>NC_140532.1:35530953-36130953 GCF_057382185.1 Mchenga conophoros | reverse complement strand
TGTTTTTTTTTTTTTTGGGGGGGGGGGGGGGGGGGGGGGAGAGACCTTTGAATTGAGTGCCCTTGAATTTAGTGAAGAACCTGATACTGTAGTAAAAAAAAATAGAGCTGTGTACTAAACATCTGGTATAGACATGAATTCAAATAGTCCTCAAAAGTTTTCTAAAGGTTACCTAAAGGACACCGTTTGCACACGTGACTTGGTTGCGTATTTCAGTAAAGATTTAAATCATGAGCAGATACCTGCAAAACAAATCACACTGGCTTCAGCTTTCCATTGGTCATAGTAAATACTGCAGTTTCCCAGCACTGGCATTTAGCTTGAGAAAAAACAACTCTGCTACAGGTTTTGTTGGAAAATGTGAAACAACCCCTCAAAGTAAAGTACTGATAATTACAAAATTGCAAATCCACGTGTGCTGTCATCATCTTTATGAAAGTTTGATATAGTGGTAGGGAAGCACGCTATTCCTGATGTTGACTTTTAATTACAATCTGCTTGTAAAGTGTAAATAGATGCCTTTATTTGCTGCAGTATTATCACTGAAAGCACCTTGTGTGGTGAGTCATACTGCATGCAGAGCATGTGGAGCTGTTGAAAGAAGGGAAAGGGAGTGAGAAGAAGGAAGGGTGGGGGTGAGAAAAAAGAATAAAGAGTTATCTCACTGATGGGAGCAGAGGTGCCTTGTCTGGAGCAAATTACCAGCTGCTAGGAGGGGAAGTTGCTTGTGCACACGGGTCTTGTGATGTGAAATCTCTCCAGTGGTTTGTTGCCTGCAGGGAGCCATGTGTGGACAGGAGCAGGGCAGTGAGCAATGAGTGGCAAACAAATAGTTCACTGAGTGACACACAGTGTACGCAGCATGGACAACCCAGGCTGGAGGTTAAAACAGCAAGAGCAGTGAACTCTCCAGGGTGGCAGGAAAACCAGTGAGACAGAGAGAAGTGGGAGTGTGTATATGTGACAGGTGTGCGTGTGTGAGTGTGTGTGTGAGAGAGACAGAGAGAGTGAGAGTGTGTGTGTGTTTGTAAAATCTCTTGCAGATTTAATTTCTAATTACATTTGCTATTTCTTCTGATTAGGTATATTTTTTTTCATTTGTTAGACTTCTTAGTGTTTATGCAAAATAAGATTAATTATAATTACACATAATTATACATAATCACAGAGAAAAAAAACAATTTGGAGAAATTTAAGATTGATTTGAAATTTGTACTGTAGTTGTGTGTGTGTGCAATTTTCACTTAAACTGGAAATTTTTGATGGTCTTGGTTTTCTACTGTCAAGAAGCAAAACAGTTTGGGCACTTTGCATCAGCAAATGTTTACATGTTTAAGATGGTGAACCAGATAAATAGTGTGAACTTTCTTAACATCGCATTACTTTTTAGTTCAAAGTACAGCTGGAGCTCATGGAAGTGTAATTAGCTGAGGTCCTGGTCTTTGACCAGTGTTTTGAGTTGTGGACAGCTAAATTCATGTTTAATATTTTGAGTCAGACTTCATAATTCTAGTTTTTGGTTATAGTTTGAGATTTATTGTTTTCCTTATTCCTTATTGCCTTGTTTTTAGTTTACTTGCTCATGTCTCATTAACAGATTTAGTTCTGCTGTGTGTAGTTCCCAGGTGCTTCCACTCTGCCCCCACCATCTCTTACGTACTTAATCAGACTGCTTGTGATCTTTGTTGTGTCATACTGACTGTTTTGTCAGCCTGTGAGGTTTTCCCTTTGTGCTCATCCTATTTGGATGTATCAAATTGTTGAACATCAGCTAGACAAAATAAAGGTTCATTTTTTTGTTTTTTAAACTCTGTATTTGGGTCCAGAAACTGACACACTCTACACATGACACTTAATAGTGCAATATAAACACTAAAAAGGGACCATCCATGTTTTTAGTGTTCAACCTCAGAGCAACAAAACTGTGTACACCAAATGTCATATTTAATCCAACAAATATAAGTTGAGACATTTTAGTCAAAGCCAAATGTCAAGCTCGCAGTGGCACTACACTTAAAAAGTCCTAGTGATAGTAATTTCATTTTCTGGCTACTTTAAAAAGAAATTTTGACAGATGCTGACTTGCCTCTAGCATGGCAAAATATTAAGAAGAATTTAGCAAAGTACTGGACCACCACATGCTGCCAAAACAGCTTTAGTGCACCTTTATCATGGATTCTACAACTATATGGATGTGAAGAAGCACCATTCTTCCTAATGAGGCTCATGCGTAAGTGATCTGTAATCACTCATCTGCCTGCTTTTACAGATGTTCGACTGCTAACCTCTTCTTTAGATCACGTCCACTTTCCCACGCTGTCAAACTCACTACTGACATCATTATAACAGTTCAGTCATCCTCTTGCATGCCTTCTTTCAGCCAATCAGCCTCCACTCTGTATGCTTTCAATCTCAGTGCTCTTTTGTCATTCTCCCTTTCAGATCCTTATACATGCAAACCGTCTCCTCCCCATCTCAGCTTCACCTGAGACACTCCACTTCCACCGAAGCCTCCATTTTCATCCCCACTACCTCCACCATCTAGACTCTGGGATTCTGTCCTAAATCTTAACACTTCTGCCATGATGAGTAATTGGAGTCTAATCACTGAGTTGATCTTTCTTTTTTCTATCTATAAATCATTTTCAGTTCCTCCAAATGATCTTTCCTTATTTAAATCATATGCCTTTATTCAACCCAGTATCACAGAAAAATGTGCAACAGACACGCCAGCCCATCATGTTCATTTCCCGCTTTGCCTCTCCAAAGCGTGAAAAGGACACGCATGCCGAAGTTACAGTAAGATGGTAGAACAGCTGTTTACTGTGATGCAGAATCTGTGCTATTAGATGAATAAAGTAATTGTTAAAATTTTTTTTCTTCACCCAACCAGCCCAAAAGACAGGTGAGCAGGAACCACCCCACCGGAAAACCACCTGACTCTCCACCCAATTAGTCACACTGCGCCTGTTTATGATTTCGGTGGAAAACTGTCTAACCAGAGACACTGCATAAGGAGTAGAGATGGCATTCAAAAAATACTTATATACTATACTATATATGCAATCATTGTCCCAGTGACCAGTGAAATTAAAGCTAATTTAGATAATGGTCCCCAAGTAGGATAGCTATTTTTAGTCCTGCAGGTTTCATCAGAGGATTGAAGTGATCACTCACAACAAATTTGCATTGATTTTCAATGATGTAGTGTCAGAAAAATAGCCACTGGATTTCCTCATTTTAGGGATAAAACATTTAAGGATTTTTTTTCTTTAACTTATCAACACTCTAAAAGTCACTTTCTATATTTCAAAGAGACATTTCATTTGAAACAATGTTCTTCTAAAAGGCTGCACATTTCTCTGATTATCCATTAAAACCCCTGAAAATAATTTCTCCAACTCAAAAGGTAAATGGAGCAGTTTGTGAGGCAGTTTAGCTCAGCCAGTCTTTGTGTTTAAAAAGGTTGCTTGAGGTGAGCTGATCAATGCTGAAAGTAAAAGTGCATTATGTGAGCACCTTTTAACACATAGCTGCCAAACTTCACTCTTTAGGTGTTTTGACATTCAGTTAAACTAAAGAGCTCAAAAGTGAAGTAATGGAGTCACTAAAAATACTGGACTGAAAATTAGGTATTGAAGCAATGTCAGGGGTCAGAATATAGACAGCTAAATAAAAACACTTAAAGCTAAAAGCTTGACATTTGACCAGCCGATCAGATTTTAAGATCTTTATTCAAAACAGACACAGGCCAATTTTAATACTGGTTGAAACTGTGTTCTATACAGTTGCATTTAAAGATAGCTAGCACTGGAGGATTTAATGTAACACTGTGTTTTAATGAAGCAAATTGCAGCTCATTTGCAAGTAATTAAATTGTGAAAAAGACCAATGACTAAAATAGAATTATTACTGCAGCTCTTTGTCATCCATGTTATCACCACTGTTTATTTTTGCTGCTCATGCCTGTAGCTGTGACTTAGTGTAGTCTAGTAAAAGTAAAGTAAATACTCCCTTTGCCAAATTCTTCTGTGCTAAGTTATCCTTGTTTCTTGCATTTTGAAACAACTCAAATGTGAGACTGAACTCAAATATTCATGTGATGGTTACAAGCTGTCACACAGAGCAAACTAAGCGAGCACACTTCTGCTCTGCACACTGGATTGAGTGTGCGGTGGGAAGGTGCTGATAGGTGTGATGCACACCACATTGATGTGAGATGCGGGAATGGTGGCTTTCCTTCCAGCCCAGTTGTCAGATATTTGGAGTTGTTCTTGGAGGGAGTTAATTGGTGTGGGTTTACGGTCCTTCACTATAGCAACGTGGGGAAAAGACAGCAAGAAAACGAAGCGTGAATTGTCACCAAAGGAGTTTTTCTGGATCTGCAAAGGGCACTGTGGTGGTACAAATTTAACTCTGTCTGTCTCTCTTTTAGCAATTAATTTTAACCTCAGTGCAAAGTTCAGTAACTACTGAGCGCTCTTCACAATATTTATTTTCCTTCTTTATTCATATATTTTGTCCCTTTATCATTCAAATCCGTACACAACCACTACCAAGATGCACCCCGAATGCTCAGTTTCCCTTGAAGCAAGGCCTCTAAAACTGTTTTAAGTTTTAAAAATCACAATATTTTTTTTAAAATTTCACCTTGAAAAGGGAAATTTGGAATTGCGCTTCTATCTCTGTATGCACTCGCATGAGACAGATTTGAGGTAAAACTGAAAGTGGCAGAGGTGAATATATTCAAACTTTTCGGTACCAAAAACTCTAAATGCCACAATTTAAATACTGCAACACAGTGCCACTCTTTCAAATTCTTTGCTTCCATCACAGACTGTATTTAAAAGATGGACGTAGCCTCATGACATGAAAAGGGAAGCCAGTATAAAAGTAAACAACACTAGATCTGCAACATGAAGGTAATTTTGACTCCTTGGCATTTTTAAATTAGTGCAACTCTTAAAATAAAAACCATCACGTCATATTTCCTGACATTTGCTGAAATTGATTTATCCCTCATAAAGTGAATTTTGGGGCGACCATTTATAAGAAGAATAACTCCAAGGACATCATATTGACCTCATAGAACTGACCGCAAAGCGGTGCACTCAGCCTTTGGGTCTTGCCTGGTTGCCTAGGAACACATTTTGAAGGCTGCTATCATATGAGCCAGAGCTAGCTAGATCAGTTTGATAGAGTTACATATATAGGGGACAGCAATTGATGAATAATGAAGATGAATAATTACTATAGACCGAATGAGAAGGGTTTCAGATCTGAGGAGCAGAGCTGAGGAGGGCTACAGACTGAGGTGAAGCACAGTAGACTGAATGAGAAAGGCTGCGAGGCTGGTGAAGCAGAAGCAGCTGTGGACAAGATGATAAACATTCTTTGTTCTGCCTGTGTAATTAATCTTATGACTACTCTTATTATGATTAATTTATTAAAATGCATTTCTTGTTTTGTTGTAGCCAGCTGTGATGTCAATTTTAAAATGCAGGCAATGCAGGCAGTTCAGTCTGTGTCACAGTGAGCGCTCTGGTTTTTTGTTTTTTCTGGGGTTTTTTATACCATCTTTTATTTTAGTTTAACTAATACCACTCATTTTCCACAACGATTTATTATTTTTAAAAGTTCTTCTTCCAGAATAATTCAATTCTAATTAAATTCTAAATAATTTGCAAAACATACACAGTCATGCACAGTACGATATGCAGTGAAATGCTTAGACAACTGCTCGTGACCTAAGAAAAAAAGACTATGAATAAGATAGGAAATAAATATGAAAATTAAAAGGGTAAATTTAACTAGGAAGGAATAAAATAAAATATAAAAATTAAGGTTAAAAATGAAATAACTGTACAACAACAAATTAGAATGAAGGGTAAATTTAACTGGGAAAGAATAAGATAAAATATATAAATTAACGTTTAAAATAAGATAACTGTACAACAAAATACACAGTATAGAACTATATAAGAATGCTGTACAGTATTAACATTTGTGTCTTGTGCAGTGCACATATGCTTAAAGTGATTTAAGTGATGAAGTGATTCGATTAGATGACCACGCATCTAATCGAATTAGTGTAAACAATGTCCAGAATGTCCAGTGTGTGTGTAAGAACTGTATGTGTGGGTCAGTACTGTGTGGTGGTGTGATTGAGAGACCGTATCGCCTGCGGGAAGAAGCTCCTCCTCAGTCTCTCTGTGTTGGTCTTCAGGGAGCGGAATCGCTTTCCTGACCTCAACAGAGAGAACAGTCCATTGTTGGGATGGCTGAGGTCCTTCACGATCTTCCTGGCCTTGGTCCAGCACCGCCTGCTGTAGATTGAGTGCAGGTCAGGGAGCTCGGAGCGGATGGTGCGCTCAGCTGACCGCACAACCCTCTGTAGAGCTCGTCTGTCCTGCATGGTGCTGTTCCCGAACCAGGTTAAGATGTTTCCCGTCAGGATGCTCTCTATGGTGCACGAGTAAAAGTTCCTGAGCACCTTGGAGGGCAGTTGGAAGTCTCTCAAGCGTCTGAGGTGGTAGAGATGCTGTCGGGCCTTTTTCACCACGGTGTTGATGTGACAGGACCATGACAGGTCCTGCGTGATGTGAACTCCGAGGTATTTGAAGCTGGGCCCAAAATGCCCTCCCACCTCCCAAGCATTACAAAGGTGCTGTCAAACAACTTTCAAGGTCAGCTTAATAGTAAAACATAGAGCCTTTTGTTGTTATCTGCTTGCTGAATGTAGAGGTACTGTGACAAGCCAGTGATTCATAGCATATACTACTTTTTTTCTTCCACAAGCAAAGGAAAAGAAGTCCCCTCTGCACCAAGGAAGACCACAAGTGTATGAGTGTTCTTGCTGCTACTGCTGGCTTGAAGTATCACTAAAAGCTCCATCTAGGAAAGAAAAAGCAGGACATCAAGACATGCTGCAGCTTGAAATGGATACCTCATTCACTGAAGCTCCCCTGAGCCTAGGCAGTACTATTCAACCTTTCGCACTCTAAAACTATGTTGGCACAGAAGAAAAAAAATGTCTCAAGACTCAGCTTAAGCCTGTCATAACCTCAGAGTGCCATCAACAAGCTCTAAAGCGCCTGATTTCTTTACCTCCGGAGATCTGAGTTTAGTGCACTGAGATTTTAAGGATCTCTATGACGTAAATAAGTCTGTCCACTCACAGCTGACAACAGCAGACGTCCCTGTCTTCCATCTCCGGAGGGCCATCGCAAGCCCCCTCAAACACAGCAGCTGTGCCCAAGACCTTCCTGCTGAATAATAACAGTGCCACACAGTAGAAGAACAGGTGTTTATGTTCTGCTTTATATCTCCTTATACTTCTTATAGAAGCCGAAAAATAATAAATACATACATTTTTTAAAATGCTAGCGAAATTCCCAAAGAGGCTGTTGCTACATTGTGCTTGACAGAAATAACTGCACAAAGAAGGAAAGTTATTTCTAGACTTTATTTAATGACTGTGAAGACTCAAAAGGCCAAGCTAGAAACTAAAGGCCAAGTTTTAATGGAGTCAGATCTTGAAGGCTTTTAGCTGGTCCATGGGTGCTTTTATTATGACATGCTAACCAACTTTAAAACAAAATGTTATTTCATAAGAACAAAAAGCATGTTTTCACTTATTTCTTATTTGGACCATGTTGAGCCCAGAAATCCAAACTTGTATATATTTATTACATTGAGTAATGTGATAAATCACAAAGTATATGAAGCAATGATATCAAATAACTATGAATAAAAACCACACCAAACCTCTATGAGATTACATTTACTGTATGTCTAGCTGTTTGAATAGGCCTGGTACTGCCAATACTGTGCTGCAATACCCTCAAATGGAGGGGGTGGGATTTATAACGACATTTATCTTCATCACAAATGACCACAACAAGCCTCTATTAAATTTTAAGCAGCTGAAATGCTCTAGAGGTTCTGCTGAACAGCGTGTCAAAGCTTGTGGTGACACGGTCGCTGCATCTGGGATGCTTGGGACACTTTGGCGCTAGAGTTGCTAAGGTAACACATTACAGTTAATGACACAGTGTAGAGGTGAGGAAAGATGACAGCATCAAAGCATAATGAGTCATAACAAGAGGATTGTAATTTTATCAGCCACATTAGCATGAGCTGACTTACTTGTCCAATACGAAAGACTTTTTTTTAGTTTGTTACAATCTGTACGATATCAAGAAATCACATATGTGGATGTTTTGGGGTTTGTTTTTGTTTTTTTTTAGATTTACTGTTAACAACAGGGGTGTAAAACAGGCTAGAGTTGGTCCACCAAAGGATCCAGTCTGGCTTTGAAGAGTCAAAAAGTCAAAAAGGAAAAGAGCAGAAATTTGTGACTTTTCACTGTATTTCACACAAAGAAGAACTGTGCTGGAAGTCTTTAGGATTCATGAGTGGGTGTCTGAACTGTTAATTAGAGCCAAGACATAGGATTGGCCTTTACTGACAGAAAAATGGAGTGATCTGTTGAGATCAGCTGCATGTGTACAGTATGTGACCTGTGAAAAAAAGACAACCCAACCCTATAATTTTCCACTTTTGTGCATGAAAATTTAAATGAACAAATTGATGATGTCAGACTGAATCTAAAAGGAAACTGGAAGGTTGTTGACTTCCTTGTTTCCTGTTATCCAATGTGCCGTATACTTGCAAACTCTCATAAAATGAATGTTGAATTGTTAAGCGTGGCATTGGTCTCTGTTTTACAATACACTGAAAGTTTAAAGGACGTGGAAAGCAGTGATAAAAACATTTAATGTTTCCACAAACTGAGCGTTCCCTCCATCACATCATAAACGTGACTGTGATTGCTCAAGGACATTTTGAAAATAGCCTTGAAGAAGCCTTGTGCTCAATTTCATTAGTGGTTCCTGGTTTAATCCTGTAGCACTGCACCATATGAATTATCTGCCAGTGGTGCCAAATTGCTTTTGTCCCTGTTTCAGCCAGCAGAGCACTGCCAGCTACAGTGCAGATAAGGACAACCATAGGAAACTTTTACTAGAAGAGATTTTACAAACTATGGCATACTGTTGCATCTACATCAGCATTTTGGTTTCCTTACATCACTATAGTTTAATCAAAAAAGAGTTTTATATTCTAATTTGAGAATAAATTGGATGCACTCCTATCAACATCTGTCTGATGCCCTAATTGTAGCGTCTTTCTTGGTGGATTGAAGATAGGGAAGGTCAAATGTTAAAAATTATGACATAAATCTTGAAAAAGCCAAATGGCAAGAAAGTAAGAAACACACATAAGAAGTTATATAAAGACTTGAAAGGCAAACTCAAACAGCTGGTACGATAAACACCTGGGAACATTATAGGATGTGCAAACCACAGGTGTCAGTTATCATTAAACCACTATGCAACAACGCCTACACAAATGTAAAGGAAGAAACTAGAAATAAAAATACAGCAAATTTATTGAAATACGTAAAAATATAAATGGAAATAGAGGATATAAGTTGAAAACAGAGTCTGTAAAATTAAACTCTCTTAGGTGATTTCTTTAAGAATTTCTGTAAATAGTTTCAGGAATAGCTCTCAGTGCTTCTTGGAGGACACTACAAAACTCTTTGTTGGGTGTTTCTTGCCTTTCGTTCTGTTCTGTCAAGAGGAACACAACATGCTTGAATGACCACCACTTTCTCTTTGCATCCCTTTATTAAGAATGGCTTCTTGACAGACAACCTTCTGCCATTTTTGACAAGGCTTCAGTAAATAGTAGATGGATCAACTGAAAGGACAGATTCTTCTCTCAGGTCTTGTGTCAGGTCTTTGCTGGAATATTTCGTTATGATTTTTAAGGACTTGACTTTGTTTGCTTATATACTGGTCAGTGTTAAGTGGTGTAACAAAGAATAAAAATGTTCTTCTGAAAATTAATGACTGGAGTGAACATGAGTGAAAAAGCAGTCAAGAAACAAAAACAACAAAAAAAGTGAAAGACCTTCAGAATTCCTGTAGAACTATTGCTCAAGACCAAAAAACAAAGGGAGAAATGTTTCCCACTATGTTGTCAAAGGAGCTTGCAAAGAAAAGCGTCTGGACGTCCAGACGCTTTTCTTTGCAAGCTCCTTTGACTACAATGACCTGGATGACTGAGAACCTTCACAGACATATTCCCACTATATTGTGTCACCGTTTTGTTTGTGTGTTTGTTTGTTTGTTTTTGTTGTTGTTGTTGTTTTTACCACTATTGAGCATTTAAGAACTGAGGAGGAAAAAAAATGGTGGTTTTTAAATAACCATATAAAACTGACAGCCTGGCTACATATCAATGCATAGTTCATTAGTGATGATATACAACTGCATAGGTGAGTAGCATGGGTAACATTGCACATTTGTGAAGTCACCATATTTTTCTACACAAAATTACATCAGTGATCTTTTATAAGTCCAGGCACTAAACTCATCTGCCTGCAGCCCAGAGCTGCCATTCACTGAATACATTTATAACATTAAGAAATAATCACTTACAACAAAAACAGGGCCTGAATAGTTGAGCAGCTGAAATTGTATAACAAGCAAGAAAACACCATTGACCTTAACACACCAGACTGACACCACACGCTTTAATCTCATTTATTTTTTTTGGCCAACACATTTGGCCCCACTAACCTGTTTCTAATCAATTAGACTAATGGAATAATCTATTTGTCTGAAACAGTAAACATTCATTGTGTAAGCCTATTGATGGCCTGTATTTAGAGGTGAAAAGAGACCATTCACAGTGTAATCACTGTACTTCATACCTCAAGCCATGGGCTATGCATTAAAAGAAACAGAAAACATTTGGTTTTATCACATTCTCATCCCTGACTAGTGATTATGAAGTATGAGGCAACAACCAAGCTGTGCCTTTGTGCATTCCTGCAGGACATTTTGCTTGTCGTCAGTGTATGACAGCTCACACTGACACCAGTGCACTGCTATTTTTCTGTCACATTGGCATCACTTAGTTTGCATCAGGCATTCTAGTCTTTGAAGAGGTCTGTCTGTTGTGCGAAGCTGCTAGCAATCAACAGATTCCATTTCATCATACTGTATACACATCACAGGCAAAGTCAAAAAACATGTCAAGGACAATCTTTTCACTGGTGGTTCCTGTCTGCTATTTGGGACGTTTTTAGGGGATCAAGAAGACAAAACAAATCAACAGGTGCAATATGGAGATTGTGGGGACATGTGATGTGCAGCTGCTCCGATCAAAATGAACAGCTGCAGGCAGCATCCGTCTTATTTGATTGAGGGCAAACCGGCATGACAGTGACAAATCATAAAATATCACAGTAACACCTTAAACAGGAAACAGACCTGAGAATTTCTGAAAGACTGTGTTTTGCATGTTTTTTTTTCCATTGCACTTTTTTCATTCTTGACAGCCAGAATTGAGAAAGGTTAAATGTCAAAATACAATGGACAAATGTGTTATGTAGCTGCATTGCCAGAGTGCACACGACAGGAAATATATCACAATTTGCCTACGACATTTTTTTCCTAAAGTTATCTATTAGTGTGGGAATCAGTCCGCACGGGGATTCGGGAACTGTACTTTATCATATCTAGTTTAAATAATCGAGAGAGAGAGAGAAATTAATAGAGGAAATATTTTACCAATTTTCAATTCATGGAAAACCATCGTCATGAGCAAAATGATTGGGACCATGTGTAATGATCGTGTTGCCTTTGAAATGGTTGCTTTAAAAACAGGGAACACTTTGCAACAGATTACCATCTTTTATTTATTTTTTTTAACCTTTACCTGAAGAAACCATAAAGCATGATAGGGTGGTCCCAGTACAGAGTCATACCAATAGATATAAATGACTGTAGATGAAAATAACAATATTTCTTAAATTGTAACTGAAACGAAGTTCAGTCGAAAGGTATCTGCAAATTTTTTATGTGCTTTATTTATAGATAGAGTAAGATATGTATAGGTATTTTGACTTTAGATCGTCTTCATTAGTGATCTATGATGATCAACTCCAGATGAGATGGAAAGAAGCAGATGAAAACATGAGTCATGTCATCTGAGGCTTACAAACCGAAAGCTCTAAACTTTAAACACTAAAATTCCAAAAGTTAAACTAAAAAGCTCAACTTTCTCAACAAGTACTTGCACTTGTTTTATAGTTTGGGAATATACTTTGGGTTTAATTTCTATGCCAGTCATAGTTCTCCCAGAAAGCCAAATTCTTCAAAAGGTTTGGATCAACAAAGTTCAATTGATTTTGAAAGCATTTATGCATACAAATCATTCAAAATGAGCAAAAGAGAATGCAAATCAGTTTAAGAATTCACTTTTACTCTCCTGCTGTGGGTGAGTCTATTCAATGTGTGTGAACACCTTTTGTCCAGTAAATGGCAAACAGTGAAATGGTTCAGGATTGTTTGTTAAAATATGACCGATGAGGCAAGGACCTCAACATAGTATTCATTTGCACACAAATGGCTATAACATTAAAAAAAAAAAGTGAACTAACAAAATCACAATATGATAACACATTATTATAATGAAATATTTACACAGAAATCTGAATGTCTGACATAAAATACAACTTTCAAAACTGAGCAAATAACTATAGATCATATTTTTTCATGAGAAAATAAACAAGAAATCTTCAGCTATTATTTAAACATCAAGATGAACTCTGTTAAGTAGTTACAGTCACTTTTGCAACTTTGACAACATGTTTAATAAGCTTCATGTCACATATCACAAGGTTCATATAAGTCATAATTGTTGAAATGAAAATAAATTCAACCATATAAATCCATATATTGTGCTTTTAATAATATAGATGCATATATTTTCCTCATGATAAAAAAATAAGTCTCCATTTTTCGAGTCTTAGCTTCAGAAGTCTCGCATACAGTTAATTCAGTTAATGAAAAGAAATCCATTAAATATCAGTCAAATATAACTGTCATATTTCAAAGCCCTAAAAAGTGCTATATCACATCAATAGTGGCTGTGGAAAATTAGGCTTACTTATCTTCATGGTAAATGTTTCTTCTCAAGGACACAATAAACCACCCCATATAATAAGGTCATCAATTCTGGATGAACACGCTTTGTAATCAATGAGAGAATAAGAAACACCCACTGCAAGGTTATTGCCCTTGGGATAGCAAGAACACAGATGTTTTTCAAAACCTCTGTCTCTTGGGTAAATGCCTAATTAAAGTGAAATAGGGGTTAAGAAAGATTGTGCTGTACAATAAAAGCAATACAACAGGAGAAAAGTCATTCTCTCCCCTGATGCTATTATTCCACTCTCTGCTGGGAGGCATTCAGAGAGGTAATTAACTTTGCTGACATGTTGTGAATTCTTGCCTCTTAGGCTGAATGCTGGATGTGTAGATAGACTGATTGAAAAAGTCCCATTTAGGTTTCCATCTTTAAATTATCCACGTCCAACCATATTTCCATGGTAATATTGCTGATAATCGCACTAATTTTACACTTGGCAGGAGATAATAGCCACAGCTTATCCTCAACAACAAGCATTAATTGCCATCCTCATTCTTTCTGCGATGCAAAATAAAATACCTGCTGTAGTTTGCTTAAGGATGAAAAAGCACAAAAAAATAATTACGACTGTCTGCACATCTAAAAACCTGGATGTCGTAGCATGAAAATGCTAGAACACTGAAGCTAGAAAGTATTAACCTGCATTTTACATGGGACGTTTGTTTTATTTTGTAGCTCTATAACATAATAGTAATGAAGATAACTAGATATTATCTATCAAGTGTTTTTTTTTCCCCCAGTGTCATGTTAAATATAGAATACATACACACATGCACGAAATATATAGATATTATATATGCTTGTTTTATCCAGCTTGCTTAAGCCCAGATTTATAGCAGTGTAACACTACAAAATAAACATGTCAACACTTGAAAAGGAGAAACCAGTCATTTTTTTTGGCTTTTCTGCTTGTTAAATGACTTGTTAACTGACAGGAGTTGTGATATAATGAACTTTAATCTCAGGGTGACCTGTTTGTCTATTTTAATTATATATCTAATCATAGTTGAAAACCCATGTTTCCTCTAGCGATTTAAAAAGTACACACTGCCAACTTTTAATTGAGCCTCCAGGTAAAACAACTGAAGATCACTCTTAGGCCCCTTCAGTAATTGCGCTTTGAGATGGGCATGAGTGAGCCACTTAAGATGATGGAGAAAAAAATAGATTCCACATGAAATTAGTCTTTTTGAAAAGTTGCTGCAATCAATAACTTTGCACCCACAATGAAATTATATTAAGTTAAATGACTGACACCTGTGTGGCAAAGTAAGAGAGGCTACTCATAGCTAGTTGTATTATTTGCTTCTTGCGTCCAAGTTTCCAAAAATACTGTCATAACAAGGTTAAGATGGCTACAAAATAAGACATTATTTTTCATAAATTCATGACAGCTGCCACTACTACACAACAAAAGTATTAAACTAGTGAAACTAAATTAAGAATTACCACTATTAAAGGTAGAAATATTGTAGGGAATAACAAAACAAGAAGGCCAACTACTGCTAAAATAAATCAGAGATTTTGTTAAATCCACATGTTTTGCTACTATGATACGGCACAGTGGCTAGCCTTGGAATTGTAGTATAATACATCAAGTGCAATACAACGCTTGCTGTTATCACCTAAAATGACAGTTACTGGCAAAATTAACCAGGAAATTCTGTTTCTAATCAAGTCAGAAGTCAATTTAAGAATAGAGAACTCTGTAATGATACTATAAGGTTATTAATTAAAAGATAATTAATTAATATTATGTTAATTACAAGGATATGTAACTAATCAGCCCATCAGAGGAGGTTAATTTATACAAAGAATTTTAAGTTATAAAGCACATTTAGTATCCAATCAATAGCCCAGTCTTTACATTGTCGAACAATTCCTTTCTTACCTAAAGTCAGAGACTGTGCAAATGATTAATTCACACCACTCTGGTAAAATTATGTCAAGTTCTTGTCATTTGAATGCTACACGTGTTTTCTGTTAGAAGAAGCTGTTGAACTACCTGTGCACAGGCTGCACTTGTACACACTCAGTGTTCAGTGTTTGCTCTTTGCATTGTCAAATCTTTACTCCGCAGCCAAGAAATACGTGTTTGTCCCACCCCATAATCTCTGATGTCAAAGAGATATAAAAGTCTAAATAAATGGAATTGCCGAGGATTAAAAAAGATGACTGTGACATTACCTCAGATCGTTTTCTCAGGATGGAGGTTGTCTGGTGCTGCGGTACTAATACCATTAGTATAATTGGAAGCTGGTTCATATGTAATACAAGCACTTTATCAGTCAGTGAAGTCAGTTGCCCACTCAGTGTCAAACGAGCAGAATGGAACTCAATATTTGTACGTCATCACAGATTGCTTCTACAGTTTACATTGTGCAAATGAAGTAGAGTGAGAAGAAAATTTTACTCCTTAATCTCTGTGAAAAGCAATATATATACTAAATTTTAAGGTCTATTTAGTATAGCTGATTTATGCTGTTGTTCAGTAACAAAACCTATCATCGTTTTCATAACTGATTATGCTAATGGTAAAGGTAAGATATTATGTTGTCAGCTTGCCTGGTAGTTTTTAACCAAGCTTAAGGCAGGGACCTAAGAAGGGATTAACTTTACCATGGCAAGGAAGGGCAACAGTGAACACTTCACATATACTCACAAATGTATGTAAAAAATTTAATAACAGAATTGGAAATCATTATGTTTTCTCAGGAAAATTAAAACTGCAAACTAGATCAGATATCCTTTTTCCATCTAAGGACGTAGTTCATGGATTTATGAAGAGGGGTTTGGGGGGGTTTGCCGGTGGTATGTAGTCTAGCATGGCTTTTGCTATTCAGTCTTTCTTTTTATAGAACAATATCTAGGATTTGATGCCACGTTTTCAGGGGCTTTGTAAAACCTGAAGAATTGATTAATTCAGAGTTTTTGCCAACTTTTTCTTCTTTAAGAGTTTGAGGTGTTTCTGATCATTAGAAGGACACTGGTTCATAATCAGGAGCTTATTTGCATTTTCTCTCCATTTTTATCTGGGCTTTGCATAATGTATATTTTAAGCTTTTAGTGCTGTACAAAAGACTATTTTCTATGACTTGTTACAGCAAAAAAGATGACAAATGTGTTTTGGCAAACTTGAATCTAAATGGAACTCAATTAAACATGTGAAAATGTTACGACAATAGCCCTTAAAGCCATAAATATATGTAGTGTTTCTTAGACTACAAGCCAAAATGCAAAATGGGCTGAACTTAACTTATTTTTCTCTACCCTCTTATTATTTTTTCTCTTTACCCTCTAGCAGATCATTACATGAAGGAACCTTTTAAAAAAACAAGCGCGTCCATGCTCACAGGTGTACACACGGGTGATCACACCCACAAACTACACCCTTTTTGGCTCCTACCTCAAAGCACACTGTGTTCTGTTGATCTTATGTGCTGCACAATAATGTTTAATATTTAGTATTTACTGTCATATTCTCATATATCATTGTGATGTTGTTTATTCTATTACTCTTGTTCTCTTCTGCTTGTTTTCTTTTTTCTTTCTCAGCAGGTGATCCAGGTGATTGATATATGCATTTTTTTTTCTCTGCCCGTTCTGTTGGTTTTTGTCTTTTGCCCTTGTCCCCGTCCCTCTTCTCAGCTGTTTCTCTTTCCCTCTTTCTTTCTCCCCTTCTTTCCTCCAGTCAAGTCTGTCCCGTATTCAGTAAGTGAAAATAAAATAAACAATAAAAGGTGAATCAAATGGACCATTATGGCAAGGCTGGGATGGTCAGTTTGGTAAAGTGAATCCGTTGGGCATCTTTCTTTGCCTTTAGACAACAATTCTGATGGCAAAAGAGCCAAACGGGACAGGCAAAAAAAAAACCCACTTATTTTTCTACAAATCTTTGCCATTTCAGTATTCATTCACTGTATAATCACACAGATTGTAAGTTTAACTTTGATATTCAATAAACATGAAGTCTCCAGTTACTTTCCAGCTATCTCAACTTTATAGAGGGGATGTAAGCACCTTTTTCTGGTCTGTGTATGACATCTCCTTTCAGTGAGACCTTCATTAGTTTCTAGCTTGGAGAGTCACTTCCTGGCATTTGCAAATAATTCAATCACTTCTTAATGGCCATAATAAACGAGAGCTCGCATTGAAGCTAATCCTCCTAAGTACACACAATAACTGAAAAAGGTAGCAGTATAACAATCAGCTTTATGAGCCTTTGCTATTATCCACAACTCTTTGTGAACAGGTTTCCTTAAAAGTGTATTATTATGCTTCATTACCACTTTTCAGTGTTGTGTTTTCCATTTTCTAATGTATATATATGTTACATATTACCACCTATTTTGCACTAGTTATACTTGTAAAGGTAGGGCGAAAAAACCCAAACAAACAGAAAAAGCTGGTGCTGAATACAAATTGTCTGCAAAGCACTTGGGATTTTATCATTTCCCGACTTGAGGTACAATACGCACACCAGAAAATGAAAATGTTCTACAGAAGTGAAACACTGATTTGCAGTAAATGTAGCTGTTATGAGTGAATTTCAATTATAGGATGGATACCCCACAATGCTTTGGTACACTGCAGAGTTCTGAGTTAATTATTTGCTTGACTAATGTGCAGGCCTTAAGATAGAGGTTCAGCAACCAAAACCATTTTTTTCTTTTCCTTTCCTCCATTGTTCGTGAAGAAAAGAGCGTGGCGCATGGGTGCATTTCTTTTTCTCAGTAGGTTTACGGAAACAGTGAAACATTTGTGCTTGGTTTGATCCTCCAGGGGAAAAAAACAATCTGCAGTAGGAAAAGGAGGTTGGAAAAAATCAGTTTTTACAATTTGATATGGGAATTATTCCACACATTAATTAAAACTGATTTTTTATGTTATGAATTTGTTCCACTACGCGTTAAAACAAAGCAAACTCTTTAAACTTCTTAGTACCTAATCACACCAGCACGCCGAAAGCTGGCATTGCTTCTTTTTCCGCAAAATAGTGTGCCATTGAAAGGCATATTAAAAGATAAAAGCAAACCTTAACCTTGCATTGCTCACAACCACTGGCTTTAATAACATTTTGTTCTTTTTGTTAATCAAAATAATATCTGATACTCATGTTACTGAAGCCTGGTACACGTTTGTCATTCTTCCTGGGCTAAACAAATGACCAACATAGAAGTCATCGATATAAAAGTGCACATCAGTCCCTAGATGAGTGTCCTTGTACACATTCAGCCTGCAAATTTCTTTCAGTATCTGGATTTCAGTGTTGTTCTTCTTCTCTATGCTCTGCAGCATCCTTTAGCTTACCCACCACACGGCTAAAAATGTCTCTGGGCATAATGGTCACCAGCGGTGCAAATGTGTGAGTCAGTGTAGAAGAGAGTCTAAACTTAAACAAAAAGCAACATGCAGTGGGAACGGGGGAAAAAGACCTTCATACAACAGAATTTGCAGTCCTACAGCTCAGAAGTATGACTAGTATCCACTGATAAAAGCACAATATCCAAAAAGAGTTTGGCTTAAATAATAAAACTTTGGCTTGAATAAAACTTCATGTGTTTTAGTGCTTTTCAGACTTACATTACACCAGTCTGATCTCTTGCAACTTTTAAGAAAAATACAACTTTCTCACGACTTCATACTCTTAATTAAACCTTCTTTTCTTACTTATTAAAAACTACAATCACCGTGTAATAAGAACCGCATAAAGCACTGCACAATTTTAGTTTCCTTCTATAAAGGTAAATTATAATGATCTCTGAGTTTTTGTTTTGGATTTTGGTTTTTCGACATTGAAAACATAGAAGTGCGTTTTGCACCATGGTATTAATATACTATTTGACTGGATGTGTGAAAATACACTCTGACAAGCAAAGCATTATCTGGGGCCACTTTTCAGCAGCACTCTTATCTCCCAAGTGTTTTTTACGCACGTGTTGCTAGGAGGAAAAAAAGCATTGATTAGTCAGAGCTGACCCTTGCCAAATTAGGCAACACAATTTAATAAGGCTAATTTCCCTTTATGACCATAAAAAAATAAACAAGAAGAAATATGATCTTAGCTAACATGACCCTCTTCAATTGCTGAACATAATTAATGGTCTTGCTGCACTGAACAAGGAGACAGCATGGTGAGGAAGCCTTTCATTACACTGAGTAGATGTTGGGATTCTAAAAAAAAAAAAGTTCAATCTCTGCTGGGAAATTATACTTCTAGAAAGATGGTTACACAAATTGTGCAACAGTGCAGCTGAATGACCTTCTGTATTTTAGTCATCTTCATTATTGGATGACATTTCATTAACATATCTGCTGTTAAACTCAAAGATGATAGATAATATTGAAAGCTCTATCCCAGCATAGACCAGTAACTTGATAATGACTGTGATCGTTTTGTCTTTTGTTTGGTTACTGAGTCATCCCTGGATGATGAATGCATATCAAAGTGCACAAGAAAACACGGTGACCAGATTTGATATTCGCAGATTGGCAGACAGTCTCAAAAGAAAATGTCGAAAGCATGATAGTTATGGGTCACAAAGGGAAACAAAGTTTAAAAGCATTGCATAAAGACAGAGATGGTTTTATGCCTCTACTACTTTTACTGGGACCTACATGTGTTGAAAATTATTCTTTTCAGTTGAGCTTAGCAAAGAGAATAGTCTAGTAAAAAAGGCAGTTCTGTACTGGCCTCGCTCTGTTTTTTCCCTTTTTTTTTTTTGATTGAAAGGGGAACTAAAATTGATCACACAAAGGCTCATATTCTGCCGCATGCACTTTTTTGTCGACATTGATGCGAGTCAGTAAGTGAAAGGACACACCAGGTGAGACGAGCCAAAGGCTGGCAGTGTCAGAACAGCACAGTGTCTGGTTCTAGCTCAGCAGAGCAGCTGCTTTGATGCTCTGGGAGCCGAGAAATCTGACTGCAATTTTTCAGTGCCTTAGTGGAGCGCTGCATGCTGGGTAGGCTGCGGCACGGATCAGGCTTCAGCAGATTCAACGAAGGAAACAGGCCTGTAGGTAAAAAGAAACTTGTGAAGTTGTGGTATCTGTGAGTTTCCTGATATTTTACAGCAGATTTCACTTCATTAAAATTGTGCACCCTGTAGGCTTTTGTCCCTTATATCTTAAACACCCAAAGATGTGAAACCCTCATAGGCTACAGGTTGGAAATTAAATATTGGCTTCTGACAGCAGGTTAACTTTCAAGTCAATTCACTGGAGCTAAATAGTGAAAACATCTGAAGTTTCTCTTAATTTCTCTTAATAATAATTAATTCAAGCTAAAATACATGCATCTTGTTAGCATCTTGCACCTGTGTGTGCTGGATCCGAGATATATGCACATTCAAGAGGAAGATGCACATTAAAGAGTCATTAGAACAAGTGATTGTCATTTGTATTTTTAGTTCAGTTATACAGCTCACAGTCTGAAATGCTGGAGAGCTAATGTTCCATTGTCGTTACACATTTAAACAGAAACAATTTGCATAATGTCTCTGCCCTTATTCAGTGTCCCCATCCATGAGGAGTATTACATTCCCACAGGTTAAATGGTGTGGATTTTTCTATTGATTTGAGCATCATAAACCACACAACAATCACATAAATTGCTCAGTGAGTTTCAACAGATTTATACAGCTTTCCACCTTGTCTGTACCCAAGCATAAGCCATATAAGAATATAACAAGAATATAAAAATGCTTACTGTGAACGTCAGCAGGTTGTGAGCAGAAATCAGTAGCATCCCACTCGTAGTTCTCATCGACAGAGACCTTTCTCCTAGAGAGGACATAAAACAAGGCATGTTTAATGCACGCTCACACACACTCATGACTGTCTACAAATGGAAAAGTACTATGAGCCACACTTTGAGTTCTCCCAGCAAAGAATAAACTATTTCATGTTTTTTGCTTCATAGTTTGTCAGACGGAGCAGAATGCTGAAGGTGTGCTTGCAAATATTCAGAAATCTTTAATATTATCATCATTTTTTTAAACAGTTATTAAATGCTTTCCTGTAGAACAAAGAAACTCTATAATCTCCATCTCATTCTCAGTTATGAAATATATTTTGCTTTATGCAATATATCAGTGTTTGATGTTGATTTTGATTCAAATGGATTAAATTATTTTGATGTTGTTCACACTGTATTCCAAAAAATAACAACACACAAACATCATCAGATGCTCTTCTATCTTGATAGAGTTTATACAAAAATGCAGGATTAAATTCCTTTTTTTAAAAACTTCTTTTTAACTTTTTGATATGTTTTAAAGAATAACCTTGCTCTAAAGTTTGGTTTTCTAAAATTGGGTATACAGCATATTACTGTAATCTGAAAACACAATGTGCAATGTCTTTCTATAATTACATTAAATTGTATATTAGGCTAACCTTGAAAGCCTTGTATTTACCATACAGGGTTTATTCAAGTTGCAAATGTAATCCCACACATTTTGTTCTATACAACATAATTTCCGTTATTCATTATGGCTTAATACCTTTGGCTTGATTCCATTTTGTTATTTTGTATGTCCTGGGTGTTCCCCTGGGTGTCCTCTATAGTCTCAGGTGAGCTTATGAGTGTTGGAGAAAGGTTACACATGGAAAGGCGCCCATTACTGGGCTCCATGCTTCCTAGGCCACTGCTGGCATAACTGCTGTAGCTGCTGCCAGACTCTGGCACTCCATCGTAGCCTCCTGCCTCCAATTCCAGTACCTCATGAGCATCGGTGTTGGGCAGTAAGCATATAGCGGCTCCTTTCACGGCCTCCAAATAACCTCCCTCCTGTTCCATGTCCTCCTGGTATTCCCCTGGCATTGTGGCAGCACTGGGTACAAGACAGGTCTCTCTTCTTGGTTCGTAATGACAAGGCACATTAGGATTTATTGTGGGCCTTTCTGGATGGTTCATTGAAAATAGAGGGTCAGCAGCAGCAGGAGTTAAATAGGTGGCATATTTGGTATCTGCATGATCATTTGGAGGAGAGCTGGAAATCTTCCTAGGAGGAGCACTTTGAGGTTTCCAGAACAGCGAGTCTGGAGGACAAGATGATGGAGCAGAGCAGTTTTCTTGGCTAAGAGAGTCTATCCATGCATCAGGAGTCAGGAAATTGCTTTCCTTCCGTCTTCTCAAGTCTAGACTCTGACTTCGCTGCTTAGAGAGTGATATTTTAGAGCCTTGGCTCGCAGCTTTCCACATGTGTGGTTCTAAAGGTTGCGAAGAATCTGGGACCCTGAATATATCATCCACAGAAACAGGGCCACGGCAGTTCAAGCTTGTGCTCCTCCTCATATCATGATGCCGACCTCTGCGGGTCAGTGTGTGCCCTTGTACATGAGATGCAATTCGTTGGTGCAACATTGGCTTTGCAGGCCGCACATGACACATCTCAAAGTGTGGCTCATCTACACTCATCTCAACACACAAATCTTCACCAGTGGGTTTGGGGAGCACTACCTCCACATTTGAAGAGCCTGGCAACGCATCAAGAGCTGAATTAGATCTTTCAGTGTATTTATTGCTGTAGAAAGACAATGTTGAAAGGCTGCCATGACTAAGATTGTTCTGTCTCTGTGCCTCAGAACATGAATCATTTGTTTGCATATCTAGGCCTGTGGATTGTGGTGAATCATTATAGCTTTCTGGTGCTGCCCCTGCTCTTTCATGTCTCTGGTGCTCTAGGGAAAGATGTGGGAGAGTTAATCTGGCTTTCGAAAAACTGCCTGCCTCCGCAGATTGAAAGGAAGTCTGTTTGGGCAAAAACGGAGAAGAATGACGATTGCTGGACTTTAAATATGAGGGAGCTGCAGCTGATGATGCGTTGAGATGGGTCCTGGATTGAATCAAAGTGGGTGGAGAAACAAGAGGATGCGTTTCCCAGTAGGAAGAAGATGATGATAAAAAGCTTGGTGAGAAACAACGGTTCTCCTTGCTGGCTAGGGAGTATCTGTGTGGCAAGGTGCTGCTCTTGTATTCCCATAAAAGCTCATTGCCACCATCCTCCCTCCTCTTTAAGTCTGACTGCTCGTGCTTTGTGGAGTTTCTTTCTAACGTGTACCACTGCAGCTCCCTCTCTAGTTCCTCCCTCTCCTGAGCCAGCTTCAGGCAGCGGTGCAGGTTCCCCCTTTCCCTCTCATGTTCCATTTGGAGCACCAGAGCGCTTGCAGTTGTAGATGGCTGACCAAGGCCAGCTCGGATATGTGGAAGCACTGGAAATACGGGAGTCATTTCTCTGTCGTGATGATGAATAGTGGCCAAACTACTGTCAGAGCACAAGCTGCTGAGTTCAGGAAAGCCATCATAACTTGACTTCTTGCAAGGCGGGAGATCAACAGAAAGCACAAATGGACGCTCTTTCCTGTCTTCCTTCTCCGAGTGCAGTGACACAGACCTTCGAACTTTAGAGTGTTGGTCATACCTTACACTTTTCTTGCTGTGAACACTCAGAGTCTCAGTGTCATACGGTGGGAGTGTGAATCGCCCATCTGGACCTCTAGAGATCATCTCAATTGAAGGAGAAATTAGAGATGTTGTTTTAGTGAGGCTGTCTCTGCTGTACTTGGACATAAGATGCTTCCTCCGATTATTATTCTCAGTGCTAAATGAAGAACAGTCTGTCTGCAAAGAAGAGGAGGTGGTGGTAGAGGAAGATGTGGGATAGTGGGAGCTGGCTGGAAGCAGGCTTTTCTTCAGCACACTGTCTGGAGTGCTGGTGCCTGAAGTCTTTCTGTGAGGGAGAGAGAGAAAAAGAGGGAAAGGGAGGGGTGACAGAAGAAAATTGTAAGAAAAACTGGAGGTGTGAGGGGAAGAGAAATAGAGGCAGAGAAAATAAGACTGAGCAAAAGTGAAAGAGGGGGCGGGAGAAATATATAGAGAGAGACCAAAACAGCAGCAGCAGCAGCAGCAGAGGATGAGGAAGGAAACAAAGATATGCAATAGAAAATAACTGAAGTGCTGGCATTTTCAGCACACTTAAAGGAAGGCAGAGGGAAAGGTGAATGGGAGGTATTATAATGAAATGATAAAGGGGTACTTACATTGATGGGGAGCATTTATAGATGGCAGTTGGGGGCTCTGAAAGGAAGGGAGAGGGGCAAGATGGTATCTGACTCAGTAGGATACAACCACACTGACCAAGACGTAAAAACATAATCAACCGTAATAAGAGCCCATTATAGGTCCCGAGGCACCCAGGCTTGTCCAAAAAGTTAATTACACTTACATTTATCAGCCACTAATGAGAAATTACCCTAATTAGCAAGTAATGTAAATGACATCAATAACTTTTACAAGTGAATGGACGAAGGGGGTGGACAAGAGGAGCGCCAAATCCATGCAGTGGGCCATGATTTATATAATGGATTGAAAGTGCTTTCAATATTTTATTGAATAAATGATTATATTCATGATGCAGTTCATCAAAGTGAGTGTCTGCTGTGTCTCTGGAGTGAGGAGCATTTTACCATCGCTCTTCTTTCTGCGGCGCTGGTTCCTCTTGCGGTTGATGATGCAGGCGGACCCCAGCAGCAAGACCAGGGCCAACAACATGAAGCCGACCCCACCCAGGACACCGGCCAGTAACGACTCTGGGACGAACTCCAGGAGCCGGGAAGTGGACGGGTAAATCTCCATACCTGTGACATGATATAGATATATATGTATATATGCATATATATATATGTGTGTGTGTGTGTGTGTGTGTGTGTAGATGGAGAGAGAAGGATATAGATGGATAGAACTATAGGATTACCTAAATATATACTTGATTAAAGGGGAAAGCACAAACTTGAGAACAATAGCAACAACAGAATAATACTAAAACAATGAATTTACATTCTACATGATTAAAAGGTTTTTAGGTAGATTTAATCTCCAGTCTACATCCCTGATAATAATAATGTTCATCAAATCAGCAACTTAATTATTTTGCATAACTTAATCTGTCAGATGTAAAACTGAGATTATCAGCAGAGCTGTGTTAATCAACAGGATATTGTTTTGGTGCCGATGGTCCTACACCATTAGGGGTTGCAGATTTCTGTTTAATATCTCTGTACTCTAGCTAATGTAACATTCATGCCATATTCACATAATGATAAGAAAAGTGCAAATTCAATCACTAACTCTTTTGAGAAGTTATTAGTGGAGCCATTTCAATCATTCAGGCTTCTAATGGACAGCTTTCCCTGAGGCCCTGCTCTAATTTTAGTCTAACGCTGGGAACAGAGGGATGGGATAAGAAATATAGAAAGAGGGGGGAAAGAGTTAGGACAAGGAGACTGAGGAAGTAGAATGGGTTCAAACAGAAGGTGGGGAACAAATGTGAAGTGAGCAAGGTTGCTCACCAAACCTACCTGCAGTGGAGACATTGACTGATGGGCTGGGCTCGCTCAGCAAGTCCCCACGTCGAGATAGAAGTCGCAGCTCGTACACACAGTCCTGAGACCAGCATCCGCACACACACAAACACACACACACAGTGGGGAGGACAGAGGATGAAACCACACTTTGTCAACACCGGATTGTGCTTGCAATGCTAATGACGTTCATTTGAATTCATGTAGGCCTATACAGGAGAGAAAGAGGAAGGATGAAACAGACTGGAGGAGAGAAAAAAAAAGGCAACGCATGCAGATTGAAATATGACAGAAAAGTGATGACTGCCATGAAGTGTGTATAATTGAGAGTCTGAAAAAGTAAAACCACGGAAGGAAAGCTTAGATAAAAATCTCAAAGGCATTCAACAGGGAGCATGGACTGATTAGTCTCGCAGGGAGCAGCGTGTCTGGCGTGTTACCTTGTGCAGACCCGGAACCACTATCTCGCTACTGTTGGCACTGATGTCCTCGTCCAAATTAAACCACTCCCCTTGCTCGGTGCGGGATTGGAGAACAAAGCCAGTGACGGGAGGGTGCTGTGCTTCAGAAAGGGACCATTGCAGAACAACACCTGCTGAACTCCGATTAGCTGACAGCAATGCAGGGGGCTTTAGTTTATTTTTCCTTGGTGGAGGATCTGATGCAGAGAGAATGAGAAAGAGCTTCAGTCGATCAGCTTGATATGTTCTGGCGGAAAAATTAAATTACACCAGAGGAAATTGCTACAGCCACTGATGCTCAATCTTCAGAATGTGAGGGGAATAAGAGAGAGGTTGACATTAGTCTTTTGCAGTGTACCAAACAAGAAACACATAGTCATCTTTATGCAGTTTGGTAAATTCAAGACTTTTTGATAAAACATATCCATCCATCCAATTTTATCTATCTAATTCCTAACTGAAACCACTGATATAGCATGCTTACTCCTTATTTTCAGGATTATCATATTATTATAATTAACTGCTGCCATGAATGTTTAACAAAGACAAACTAACGTGATCAGGTTGTTTGTTTCCCCTGAGTCTAGCCTTTATTTTATTTTTTTTGGCTCCCAACATAAATATCTTAAAAAATAAAAATCTAAATGTTATCTTTTTACTTCCTATCCAATGGATTTCACCTTCAAATTAATTTCCATGATCTCTCAGATGTCTCACAGATATATTTTCTCTGACTGGAATGAAAAAAATGTTTCTAGCAAGGAAAAGAAAAATCTGCATTTAACAACATTTCCACAGACTGCAACAGCCACAACTCCAGCCTGGAGTCTGAGGCAGAGGACTAAACGGATTTTAATGTACTATCCATTCATCTATGAAGAAAAGAGTAGTGCCACTGGGTGTATAAACATTGCATTTTAATGTTGGTTTTTGCCCTAAGCTAAATTTTGATAATTTTTTGATGACACCAGAGAGCTGTAAATCACACAAAATACCTTTGAACATATGGGCCCAATGCTGGAAAAAAAAAAAAAGTTAAACATGAAAAAGAGTGACAGGCATGCTGGCAGCTCTCTCTATTTATACTGCTCTGACAGTGCTTACATGCTAAGCTTTATATATGTTTTTATCTCCGTTTAGTGTCTTAGCATTATTTAGCGCAAGCTAATGGGGATATCGCTAGTTTAAAGTAAAAAAAAAACTTTATATTAGACAAAGATCACTTGAGTGAATACAAAATGTAATTTAAAAAAAAAGCTATCCAAACCTATGTGAAAAAGTAACCTATGAACAATGATCTGAAACACACCAGCAAGTCCACCTCTGAATTGTTCAAACAGACAAAACAAAGGTGAGCTAGTCAAAGTTTGGAATTAAATTCAAATGAGATGGTTTTGCATGACCTAAATCGGGCCTTTAATGCTTGAAAACCCTCTAGCGTGCCTGAATTAAAACAATTCTACAAAGAAGAGTGGGCCAAAATTGCTCCCCAGCGATAAGAAGGTTATTAGATTTAGGGCCAACTTTTTTTGGGCAGGGATAGCTCAGTAGGTAGAGTGGCTGCCCCATGATCGGAAGGTCGGGGGTTCGATTCCCCTTAACAGCTACCCTGAGGTACCCCTGAGCAAGGTACCGTCCCTACACACTGCTCCCCGGGCGCCCAATGGCTGCCCACTGCTTCACTGAGTGAATGGGTTAAATGCAGAGAGCAATTTCCCCACGGGGCTCAATAAAGTACAATAATGTACACACTTTCTTCTTCTTCTTCTTTTCCACACACAGGCACAGGTAGGTTTGCTTATTACCCCCTTAATAAATTATATCATCATTTAAAAACTGCATATATTATTCATTTAGTTGACCTTGTCTAACATTAATTTTTTTTTATTTGAAACGTGTAGCAAACATAAAAAAGAAAAATAAGAAATCGTGAAGAGAGGAAATCCTGTTTCACTGCACTGTATTTTGTTTCCAGTTTGTGTCACTACAGGAATGCTTAAATGGGATCAAAGAATGCTATAAGAGTTGCAATGAGTGTGCAGACCTTTTGTTTTATGTGTTTATTTGGCATTTTAAGTCTGTATTTAAAAGTAGCAATAGTGAGATAAGAAACAACACATGTATGCGAACCAGTTAATCAATTTTTGGACCGAGCCTGAAATGTGAAAGACGTGAAAGATGAGATAAACCCATTAGGTTTCATCTTCTAGGCACCGAAAATCATGACTGAAAATGATGTTTAGGTTTGTGCTGGGGAATAGACCAAATGATGAAATAACTTACAGACTTCTTCAGTCACAAAGTTAGTTGTACTGCAAGAACATTATTATTGTCACTGAGAGCTGACTCGTGTATTTATCACACAACAGCTAAAGTTTGCTTTTGGCCTTTGGGCAGAATTAACCTTAATTAGCTGCAGCTGAGAGTGAGGAGGAATACAAACATCTGATAATAGATGTGTTAGCTTTGGAGCTTTGGAGTGAATCAGACAGCAAATCTCCATTTTGTGCCAAAATAAGATCATCCTTTGAAATTGCAGCTCCGTAGACAGATTTAGATAAAACCAGGGGATGATACTGACCCAAAGTCCGTGTAGTGGCGATGTCACTGAAGGGGCCAGTTCCCATTTTATTCTGAGACAGGATACTGAACTGGTAGTCGGTGGAAGGAGACAGGCCTGTCACCTGCAGCCTAGTGCCAGAGGAGGGGGGCACAGGCACAGAGAACCAGTCCTGCTTCCCATCATCATCACTTGCTGAAATCTTTTTCACCCTGCAGAGGAGGCGAGACAAAGAGAAAAGGAGTGAGAACAAAAGAGGAGCAGGGAATTCTGGGAGTGTGATTTTATGAAACATGACAGAAAAGTAGGTTTCATTAAACATTCATATTCGTCATCAGCTCCAGAATGTGTGGCAGAGACGGCACTGATGTATCCTGTGAAATTGCACAGAGAGCTTGCAACTCCAATTATAGTGATTTTCATGTTTCTACCAGAGCTGAGGTTCTACACGTCTTTTCTCTACAGAGAAAATTACCTGACCTTAAGGCTAAAAAATACCCTATTCACCTATTCAAAAACAGCAGAAGAAATATTAATACCAGTTTCAGAAAAGCAGGTTTTTTGTTTTTTTTAAATGATGACTTGGACTCCATCAGTGCTACTGGTAACATTAACATGGTTAAGCTGACTTTCTCTTTTGATATTCAAGTGTACAAAGAATTCAGTGCAGAGACCTTATTTTACTGTGTTCTGCAACAAGCAAATCACTTTTATTAGGAAAATTACAAGAGCAGAGACTTGTTTCATTTTCAAGAGGAATAAAAAGCTGCCCAAAGAGCTATAACACATATGCATGATTTTTAACATTTCTTCTGCTAGACGCAACAAAGTGCAACAAGAACATGTTTTTTTTTTTAAATCATTTGTGAACATAACTGAAACGTATGGTGATTAAAGTTTCAATAGGTATAACTTTCACATTATACCCAAATATCCTTATATGCTGAACTTCTTATAGTAAGACGATCATCCTCTTGCTTTTCTCACTGTAGTATTTTCATTTAACCTGTGGTCACGGCAACACATGCTGTGACCACAGGCTATCAAAGGAAGCTGCAGCCAAGACTCAGGAGGTTGTTTATCCTTCATGGCTGATCTATTTTAGTATTTTTGAAGTCGTTTAGATTTATTTATGTGCTCCTTACTGTAGCACTGACCCAGTTCCCTCTCAAGGATTAAGACAGCTCATCTCATGTTCATCTGATGTAGCACTCTCAGGTTACAGTGTGGTCTTTGAAGAACTTTTGTGTATCTCTGTACTAGTATTCTCTGACATAAAAAATACATAGTGATCTAAATATAGTTTATTATTTATTTCTTGAAATTAATTAGAAAATATACACTTCGTGTTCATGCTAAACTTTATTTTTAACAGTGCACACATAATTCTGGTTGTTTTTGACCAAGTTCCACCAATTTAAGATTCCTTTTATTCTCTCCACCACACCACAAGCATATCTAAAACAAAATCCATTCATCTATGATTCATCAGAACAAAAGTGCTGATTCACAGGAAAAGAAAGTAGGCAGATTATCCTCTCTTTTGTCAGTAACCTTGTATTGTAGCTAGCATGGCCACTGCATTATAAAGTAATGCTCTGTAGCAGCGTTTTTTTTTATTGAAGCTGCCAACAAGTGATAACAGATAAATGAACTCCTCATTCGGGAGATCAATAGAGTGATACCACTGCTGTCGATGGCTGCCATGGTTACTGCCCGAAAAGAAAGTGGGTGGCTTTACACCCACCAAACTGAAAATGTCTGTGCTGATCCTCCATCAAAGCCTGCCTCCCAGGATATGTTGGCCTGCTTCACCCCTGGAGACACGGACAGAGAGGTAGCCGCATGGGGACTGGTTCCTGTAATGGAGGGAATGGAGAGGTGTTGATGGAAATCGGCCAGCACTTCAACTACCTGGAGTTTAGAGGCCATCTCTCTCTGTACCACATTTATCCATCGGAGGCGGAGTGGAGGCACAGGCATCTGGCCTGTGCTGGGTGTAATAAAGGTTTACACAGGTATACAGAAAATAATTTGGGAAAGTAAAAACTAAAAATGTGCACAGCTCATGTAATCACTGTGTGGTTATGGTATTGTTAGACAGGACTCACCCAGAACAAATACGTGTGTACTGGTCTTTACTGAGGCTACACGATTAGAAGCGCTGCACTCCCACACCCCCTGGTGGTCCTTGGTCAAAGGCTGCAGCAGCAAAGAACCATCCGGTTCTACGGAGTAGGAAACGCTACGAGCCAGGCCGACCTATCAAAAACACCAAACCATTCACATGTGGAAGAAAACTCTCTGCGTTGGCATAATCAGATGTACCTATAGCATGAATGAAACATCTTATAACTTTCACAAATAGCTGGGACATATTAGGACAAACAAATTACAAATCAAACACAAGTCAAGAGTTAATTTAACTTGTGCAATTTAATATGCATTGCTGACCAGACATATTGGGAAATATATTTATTGATAAGCTTATTTATTGATTGATTGATTGATTTTGTTTGGGCTCCATTGAAAAATTGAATGTAGTCCTCTAGGTTTGAAAAGCTAATGCAGAACTGCCTTAAACCTGCAATTCTTCTAATAGCCACTGGGGGCCCTGTTTGTGAAAAGAGGTCTGATTGTACACCAATGACTGTAGAAACATCACATGATTCATTTATGATACTGTTGTTGTGTCCATTGAAGAGGTATTGTGGAGAGCCTTCAAACCCTGCAAACATGTTGCACCCCAACTCAACATGGACAATGCTGTGTATGCCGATTGTTTGATAAGTGGGCTAGAATAGCAAACAGAGCCACAACAGAGACCAGGAATGGAACAAAGGTCCAATTCACAGTGTCTGGTTTTCAAAAATTATGGCAGTAGCCAAAATGGTTAAGTGAAAACTTCAAATATCTGCTGGGTGAGTGTACTAAGGTTATACCCACATTATATACAGTCTACTGTCTATACTCCAAGTGACTGGATTTGAGATGTAATGACAAAGGATGTTAAACAGCAGATTTCTGCTAAATTTGAGTCGTAAAGTTTACAGCATGCATAGCAATTTTGTTATACAACCATCCGATTTTTGCCCTTATTTCTGTGAGTGTGGATATAAAGTCCTTTTTTAAATTGAAAAGTAGGCAATTTCATAATAAAAAGTGGTGATAAAGTTGCTCTTTCAACTGCTGACTGGTCTCAATCTCTCGCAAGGAAAGACACTGATGCACTGATTTTGCTTCTGGCTGCACTCATCATCATTTCGTCTAGTTACTTCTTAGACTAGTCAAATGGCAGCAAGAGCATCTCTTATTTAGTATTAGTATTAGTATTTATTTATTTATTGTCATTGTCAAGAACAATGAAATTGCGTTTGGGGCTTCTGTAATGCGACTTATTTTCAAGTGAACTGGAAAATCTGCGTAGGATATTATTATACAGGAGATGAGCTCAAATCCTTTAGATAACTAAGAAGATGGCATGTTAAGTGCCTACAGCACAACACATCATAGAGCTGTACAGCACTGTTTGCATCCATCCACACCTCCTTTATCCATGTTCTTAGATGAGGAGGAGGAGGATCAACTAGAAATGAATAAATTAGACCTCTGTCCTTTGGAAGCCTAAACAAAATTTTTGCCAACTGCAATCAAAACACACGCCTCCTACATGATACAGCTCCACCAGCTACTACTACCCACAAGCTAAGGTCAAGTACAGATTTATACGATGGGAGGGGTTAGGCAGTCACCCCTCAACGTGTTTTACTGGATACATTTATGTATACATCCCTAAGTGCAAGATGAGTCATCATGAGTCAAATGGATGCAGGGTGGAAGAGTGAAAAATATTGTCTTTACTCATTTAGAAAAGTACATCAGGAAAACAATAACTGGAAATGTATCTGTTTATATACACCCAGACTGCATCATATGTACTCTATGTCCTGTGCAAGCACTGACTCATGTGTCTGATTCTGATTTCTGAGTAAACAATATAAATTGAAGATCCGTGTAAGCATTTGCACTGACATGAATAAAACAGGACAGCTCGCTTTTTAAATAAACCACAGTGGGTAATTTACCTTGCTCCAGGTCACTTTAATTGTTGGGTCCACATTTCCTTGACAGGGGATAAGCAGGGTTCTACCAGCCTCCACTTTATACTGTTTCTCCGGAGTGATGCTGAATGAAGGGGGATCCTGCGAATTGCCAAAACAATATAGCTGAATTAAGGAGTCCGCAGCAATCCCAACAATGGATTTTAAGACTGGATTACTGCCGCTTTGGACAAGATTATCTTAATAACAAAAGGATTAGCCACACAATTAACTCCCCAATAGTGCCACCATTGTAGTTACTCTGAGTTGACTTCTATTAATGTCAGAGGGCTCACGTCAGAGTAAAAAGGTCAATAAAATGTCGTTTCTCTTAAAGTTTTTAATTCGCTGTGACAGATACAGTTGTGGCTAATTAAAATTATCACAATTGACAGCTCAGTCATAAGAACAGGACAGATTCGGAGGCAGATTCGATGAGCTTTTAGGTCACATCTAAACCACAAAGGCGGTATTTGTGGTGCGTGAAATGTAATCTGTCTTGCGTACATCATTACAGTGGCTTCATGTGATACACAGCATCCCTGTGGTGAGAGACCCAGGTGGCCTGGACTGCACACTAACCTGTAGAATTACACTAGTTGGTCCAGATGTGCCCATAGTGCCATAGCTGTTGTACGGAGTACACCTGTACATGCCCGCTGCATCATCGTTGACAGTTGCCATGAACAAAGAACCATCTGGTGCTAAGGTCCATCCTGGATACTGAGAGAAATGCACAATTTGTATACACCTCTCACAGTAAGAGGTTAAAAGGAACTAGCACACACAATTTTGAATAATACACCAAGTAAATGTAAAAAACATATTTTAAACAGGAAGTAGGCAGAATGCTCAAAGAGCTAAATGGCAGGAAATCCGTAACCAAGCAAGCAAAATATGCGCTTTTCAGATATGTATGAATGATTCACTGTATAGTAAGTACAGTTTTTGATATTTGTAGTCCCTGCTACACAGATTCCATCCAAATGGCACCGTTTTTGCAAGAAGAGATTTACAATAAATGTTAAAAGATGTGATTTTTGTCTGATTAGAAAAGATTTTTTATTTTTTTATTTTTCTCAGTCAGGTCAGTCAAAACACACAGAAATGGCCTGCAAAGCTTTCAAGCATTTGCTTTTAAAACCGTAAATTTTCAGTCATTTTTTTGTTCCATTAAGTCACAGCTGGAAGGCTTGTGTTTAGCTTTGACTGTGCAAAAGGTTGCCACTCAGTATAATGAAGTCAAAATTGCTATCATGCCCCCCCTCCCAGAATGAGGCAGTAAGAAAGTATTACTGTGGGTATGAGAGCTTGTGACGTCCATGGTAGAATTGGAATAATTGGCAGAATAACAGCCTGACTCTAGCGCCTGTGTCCCACACTGCAGGAATCTAACGCATTTCCTGTGGTGCATCTCATCTGCTGACATGTCCACAGCTCAGACATAAAGCACTGAGGAGGGGGTCAGCTCACTGTGTAAAGATGAGGGGGAAAAGGAAGCGGGTGGCTGTTTTGCACACAAAACTAAGGGAATGATTTAATTTTAAAAGCTGCTTCCCAAGGTCTTACATTGTAAAAGAAATAAATATAGATATAAATAGATATAGGCATATATATTACACCCAGCATATATATATATAAAATAAAAATAAAAAACACCCAGCACGCCCCTGCGGGCGGTTTATCCTTCAAGCTCGGGTCCTCTACCAGAGGCCTGGGAGCTTGAGGGTCCTGCGCAGTATCTTAGCTGTTCCCAGGACTGCGCTCTTCTGGACAGAGATCTCCGATGTTGTTCCCGGGATCTGCTGGAGCCACTCGCCTAGCTTGGGAGTCACCGCACCTAGTGCTCCGATTACCACGGGGACCACCATTACCTTCACCCTCCACATCCTCTCGAGCTCTTCTCTGAGCCCTTGGTATTTCTCCAGCTTCTCGTGTTCCATCTTCCTGATATTGCTGTCATTCGGAACCGCTACATCGATCACTACGGCCGTCTTCTTCTGTTTGTCTACCACCACTATGTCCGGTTGGTTAGCCACCACCATTTTGTCCATCTGTATCTGGAAGTCCCACAGGATCTTAGCTCGGTCATTCTCCACCACCCTTGGGGGCATCTCCCATTTTGACCTCGGGACTTCCAGGTTATACTCGGCACAGATGTTCCTGTACACTATGCCGGCCACTTGGTTATGGCGTTCCATGTATGCCTTGCCTGCTAGCATCTTGCACCCTGCTGTTATGTGCTGGATTGTCTCTGGGGCATCTTTACACAGCCTGCACCTGGGGTCTTGCCTGGTGTGATAGACCCCAGCCTCTATGGATCTTGTACTCAGAGCTTGTTCTTGTGCTGCCATGATCAGTGCCTCTGTGCTGTCTTTCAGTCCAGCTTTGTCCAGCCACTGGTAGGATTTCTGGATATCAGCCACCTCCTCTATCTGCCGGTGGTACATACCGTGCAGGGGCCTGTCCTTCCATGATGGTTCCTCGTCTCCCTCCTCTTTCTTGGGTTTCTGCTGCCTGAGGTATTCACTGAGCACTCGGTCAGTTGGGGCCATCTTCCCAATGTATTCTTGGATGTTCCTTGTCTCAGCCTGGACTGTGGTGCTGACACTCACCAGTCCCCAGCCCCCTTCCTTCCGCTTAGCGTACAGTCTCAGGGTGCTGGACTTAGGGTGAAACCCTCCATGCATGGTAAGGAGCTTTCTTGTCTTTATGTCAGTGGCTTCTATCTCCTCCTTTGGCCAGCCTATTACCCCAGCAGGGTACCTGATCACGGGCAGGGCGTGCGTGTTGATGGCCCGGATCTTGTTCTTACCATTCAGCTGACTCCTCAGGACTTGCCTGACCCTCTGCAGGTACTTGGTGGTTGCAGCTTTTCTAGCGGCCTCTTCATTGTTCCCATTCGCCTGCGGGATCCCCAGGTACTTGTAACTGTCCTCTATGTCTGCAATGTTGCCTTCTGGTAGTTCAATCCCCTCAGTTCTGACTACCTTCCCTCTCTTTGTTACCATCCGACTACACTTCTCCAGTCCGAACGACATTCCAATGTCATTGCTGTATAGCCTGGTAGTGTGGATCAGTGAATCGATGTCTCGTTCACTCTTGGCATACAGCTTGATGTCATCCATGTACAGGAGGTGGCTGACAACTGCTCCGTTCCGTAGTCGGTATCCGTAGCCAGTCTTGTTAATGATCTCACTGAGGGGGTTCAGGCCTATGCAGAACAGCAGTGGGGACAGAGCATCTCCATGGTAGATCCCGCACTTGATGGTGACTTGTGCTATGGGCTTGGAGTTGGCCTCTAGTGTTGTACACCACATCCCCATTGAGTTCCTGATGAAGGCTCTTAGGGTCCCATTGATCTTGTACAATTCTAGGCATTCCAGTATCCAGCTGTGGGGCATTGAGTCATAGGCCTTCTTGTAATCAATCCAGGCAGTGCACAGGTTGGTCAGTCTGGTCTTGCAGTCTCGGCTGACTGTTCTGTCTACCAGTAGCTGGTGTTTTGCGCCTCTGGTATTCTTGCCAATTCCTTTCTGTGTCTCACTCATGTATTGACCCATGTGCCTGTTGATCTTAGCCGATATGATGCCTGACAGGAGCTTCCATGTAGTACTGAGGCAGGTTATTGGTCGGTAGTTGGAGGGGACCGGTCCTTTCTTGGGGTCCTTGGGGATCAGGACCGTCCGACCTTCAGTTAGCCATTCCGGGTGTCTCTCGTTAACTAGCAGCTGATTCATTTGTGCTGCCAGACGCTCGTGGAGTGCAGTCAGCTTCTTTAGCCAGTAGGCGTGAACCATGTCGGGCCCTGGTGCTGTCCAACTCTTCATACTGGAGACCCTTTCTTGGATATCTGCCACTGTGATGGTTACTGGACCCTGTTCAGGGAGGTCGCTGTGGTCTGCCCTCAGATCCACTAGCCACTGAGCATTGCCGTTATGGGTTACGTCCTTCTCCCATATGCTCTTCCAGTATTGCTCCGTCTCCAGCCTTAGTGGTGCTGTTCCCTTATTGTTCCCTTGCCACTGAGAGTACACCTTTGCTGGTTCTGTTGAGAACAGCTGGTTTATTCTACTGCCTTCTATCTCTCTGGTGTACCTCCTCAAGCGGCTGGCCAAGGCTGTGAGTCTTTGCTTGGCAGTTTCCAAGGCCTCAGGTATGGACAGCTTGCTGTATTTTTTATGCACCTTCTTTGTCGCACCTTTCTGCAACTCCGTTAGTTGGCTAACCTCCCTCCGTGCTACTTTGATCTTACTTTGATCCATGGAGGGTACTGCCCCTTGTGGCTGTTCTACTTATAGCCAAGCATCTCACTGATCACTGCTGCCGTATTGTAGATCAGCTTGTTAGTGTTGGTAATCGTGGTTGTAGGTATTGTCCGTAGTGCTGCATTAACATCATCTAGCAGACCTTCTGAGGGTACTTCACGTAATCTTGGTAACCGGCTACGGGGGATCCAGGTTTCAAGCTTGGCCATGATCCTATTTTTCAGGTCAGTTCCTCTCGCACTCAACGATCCTTCTCCTATCGCACTTGGGGCTATGTACCCAATCTCGGGTGGGGGTGATGATATCTCCCCCCTGACCGGGCGTCCTGATTCCCCCTTGCCGTAGCATTTGTGTTGTACCTCGTCAATCTCTAGCTGTGAGAGCAGTCCCTTCTTTCGAATGTTGGAACACTTTTCGCCGTCATTGTGGATGTTGGGTATCGAAGAATCCATAGGTCCCTCATCCTATTCATGTAGCCCCTTCCGCCGGGGTTACTTGCGTAGTAGCATTCCAACAACGCCCTGTTTTCGTCTCTTGCCCACCGATGCCTTCTTGTTCCAGTAGCCCACTTTTCGTCAGGGTACCCTGGTTCCTCAACACCTGACGCGGACCTTGTTGATCCGGGCGGCGTCCGAGCCGGCATGCCTTCATATTTATCTGTCTCGCTCATGTCTGCGGTAGGCTTACTTAGCATAAGGAGTCTAGCCTTAGGACCCTTACTGGATACAGACGCCCCAGGCAGGAATCGAACTTGCGATCCTCTGTATTGTTCGATACATATGCGTACCGAACCGAAAGCACTGTATCGAACGGTTCAATATCGATACGAGTATTGTTGCACCACCTCATATATATATATATATATATATATATATATATACATACACACATATATATATATATATATATATACATACACACATATATATATATATATACATACACACATATATATATATATATACACATACACACATATATATATATATATATATATATATATATATATATATATATATATGTATGTGTATGTATGTATGTATGTATGTATGTGTGTGTGTGTGTGTGCAACTATTTTTTTTTTTAAAGAAAGGACAAAGCTACTCCCCTCCCCCATCTGTAATGGTTCCTACACCCATTTATCCAATGAGATGAAATGAGCAGTAGATTGAAGTGAAAGCAGAAGAATAATAGAAAAAGATGGGAGTACACGGGGCAGTAAGGAATGCCTTAAGGATGGCTTTCATAGCTTTTAAGACTGAAAAAAGTCTGCCACTCTATTAAAATGTATGTGATTGCATGGCCTTAGACCTAGGAAACAGAACATATTTTGATGCGTCAGCACAGGAAATGTGAATTTATAATGTTTAAATAACTACATAAATAGTAAATAAATATAGTAAATGCTCAAAGCTATCGAGTCATAAAGCTCACAGCAATGTTGGACAAATTGTGCATTCTGTACTAATAGAAAACAGCCAGTGATTCCTTGTGAGTATCATAAATCAATAGTCTAGTGTTGGGTGCACAGAACAGGGGATAGCATTTTTTTAAGGACACAGCAAAGGCTGATTATTAAGGAAAATGTGCGGTTATGTGGAAATTATTATTCTTATTACCAAAGACAGGTCGACTGGTTCTCCGTCCTTCATCCAATCCACACGGAGCAGCGGGGGCTGAGCTACCATTGGGCAGGAAACCACACCATCCATACCTGTGGGGAGGTATGTTTCCTGGGGCATTTTTAGTGCCTGGGCTGGGTCTGAGAACAGTTATATAGATAAAACATTATTTATTTTTGTAATAGTTAAGCATTCAAATACTTTACTGTGTCAACACTGAGGAAAACTGCACATACCACTGCAGAGGAACTGTGCCATGATCCATAACTTATTTTGAAAAACAATTGTTTTGTTGTAGTGCATTTTCTGCAAGTCTGTGTATTCAGTATAAGAAGTTTGCAGTTGACTGAGTGCCTGACAGAATAATATATTTCACAGGCAAGAGCAAAATGTTAATAGGGAACTGTTTACAAAACCTTAAAGAAGCCTCACAAATAAAAAATACAATAAGCGGAAAAAACAAGACAAAAATTGGGGTTTCAAGGGAATGTATGGTCTAGTTTTCTACATCAGTTCTAGGAACTGTGCATTTTTTCATTACAGTTTATTTCAGAACTAATTCTACTGCTGACAGCAGTGCAATAAAACACCATATTTAATGTCTCTGGAATCTTATTTTCATCTTTTTGATTTAATTTATATAGATTTCCTTAATAAACACTAGTTATCAGTCTCATCCAGGAACTTTGTAATTTCCACTGTACCTCTGTTGAAAGAAGGTACGGATATCCTTTGCCGCTTGGCATTAAAGTTATCAGTTACTTTCACTTTCCTACTGTCTTTTATATATTTTTTCTGAGATCACTGTTTCAATATATAAAATATGACTGGGGCTTTCTTAGTGGTAATTAAACTAATCAGGACATGTTTTTTTATGACTTAGTGCTTAAAATGAAGCTTAAAATATTGTTTGTGACTGTCCATCACAGTGTTTGTCTACCTTACGATGCTACAATGTTTCTAAAGTGAAGACTGCCACTCCACATGAAGGGAATACATGCGACATATGAAAGAAAGCTCAGACTAATTGACCCTTTGTCATCAGCAACCCACAGTAAGCAAAACATGTCAGATATGTAGTAAATCTGCTAATTGGCATTGGCAGATAAATCCATCATATATGTACTCACACTAATCATGTTATGGTTTCCTAAATATTCTATTCACCAGTTTAGTTATAATTTTGTTTTTATCTTTGTCAGGACCATGGACTAAACATATCTTGCCCATGGGCAAGTAAAACCTAATTTCGATACATATTTGTATTTTAAAGACTATCAAAGATACTAGATAAAAATAGAAATATGTTTTCAAAAATACATATATCATCTCCACTCCAGAAACATAACAGAAGTATACACACTGTAAAACCTCTATATGTACATGTACCCTTCATTCAATAAGGAGACCACCCTTTCAATATATAAACTATATAAAATATATGACACGGCTGGTTTCTTAGAATCCACTTTCTTTTTTGCCTCTAAAGAAAAAATAATAATCTAGACATTTTCAAGGCATAGGGGAGCTTGGTTCTTGCCTTAATGGACTTAGATGAAAAGGAGGATTGTGCAAAGGCTGAGTTTCTTTACTCTATATTCACACAGCACAGTTGATCCTAAAGCTTTGGTTATCTGTGCTGAGGAAAGTTGTTCAGAAGTTATCAGTGCTGAAAATGCAGCATAGTGAACTAAAACAAGATGAACAAGTCAAAGTTTATTTGTACTGTGATGCAAATGGACTCTGGTTCTTTCTGGATGACCAAGCTACTCAACGCCTGACTTACATACAGGTGTGTCAGCTTCCTCTACTATGTGTGTTAGCCTCCTGCCATCTGTGATGCCAACACTTGATGGATTTCTGTCAGCACCATCCACTGAAACACTATCTAATGTGTCATGCTCACACCCCATAGAAGTACATCTTTGATAATATTTTTTGCATCTTTGTGTGTTTTAATGGTTTGAGGGTTACTGGGAATGACCTGATTATTCTAGGTGACCAAGGTTTTAAAATCCAGAAATGTTACATAGGCAGTCCATGTGGACTCTTACCTTGCTATTGAAGTTGTTTCTAAAATTAATCAATGCCAAATTACTGCCAGATTTCACAAGTTTTCATGCAATTTAGGCCCTCAAACAGGCAATTATTTTGTCGAAATAATATTAAACTGAGCAGATACAATGGGGCCTTTACACTGTGAGTGCTCAGGCCTTAATGACAATAATATTCATAATAATAGAGACAATAATGAAAAGAAATGAAATTTGAAGGAAATTACAAATAGTCTTTTAAGGACTCATAGTGGCTCTGTGATTGGATGAAAACTGGACAACTTTTATGCTGTACTGCAGAGGTTACTAAGCAAACATTGAAGCACTTTCTCTAACAGACTGATTCAGCTCCCCTGCCACAAGGACAGACACGGAAAATTGTTTCATACTTGATACAATATCTCTATAATGCAACACATCTGTCTAGCAGACAGTCGTCTGTACCCTGATGTTTAATTAATTTCAGCTTAGTTAAAACAGACACTTGTGAGCCAATTAATGCTTTACTATTAATTGCTTTACCACTTTTGTAGCCATTTGAAATGTTGTTTCTGCTGGAGTTACTGAAATATTTTACTTGCTATATAGTACATTAATTAGTGTATGTTTAACTTATTTAAGATGTTGTGTGTTGTAGCTAAAAAGAATTGACCAATCTGGGATAAATGAAGTACACAGTAAATATTTCTTCTTATGACATCTTATTATATATTAGCCACAGACCACACACAAACGTACGCATCACTGTGAGGATGGCAGAGGCAGTTGGCGGCATGAGCAGGCCATTGGTTGGCACACAGGTGTAGTTGCCAGAGTCCTCTGGGATCAGCCTGGAGATAAGTAGAGTCCCATCTACCATGATCTTCACTCGTGACTTTAGAGACCTTGAGAAAAACATCAGTATGAGAGCAAACCAGCTACTTTAGAATAAGAGGGAAATATTCTCTAGCACATTTTCAGAACATCAAAAGTGTAGGAGGGTTTTTTTTTTTTGTTATTATTAATATTGTTATTCACTGTTCTGTGCAGATGGAGGTTAAGGACATTTCATTTTATTTCAGTTAGAGTGAGAGGCAGTGTGCCCACTCATGTTATACATCCTTATATTTAAAGAGAAAGGAAAAAAAAGACAAACAAACAAATGGAATAATTAGCATTTTTAATTAGCAGTTTCTATTCTAATAACTCAACAAACACATTTAATATCCACGTTACTCTTGCTCTCTTAAGCTAATACTGCCCTGTTTGGCATCAATAACTTGTAGGTATTTTTGCACAATTATCCACCAGGCTCTTGTAAAATTTTCTGCCACTGCCACATGTAGATTTCAGTCAACTGTATTATGATAGAGGGCTTTTTTCATGTACAGCCCATTTAAATCCTCCTACAATGTAAAACAAACATAGCCAGCTCTATTTGTGACATCATTTCTGCTGAACGGCAACAAGATGATAACGTAGCTTTTAACCTGACTAGGCCTTTTCATAACTCTTCATCACTTCTCTTGCAGCCATTCCTTGGCTGATTTGCTTATTTGATGGGAACCATTATACCATCAAAGGGTACCCTTCAGGTTCAGTTTTAAACTACTTAATAAATTCATAATATCTTACACAGCAAAGATAATAACTGCTCATAACTGGGACTCAGAGACTCCCCAGTCCACAGCGACCCCAAATCATGACACTACACACAAATGTCCATAAGTGACATGCTCATCACATCACATTTGTGATGGTCACAGCATTTGTGACTTGACAAATCGACATTTGAGTTACCAGTCTGGAACACAGCAACCCAAAAAGCCAGGCATAAGAGTCTTGGTTTTGGCCTAATGTTACTTTTAGGCAGCCAAGTCTTTTCCTTGCACATCTCATCTGCAGGTCAGCACATGAACAGTAGCAAGAGTTTCCTGTAGGTCCTGGAATAAAGTCCAGGGGGTTCTTGGAGACTTCTTTTTCCATCAAACACTTTACTCTTGGGCTAAATTTGCTGGGGCAGCCATTCTTGTACAAAATCTTTTTAAGTCCCTTGCCAGACTCATAGGCACCCAAAACTTTTTTTCTGATTCCCTTACAGAGTTCTTTAGATCTTGACATGAGAGGACACACTTCAATAGCAAAGAAAACACCAGACTCTTGATGTCATACTTTTTAAATAAGACAGGTTCCAGCTCTCACTTCTAAAGAGTGTCCAATCATTGGCACCCAATCTGGAACACCTGATCCGAAATTTATGGATCTGAAGGTGTTACAGCTGTACGACTTTACTTTACTTACTGTTTCCACATGAATGACTTTACTTTTTGTAATTAATGCTGTGAACATGAAATAATTAGTTTGAGAATAGTGTCTTTCTTAAAAGGTACAAAGGTCAAAATACACTGAAAATATGACAAATTCAAAGGGATGTGTTGATTATTTATTTATTTTTTTTTGCCATGATTGCATCTTAAACCCAAACAACAGCATGAAATCTGAGTGTAAATGGAGAAATGAATATAGGAAATCTATTTTGGCACTGTCAAAAAGCACCTCACTATTTTTAACAAAGAAATGAAAAAAAAGGCTTATTTCCCACCATTAGTCATAGATAATCAGAATAATCCTCATACGCTCTACTCAGCTGTTAACAGCAATATATATCAGGTCCAAAAAGCCTCTCTGAATCTCCCCCCCACCAATCGAGATCCAGTTGAGTATTAACCTGAGTATAATGAACAGTAATACCTGTTTTAGAGAAATGCTCAAGGGGAGAAGTAATGCAAATTAAGCCCCCAACCTGCTCAACTGACCCTATCCCAGCCACTGTTTTTTAAGAGACTGTTCAATTGTCTGGTGCATGATATGCTGGCAATCATGAGCCATTCCCTGCTCACTCCATCTTCTCTCTGGCACAAAACAGAGCTTTTATGAAACCTCTCATAGAGAAAAGCTCATTTGGCGCTTTGCAGTTTTCAGGGCAATATCTTTTTTCTTCTTTTAAAGTGACACGACTGATGCTACTGCAACATCAGAATTTCTTCTCTTTTCTATTTTTATTTTATTTCTGTATTTTTCTTTGTGTTTGGAGACTACAACATAATGTTATCTTTTATTGTCCTTTACATAATTTGGGGGTAAAAAAATAAGTTAAAAACCATGAGATAAATGAAGTATTTTGGCCTATTTTTTGTCTTATAACATTGTGGTGAAATTGCACATTTACAAACACACAAAATATGCTGTTTCCAGTATTTACAAACTAATAACCTTCTGCATCTAACACCTGCCGAGATACATTTCTGATTCCACTGATTCATTATCTATCAGCTAACTTTTAACTTCATACCTTTTGACCAGCTGATACTAGAAAGAGAATTGGAGACTGAGGACAGTGCAGTGCAATATATGTTTTTTCCCTACTTTTAATCACTGTGCTCATTAATATTTAATGCCCAGTGCATATGAGGCATTAATTCATAAGAAAATAAACACTGATTTAGAAAACTTCAATGTGATACAATGTTGTTTTTCATATCAGCTAATGGGTGTTACCCTGTTGTCTACACCTGGACAAACATAGACAAGCCACACTAGTTAAGAAGAACTGCAGGTAAAATATGAAAACAGAGGCTCGTCTCTGACTTAAAATCCTTAGCACAAAATGTCAAGCCCCAAACAAGTAACCTCAGCGTGTGTGTGTGTTTCTTTTTTTCCTTATTTAAATTTCACATCTGAAGTAGCAAAAAAAAAAAAAAAAAAAAAAAATCCACCTTCTATCATCTCAGGAATATTTCTGGTGCACAGCTCACCCTCTCTCCTAGGCATATACCGAAGGAATAAAGCATTCTTTCATCACTAGCAGACTTGATTACTGCAAAGCGCTTTCAATTCTGGGCCAGCAAAGAAACCTTTTAGTTGTGAGTTCTTTAACGTGGCCCTTAGATCACCACTGGACTGTAAAAACAGTTTGTGCAGTCAATGTTACCTCAGAGTGAAAAGAAATCACTCAGTGCTCATTTTCGTTAATTCAGGTCTGTCTAGATGTTTCACTTGTATCTAGAAAACAACAAGTCACGTCAGGTGCTTATATACTTATTCAACAGTATGTGGGGACGTGTGATTGGTCCATGATGAATTCTGAAGCATGACAACAACTGCAAATGCATAGCCTGAAAGACTATCTCCAGCTAGAAAAGGTGCCCTGAAGTAACTTGACAAATAAAAGCAATTCATGGTGTTATTTTTAAAAGCATTTCTTATTTTTGGCACTAAAAAGCTTGAGCACAGTGATGTGCATATTCTGGCAGACAAACCACAGATCACCTTAGACACTCCCACGGGACACTAAATACTCAGTTTTTATGAATAACAAAAAAAAACCTACAGGCTGTATTGGGTGTATTTTCCCTTGGTGCTGTTGCAGTTTTATAACAATTTTACATTTGCCTGGTAAATTTGTTGCTATTTTAGTGCATGCAAACATTAGCTATTAAACTCAAAGAAACCATACTATGTATTGCATTTACCATGCATTATATGCAGCATCAATGAGGGTTTCATAATAAAGTGATCTTTGCATGAATGTATCCATGTTTCCAGATCAACAGAACGTATGGATCCACGTTTACCTGACATTTTTGAACTTGAGTGACAGGGGGTTTGAGTGCCTTATAAATAATTGAATGATAAAACATATAAAATTGATGACATCTTGCTGTAAATTTCATGAGCACATTTTGTGATCTCATGTATCCCTTTATTTAATGCAGAGTCTGAAGACTCGCCCTCATTCACCAAAATGTCAGTATATACCAACACGTACAAGATCTGCGCCTGTTTAATAAAGACACTCTGCAGACTGCATGTTAGTTATTGTCATGAAAGTATTCAATGAACTGACACAAGTAGATGTCAGACATACTTTTAAGGAATGTTCTGGATTTGTTAAACCCACAGAATTGGGCTTTTGTGTGCTATAATGCCTATTACTAAGATATACTGTAGGAGGAGGTGAGGTTAAGCTTCTGGTAAATTTTCAATACAGTCACTATAAAGTAAATCTCATCTCTTGTACAACCTGCCCAACATGTTGGGTTCTTTTTCCTTTTTTAAAAAAAATTTAAATTAAAGATTTAATGTGACAAATCTCAGTAATCCGCTTTTTGTGATTTTCCTTTTTTTATGATGCAAAAGATAATGAAGGCAATCTTGAACAAAAAGCACAAAATTCGATTTACGTAACAACCACTAAGCTTTTCCAACATTCTCGGAAAAAAAAGAAAAGAAAAAAGGATAATAATCAAAATGGTAGTTCACTCACTCTATATGATAGACATTTTCTCCACCTTTTTCCCACACGTATGTCATGTTGGGGGGATCTGCCACTGCCTGGCACTGGAGATGTGCATCTTGGGACATATTCAGAGAGGTGTTTTTGGGAGGTATGACAATGACAGGCGGACCTGGAGATGCAGGATACAAAAAGGCTGAGTGCAGGGTATAATAATAAAGATTTCCTTTTTTTTTTGTCTCTATAGTTATTAAATAAATAACCTAAAAATCTAAGAAACAGTGTCAGTTTGGCAGAGGACACAAAAAATTAATAAATTACATAAGTACAATTCCTTTGTATCTAGATGAATAAATTCACCTCATACAAATAACAGTTTTAACAGATTTCTCTTTCTCAATACTCATCCTCACAATGTGTCCCTTATCTACACTAGGTGTCGTATTCTCCTTTTACTTTAATGACTATTTTGCCAAAAAAAAAAACTGAATTGGAAGGACCTCTTAGGAAAGAGCTGCAATATAATCAAATAATGATAAAAGACTCAAATAGATTGTTGCATCTATTCTAGTATATTGCATTCTCTTTTAATTAAATTATACTTACTGTAACCTTCACTATCTTACACCTTTTTTATGATGCAACAAAAGACAGTATATTGCTCAAGTATTAAAAAATACTTAAGCGTGATATAAAAGATGCCTTATATAAATACATCAGTAGCTCAGTATTATCCTTTAACATTACGCTGGACTACAGTATTCTTCTTGTAGAGGAGTATAGTATGTTGTATTCCTTTTGTTTTAGCTGGTCTCAGAGCAAAACCTGTTTTACCCTCCTTGAGACATCTACTAATTTCTTACATTCCCTTAAAAATCGTATTATTCATAGGAGAGAAAAAAATGAAATAGTCTGTGATGCAAAATATCAATCTAATAAATATCAGAATGAATTATTCATGAAATGCATGGTAGCGAAAGACACAACCACAGATAAAGTGGGAAACAACTGGATATTTAATGGTTAAATAGGTTGTATATTGGTGAAACGTAATAACAACAAAAATAGATGCTAAAACCTAATAAAAGAAACAAAATACAACACAGCAAAAGTTGAATTGTAAGAAGTAGATGTTTACTGAGAAATGAAAATAAAATCCAACTTAATACCCCATTGGCTTTTCAAACATTTCTTTTAACCGTAACACTAAAATATACAAAACATTCTGCGATGTTGCAGCGGTCCCCATCATGTCTTTGCTTGACCAGACATGTCACATACACTGTATTTATACATCTTTTACATTCTTTATGAGCAGCCCTTTGTCTCTCTCCAAGGTCTGCTGGGTCCTTGTTCAGAAACCAAAGTACGTACTTACTTAAAAATTTATATTCTCAATATGTGCCGTACAGGTGATAAGTTGGAGTATAGACTTCACCTGTTATTAGTAACCAATTTGTCAAGACACTATTTTGTAGAAATAGTAAACACAGCTCAGATTGTGCATATGTGAGGCCAGTGCTTAAACATTTTTAGTGAAGTAAAAAATTATGACATCAATATATCTGACAAAAATCCATACATGCAGAGTATATACAGTATATAGAGTACAAGGGTGCTCTATAGATGCACAGATGCCCTAAACTAAGAGTATAGGCAATTACTAGAATATTTTCTGTGATGGTTAATGTATCAGTATGCATAAGCACTTCATATTTTAGCATTAAAAATATAATTTTAATTAATTACTGTTGTTATCTCTTAATTTTCAAATTTACTGTTTTACAAAAGAAGCAGAAAAAAATTGTTAAGGACATTATTATTTTTTGATTAAGATGGCAAACTACAGATATTTACTTGCATTCCTGAATAGATAAATTAGTTTTAGTGGTTGAATGATATACTTGTCAGAGAAGTCCAGTGTGCTGGCTCAAATGTGGGTTTAAGAACATGATTTAATTGGTTTGTTATTTGTATAGTAAATAAAAATATATATATGTTTCTTAATTTTAAATGAGCTTTTTACAGCTTTCTGAAACATTTGCATTTTTTTTTGTTTTTAATGATAGGTAGTGTTAGTCACTGTATGTAAGTGCAGTACATTAAAATTTTACTGACAAAAGACAATTAAGGTATCATTACTTTACTATTTAAGAATGAATCAGAACCACTCTACTAGACAAACTATGTAAAAAAATCTTTGCAGAGTTACCCCAAGCATCTTTTAATGTATATGTAATATGTTTTGTTCTGTTTTCATGCCATTGCACACTGGAAACATTAACTATACATAACGTTTCTGGTTCTGAAAAGTGGAGTCAATGCAAAACTGCCTTAACCAGTGTTCTTTCTAAGGAGGAAGTGACTCCTCTGTGTGGAGAAAGAATTTATAAATAGGATGTCATACAGTATATATATATATATCATATGCAATTCATATATGACAAAATTAGCCAACATTTGACTAAATCTGTAACTTCACTGATGAGTGAATGCTGTTTAGTATATAAAGTATGGTTCCACTTGTGGTAAAAGGAAGATGAGGTTTGGTATACTTTAGAGCAGGTCTATGTTTTGATTGACAAGTATGAGCACAGAGTGCCCTCAAAAATCTGAGCTATCTTATGTCTTAAATGTTTAACTCAAAGCTTCAAGAGTGACTTTCCAAACTAATGGGAGACCTCACAGAGGCTGCATCCATCACTTATCTGTAGTCTATGACCTGACACCATATACACCAATAAATCAGTCAGTCTCTAGCTTCCTAAGGTTATAATGGTTGACTGGATCTTTTAACACATGAGGGTTTCTACAATGACTCTTTTGAAGCCTTTAGTTGTGGTGACAAATGTGCTAATACAAACCAAACCAAAAGTCAAAAAGAAAAACAGTGTGTACACCAAAGCAACTGAAAGGAATTTGTCAAACGCAGCTATTTTAGTACCATTACAATGTTACATTTATCTCTTCCCTGAGCCACTCCAAACTTGTATTAACATGTGTGCTCTTTGCACAGAGCTAATAAAAAAGTTCTAACACCACATGTCTTATATACATATATAAACAAGATCATAATCATTACAGCGCTCATTACTGAACAAGTTTATAATCATAAATGCATGACATATATGCAAGAGTGAGTGTTTAGAGGTTACTTAAGGCTTTTAGTTTGATTCCATCCAGATCAGCTATTAGTCAGTAATCCATCCATGTGGCAATGCTTCAGAGGAATGCAGCCAAAGCTCAGATAATGTGACTTAGAGCCGTACGTGCTCATGATTATTATTTTAAATGTGGCCACTGCATCTGTGAGATTCCAAAATTAAGTGAAGCCTCAACAAGACTTTTTGCCAAAACAAAAATTATTTCCCCATACACCATGCTACAGATGAATCCTGGTCCTCCAGAGGAAAATCAGCAGTAGGAGTTGGAGTAGGAGTACAGAAGAAGTCAGAAATATATTCCACAGTGTATTACGCAGTGGTGTGTTGGTGTAATCCAATGATATACAGTAACCTATTTGCATATTTTACATGCATTTCTCCCTAAACTGGACGGTAGAGCTATGATTTGAAAACATCTTTGTAATTTTCACGTGTGTGAACACCTGCATGTATTACAAGCAATTAGAAACAATTATTATCAAAAGAAAAGTTTCTTTTTCAAAATAAGAACTAATTATGCATTTTATTCATAAAAGAAAGAGAAATTAAAATACATATATATATATATATATATATATATATATATATACACACACACACACACACACACATATATATATATATATATACACATATGTATATATACATATGTGTGTATATATATATACACATATGTGTGTATATATATATACACATATGTGTGTATATATATACATATGTATATATACATATGTGTGTATATATATGTATATATACATATGTGTGTATATGTATATACACACACATATATATATATTATATATATATATATACATACATATATATATACATACACACATATACATATATATATATATATATATACATACATACATACATACATACACACACACACACACACACACACACAACACAAATGCTACGGCAAGGGGGAGTCAGGACGCCAGGTCAGGGGGGAGATATCATCACCCCCCGAGATTGGGTACATAGCCCCAAGTGTGATAGGAGAAGGATCGTTGAGTGCGAGAGGAACTGACCTGAAAAATAGGATCATGGCCAAGCTTGAAACCTGGATCCCCCGTAGCCGGTTACCAAGATTACGTGAAGTACCCGCAGAAGGTCTGCTAGATGATGTTAATGCAGCACTACGGGCAATACCTACAACCACGATTACCAACACTAACAAGCTGATCTACAATACAGCATCAGTGAGATGCTTGGCTATAAGTAGAACAGCCACAAGGAGCAGTACCCTCCATGGAGAATCAGGCTAGAGGGCAACATCAAAGTAGCACGGAGGGAGGTTAGCCAACTAACGGAGTTGCAGAAAGGTGCGACAAAGAAGGTGCATAAAAAATACAGCAAGCTGTCCATACCTGAGGCCATGGAAACTGTCAAGCAAAGACTCACAGCCTTGGCCTGCTGCTTGAGGAGGTACACCAGAGAGATAGAAGGCAGGAGAATAAACCAGCTGTTCTCCGCAGAAACCAGCAAAGGTGTACTCTCAGTGGCAAGGGAAAAATAAGAGAACAGCACCACCAAGGCTGGAGACGGAGCAATACTGGAAAAGCATATGGGAGAAGGACGCAACCCATAACGGCAATGCTCAGTGGCTAGTGGATCTGAGGGCAGACCATAGCAACCTCCCTGAACAGGGTCCAGTAACCAGACATAGAGGACAGTTACAAGTACCTGGGGATCCCGTAGGCGAATGGGAACCATGAAGAGGCCGCTAGGAAAGCTGCAACCACCAAGTACCTGCAGAGTGTCATGCAAGTCCTGAGGAGTCAGCTGAATGGTAAGAACAAGATCCGAGCTATCAACACCTACACCCTGCCTGCGATCAGGTACCCAGCTGGTATAATAAGTTAGCCAAAGGAGGAGATAGAAGCCACTGACATAAAGACAAGAAAGCTCCTTACCATGCATGGAGGGTTTCACCCCAAGTCCAGCACCCTGAGGCTGCACGCTAAGCGGAAGGAAGGGGGCCGGGGACTGGTGAGTGTCAGCACCACAGTCCAGGATGAGACAACGAACATCCAAGAATACATTGGGAAGATGGCCCCAACTGACCGAGTGCTCAGTGAATACCTCAGGCAGCAGAAACCCAAGAAAGAGGAGGGAGACGAGGAACCATCATGGAAGGACAGGCCCCTGCACAGTATGTACCACCGGCAGATAGAGGAGGTGGCTGATATCCAGAAATCCTACCAGTGGCTGGACAAAGCTGGACTGAAAGACAGCACAGAGGCACTAATCATGGCAGCACAAGAACAAGCTCTGAGTACAAGATCCATAGAGGCTGGGGTCTATCACAACAGGCAAGACCCCAGGTGCAGGCTGTGTAAAGATGCCCCAGAGACAATCCAGCACATAACAGCAGGGTGCAAGATGCTAGCAGGCAAGGCATACATGGAACGCCATAACCAAGTGGCCGGCATAGTGTACAGGAACATCTGTGCCGAGTATAACCTGGAAGTCCCGAGGTCAAAATGGGAGATGCCCCCAAGGGTGGTGGAGAATGACCGAGCTAAGATCCTGTGGGACTTCCAGATACAGACGGACAAAATGGTGGTGGCTAACCAACCGGACATAGTGGTGGTAGACAAACAGAAGAAGACGGCCGTAGTGATCGATGTAGCGGTTCCGAATGACAGCGATATCAGGAAGAAGGAACACGAGAAGCTGGAGAAATACCAAGGGCTCAGAGAAGAGCTCGAGAGGATGTGGAGGGTGAAGGTAACGGTGGTCCCCGTGGTAATCGGAGCACTAGGTGCGGTGACTCCCAAGCTAGGCGAGTGGCTCCAGCAGATCCCGGGAACAACATCGGAGATCTCTGTCCAGAAGAGCGCAGTCCTGGGAACAGCTAAGATACTGCGCAGGACCCTCAAGCTCCCAGGCCTCTGGTAGAGGACCCGAGCTTGAAGGATAAACCGCCCACAGGGGCGTGCTGGGTGTTTTATATATATATACATACACACACATATATACACATATATTCATGACCACAGACAATAAACTTTTCACTAAGTTACGTCAACTTCTCTAAAATGAAGCCTTCACACTGAGCAAAACACAAAGCTTTATCACGATAAAGCAACATCGGCAAGTCCCAGATGATATCTTGTCTCATATTTATTATTTAGTCACTGCGTGGCTAAATACCAGTCAAGTTCAGTTTGAACTTCTTTTACTGCTCTGTTGCATGATGCAAGGGCAAGAAACAGAAATGTAAATTATGGTGGCTTCAAGCCAGTTGGGCACACAGACATCACAGAAACTAAAGGAATTGGCAGGCAGAAAGACAGACAGACAGACTGTTAGGCAACAACTGACCTTTGATCTTCACTTTTGTCACGCAAGTCACGTTCCCCTCAGAGTTGGAGGCGTGGCAAGTGTACTGTCCTGCTGAATGTATACTCACTGCTCGCAGAGATAAAACTCCATCCTGATAAATATGACATAGTAAAAAAACGGAGAGGTGGCTGAATGCAGCAGGCAGGTAAACACACAGAAAGTACAATAGGTAGCAGCAATTGTAGCCTGTGCAAAAGCATTGGCATCCTACAGTATAATGTCAGTATTTAGTACTGTATGACATTTGCATCCAGCTGATAGTAGAATAGTAATATAGTAGAATCTTCACTTCCTACGTGCATACTTCACATGTATCCACACAATGGTTCCTGTGCCACAATATTTCAACAGGTAGGAGTAATAACAGATTTGGTGCTTGTGTCCAAAGCACCTTTGTTTTCCTTCCAAGGACTTTTCTAGAACCTATTCGTGTGCCACTTTGCATCAACACTACTGTGTCAACTTGGATGGATGGATGGATGGATGGGCATTTGAACTGAGGCTGATTTTAAAGTATCTTGGATACATTTGCTCAGTGTTACCCAAACTTTGTATGTATTGCAGTGCATGAACACTATACAGTTCAATGCACTTTTATTTATCACAACAACAATCAACTCAAGTCACTAGTAAGGTAAAGACCCTACAATAATATAGAGAAAATCCGAATAATCAGATGGCTCCCTTTTAAAAACTCCCTTTTAAAAAGGAAGAAACCTCCAGTAGAACCAGGCTCAGAAAGGTGCAGCCAACTGCTGAGGGTTGAAAAAAAAAAGAGAGAGAGTACTACTATATATTATTTTCGAGGAAAATTTTGTTTATTTCACCCCATGCATGTAACAACTATAGCGCTATACTTGTATTGCAGGTTTAAAACCCCTTAAAAAATACATACCTCAGAAATATTTTTTTGAATGGCAATGCCGTCTTTAAACCAAGTGATGGCTGGAGTAGGGTTGCCATTAGTCATGCAGGAAAGAGAAATGTGACTTCCAACCAAAGCCTCGAGGACAGGAGGTGGGGGTTCAGTGAAGGCGGGTGGGGCTATGGATATAAAAACAGCTTTAAGAAGATGCTCATAAACCATCTAAATTTAAAAAACTTAAAAACAGATTCCGCCATTTATGGAAAAACAAATTCCGATTGAATACTTATTCACACCATCCATAAACAAATATACATGTTCATACATTCTGATGGTATAGTTTGTGTCCCCTGAGTGGGAAGTGTAACAAATTAATATAAAGATTTTCAACTTTTTCATATGATGAAATATTTCTTTACTGATGGAAATGGTCTCCATAGGGATAAAGGTGCCACTGATTGGTTTGATAAGTTTTGAAATGATGTGAATCACATGTCATGCTCCAACAACTGAACACCTGTGGGAAATTTTGGACCGATGTGTTAAACAGCAATCTCCAATATCACTATCAAAACACCAAATGTGGGGAAATTCATTTGGAAGAATGGCGTTTCATCCACCCAGTACATTTCAACAGACTTGGTGAGTCAATGGTAAGGAGCATTAAAGCTGTTCGAGCTGTTTAGCCTTCTGTAAAAAGCAAGAAAGCTCTGTCTTCAAAGCAGAAGTATTAAGGGAAAAAATACAAAAGAGGAAAAACTGGATTAGCAGACAATACATTTATATACAACATGACAGCAGTACAGCCTGCTTTGTTACAGCAGCAGCCTGAAAGACACATTATTATTTCACATACCTAACTGAAAATGTCAGTTTCAAATGCAGCCTTTTAAATGTGCCTTTAGAACATCTTGCTGACACTTTAAATCTCAGATCTTATCAAAGGACAATCAGGCCTTCCTTTTTTGTCTGCAAACACTTCAGAGTTAAAAAGCCACCATAACTTATTACTTATTACTTATTACTTATACTTATTACTTATTACTGTAGCTGTATATGAAGAATATTTAAGTTTTTTTTTTACTTACTCTCTGAAAATAAACTTTAGTATATTATTGACTAATAAAACAGAAAAAGAAGCATGTTCTTTTATCTCGCCAATTCAAACCCATGACAGTCGCACAGATTATTATTGAAGGGGAGTGCAAACAATAGGTAAAGCCCATACTTGCAGGGCATGCCAGCAAAGTAACATCCAAGCCCTCAAGTACACAGTCATCATCTATTACTATTCTCACCCCTATCCTGATGCTCACACAGACCAGCTCGGTGAAACTGTTTCTGCCGCTTTGATCTGAGGCGCACTCCTACTTTGTTCTGTATGTTTGTGTGTGGAATCATAGCAAAGGTTTTCGAAAATATAGATAAACTTCAAAGGGCAAAAATAATGATGCATATTTCATATTACGATTTATTATTTACACCTATCAAGAAGTATGACGCTAACTCTAGTCAATGACTATTCTTTCCAAAATCCAGGTAAAAGAAGTCAGAAGTTATCCAAATTACCTGATCTGTTAAAAAAGTTTAGACACTATTAAAAAAAAAACTTCTTTTAACATCATGTTCGTTTTCTTTCAGTTTAAGAGGTGATTTTTTTATGTAGTATATACAGTAGTTACCTGATGAGTGGAAGTTCATACGGTAGACTGTAAGCTAAAAGATCACATTTGAATAATATAAACTTCTTTATACTGTATTAATATATATTATATAGAATGTAGCCTAAAAAAATAAAGGAATTAAGTCATGTTTTCTATGTTTCTTCCTTTGGAAACCAATACAATTTAACAACTAAATAACTCATAATCTTTACTTTAAAAATCAAAACATATCAGCAAGTTTTGTAAATGGAAAACATGTTGATAATTAACATTTACATGATCTGCACACTTTAGCACTTTTTCTTGGTTGTTTTCATAACTGGTCAGAACTCTGGGATAGAATGACCTTTTTCTCTTTTCCTTGAGGATGGTCGTGTGGGTCCTGGGCTAAAAGTGGCAATAAAGGAAGCACTGAAGCACCTTTCCTTAGTATGTGGAGAACGCAAAAAAGCTCTTATCATGGTTGCCGCGCAGATAGTCCCAGCTTACTCGGCTTAGTTGGGAACCTTCCCAAGCAAATTTGACTATTCAACCACACCCCAGGTCTTGCTTTCCATTCTGACTGCACCACCTTTCCTCCCGCCTTCTCCCATCACTGAATGTAATACTGCCACATCCCAAGCTACAGGAATGCAGAGTGAGCAGTCTGCATTAGTGCATTATAGTTTCATTTGTTGCTAGCATGAGGGGTTAGCTGTTGCCTGGTAATTGGTTTAAAATTGAATGTAGATAAAAAAGCTGTATGACACACATCTATCTGCATGCTCATTTTTGGTTCCATTTCTAGTCATTTCCATTTTTATGCTTGAAGCACTCAAAATATTTTCAGTTTAAAACACGCATTTAGTCATGTGAAAAAGAAAGTCTACCCTCACTTGTGTGTAGACAAAATGCCACAATGTTCCCAGGAGTGACTATTCTAGCTAATTAACCCAAAGGTCAGATCGTGTATTGCTCAGAGAAATTACAAAATACCCAAGAGGTTAAACTCAGACTCTACAGGCCTAAATTAGATTAGTATTTTTATTTTAGCATTGTTAGTACATAATATTGCTTCATTTAGTAATTTTTTTTTCTATACTCAAGCATTTCTTTTTACTTCACTTGCCTAAAAAGAGTTTTTCTTACCAATTTATCTTTTTTAATTTCCTCTAATAACTGTGGTGTGGTCAATGTTGCTAGCAGCACTTCAGGACTGACTACTTTGTTTTACGTTTTATCAGCGTGGTTATTTGCTAACATCACAACTGAGCCTATAATAGAGGCATATAGCTCATGTTACATTTTGTTTCTTGATTTGTATAATATATAAATAAATGCATGTGAATGATATAAAAAGGGGTCTTAAAAGTAAAGCCATAAAGAAAATGTGCCTAAAAACTGCATTCCTTGAAATCTCAGAAAGGGGCAACTCCACTGGCTGCAAACATAAGACAGGATAAAACAAATTTAAAGACATGTTCTTTTATTTAATAGAACATGGTAATTTTGTGAATTAAGAACCTATTTAAAGTAAAATAAATGACAAAAAGGGCAGGATTTAGACCAGGATTATTAAGTCAAATATATGCATCAGCAGTGTCCTTTTGTCTTTTTAGTCAAATCAAACCCTCACTAAACAAGGAGGAACGAAAAAGACTACTGTTGAAGAAGCAGACATAAAACAACAAATGGATGGCTGAGTGGCTGACGTTATGTCCATCTTTTATATACAGTATATGTGGTAAATACACCATTGAGCTGCTAAAGAATCTAAAGTTGTTGGTATAACATGACCAAAATATAACTTCTAAGCTGGATGTGTGCTTCTGTTGTAATGATAGCAATAAATCAATCTCATCAAATAAATTGCAAACAAGACATAAGAGCAACATTTCAGCTAGTAACAAAATAGTACCAAGGCCTCAGGCAGGCTTTCCTGTGCTGTAGTAAAAGTTAGCGTTTCTCATTTTCAGTGGTTTGAGTGACAAACTGGTCCAGGGGGCTGAGATGGAAATTACTGTTCGAATCTGGTTCAATCCTGTCGTTTATTTACATTTTGATCTCTGGCTTACTGTAAAAAAGCCAACTAAATTCTTCTTTGAGAGCAGCCATGATGACACACACAAGCTGTTCCATTAACCTCACCAGTAACAGAAAGTACAGTCCAGGTGCCATTTTGCAGCTCATCTGTTGGCTTATCCAGTGAGAGGATTCGACACTCATACAAGCCCTGGTCAGCGAGCAGCAGGCCCTCCAGCCTGAGGGTGGTGATTCGTACCAGAGATACTCGCCCTGCGGAAACAGAGTGCAGGAAAAAAGTGAGAAGGTAGGTGCATGGAACGTGACAGAGGAATAGCGCAGACAATTGTGACTTCACTTGTCAGGTCTCAGGTGTGTGCATCTGTTGGTCTGTGATGCTTTGTCACACAGGAAATGAATAGTGTCCTCAAATGGTGCCTTAAAATGACCACACAGCAACATATGCACAAGCAAACACGCAAACTGCAGCACACATGCACGCACAAACTTAGAAATCTGATCTCCCTGTTGCCAGGTGACGGCTCCCTGGAGCCAGTGTAGCTTGCAACATCAAGCCTTTATCTTTTCCAGTCTGCAGCCCACATCTTTCCATGTCCATCTAGTTTTTCACACTTTAACAGACACGCAATTGTCCGGTGACCCAATAGCATGGGAAAGCATGGCCGAAGAGAAACTGTCAATGAACGCACTGTGTTAGAACACACAGCCTCTCACTGCACCATCTCAAAATGAAGACATGTAAACAGAAAGCAGACTGCCCCGTGGAAGCCTGAGACCCACTGGGATCCCTGTGCTATGATGGTAATTATTAACAGAGGCTCTGATTTCTGTTTACTATGACAGGGAGGGAAAGCCCTGACAGTCAAAAAGAACCAGGAAGTTGGAGTTAGGTATGCTGACACTGATAACACAGTGTATTTACTTTTCCAAGCCGCCAAAGGGGACAAAATCCACAGGGGAAAAGTGAGGTGGGGGTTAAGGTAGAGTAAAGTACACATGAGCATACACTCAGGGGATTAACACTTTTTAAAATCCCACCCTTTGACCTCTGGCACCTTTTCTACTGCTTGCCTGTTTACGAGATCAGTTTGATATGGGTCACTATTGCACCTTAAGAGGAAGGGTTGTAGTGCTGCAGGGATGTTGAGGAAACATAACTGGGAGTGATGAGATAAAAGTGAAGAGAGGGGTGGAGGGGAAACAAGAGCATGGCCTACTGCCATCACTGCTGCTGTTTGAAAAATGCGTGATAGCAAAGGATTTGAATGAAAGGTAAATTAAGTGTGAGGCCACAGAAACAATACAACACAGAGGCAGAGACAGAGGAAATTTAGACTTTAGACAGTGTGCACGACTCAGACTGTCAGACATAGATTATTTGTGCTGAGAGGCACTGTCTGAAAATGTGTGCATGCATGAGAATCAAGTTTTAACGAAAGGTAAAGTGTGCCAACAAATCAGGAGTGTAGTAAAATGAAGGCAGTCTGGCTTTGCATTGTTGATGTAAATATAACAACAGCATTTCCATTTTTGTCCTTCAGCCAAACTCACTCCTGACCATCAAAAATAACACCAACTATTAAATATAGGGTGTTAATCAGTCAGAATAATTTATGATACTATATTGTTAAATAATAAGTGGCTATCTAATGGAATAATTTATACCCATAAACTGTTAAATACGAGGTGGGATCAAAAGGATCTGCTAATCGGCCTATAAAAAGCAGAAACCGTACCTGATTTAAATTTGGCCGCTATCTCATTGAAGGTTGTTTACTTGTAAAGTGCTGCAGTGCTCTCATCCCTGCTGGGATGCTGATGTTTGGGTAGAGAGCAAATATCAACTTCAGTGTCAAACTGGCATGCTGAGGATCATCCCTGGTGATGAGAGCTGGGTCTCCTATGACCCATAAAATAAACAGCAGTCTTTAGTGACTGGATTGTGTACTATGAAAATTGTGCAAATATAGAGATACACTGTAACATCCTTCAGTGTTTGAGGAACAAATCAGGTGCAAACAACCTGAACTGTATGAGGATCTGCTTCAACCACTGAAGATGATGGAATCTTGCAATCATTACCACCTGTGCTACTATCTCTCTGCAATCCTGCCCCCCTTCCATCTACGCAAAATCAAATAAGGAAAATCCAAACTGATGGTCGGCTGATTTCACACAGGAGAAGAGATCCACATATTGCAAATGCACACGTAAAACTGGTCAGAACAGGACCAGACAGGAGCCACACGTAGCAGCAGTGCTGGAAGTAACGCAGAGTTTCATAAGGAGGTAAAGAGGATATCATCCAAATTTAAAACAGATATTGCGTATCTGCTTTTAATGGAAAATTGTAGTCATATAGAATAATTGAGATTTTAACAGATTTTTCGTTTGTTTTGCCGATTCTGATGCTCAGACTATGCTGATGTCTATATTACAGGCAGTGAATTTTAAGTTCTCCTCTTTTTCTTGCATTCATATTCTACTTTCAAATGCAGCAGTCTCCAATAGTGTGTGGCTGCATAGCAGCAGATCTTTACAGGTACCTTAGAAAAACTGTTGAAAGCTTGCCCTAAAAAACTTGCTTTGAAACAGTGTTCACCGGGAAAAAAATGTGATGATGAACCTAAATTGGAAAAACAGACACCCAGCCTGCACCAACAAGACTCAATACTTTTCCTTGTCATGTTCACTGCTCCACACACTAAAAACATTATAAATTAGCCAAAGAGCAGCTTTGCAGGTCTGAGACTCATTCAGCTATCCTCCTTTCAGCTCAATTCAACATACTCCACACACAAAAACATGGCTGAATATAGTGAATATAGTGTCTCCAAGTGAAGCCGCCTAAAGGCATTATTCCTGAATACATTCTCAGGTGACAGGGAAACATGAAACCATTCAGTGCTGTGAAGAAATACAACTCTCTACAAATAAAGGAATTAAGTCTGAAATGAAAAGTCTACTAGAATACATTATTAAAAGTGATGGTCATCGTCTTTCTCAAGACAGTAACTCTATGAGGGGGAAAGGAGCCTCTTTTCCTTCAGTAGAGATAATTAAAAGGCATCGTTTTATTTCAGATGGACTAAGACGAAGTAAGATCTTTTACAAAAATCACATCAGCTCAAGATCTTTTTTTTTTTACATTGAACCTTAAAGAGTTTATGCCTCATCATTATTGTATTTTAGCCACAGTACCACGTAATTTTTATACATTTTATGTTTTAAAAAAAAAGGAAAATCAGGGCAGGGATCACGGTACCAAAATGCTTTAAAATTCCAAACAAAAACACCTACTCTTATGAAAAGACCACAGGTTTGAGGTCCTTAATAGAGCTCAATAAAAAACAGGCACTTTACTGACAAAAGGGACATTTGGAGGACTGCGGAGTGTGCTTTTTATTTTTACCAGTTTTATTCAGAGTGAAGGATGCACCAGAGATATTGATTTTCTTTCTTCCAAAATGGATATGTAACATTTTGGAGATGACGTTTTCAAATTCTAAAGAAAGGCTTCGGTTGGGTGGGACGTATCTCAGGGGGAAAGTGTCTTGTTTTCTGTGACAGGGGCTTGTATGAAAAATTATTTAAATTCAATACCATTTTGCGCAGCCCAGACATTTATGACCCTGAGAATGTGATACTCATGGGCAGCAAGCCCACATCATCTCTATAAGATGTCGTCAGCTCTTGGCAAGCTTCGCAGAGGCACTCTGGTTTCGGTTAGAGAAAAGAAAACGATAAGGTTTCACTCCTCGTTTTTGTTTTTTTGTTTTTTTTGTGTGTGTTAAGCTCTTCTGTGTCAGGTTTTAAATTTGGTATTGAAGGTCTCTGTCCCTGTCAGACGCTGAGGTCTACTCACTGCTGTAACGAACATGAGTAATCCCAGTGAAGGCTCTAATGTTTTTCCATGTGAAAAAGGAAGTATTAGCCATTTCAGCTGTGCGTAATGTGTTGCTCCTGCACACAGGCTGATTATGATGGGATTTGAATAGGAAGAGCTTGCGAACAGTGCATTTATACAGCTGTATTTACTTTTTTATAGTCAGCAGCTGTATGGGTGTTGAGGGACTTTCTGTCCTTTCCACAGAGAAGATGCTAATCCTTTGATCTTTACAGCTCTATTACACAAATTTATTTAAGCCCTTTTTAGCCCTTAACCCTCTCAGGGGAGCAATCAGATGAAAATCTAAAGTAACTCACACTTTGCAAAGCTACAAACACGGCCAAAAGACAAGGAATGTTGATGGGAGAGGTGGACTACATGTAGAGAAGTTTAATCAGTTTAAGGTGATGAAAAGGGAGGAATGATGGAACGAAAAAAAATGAGCCTCAGCAGAGTGAATCACTTGGATAACTTCCATTAGAATCACAACAGCTAAACAACAGTTGGAGACTGAGTCCTGAAGCCAAACTATTGAGACACCCGAGAACATTCATGGCCCGAGGGGGTGAAATACACACCAGTCGTTCCATCTCTAAAGCGTTGGTTTCCCATGCTGCACCTGTTACTCCCACACCGGCTGGTACCTGTGAGAAAGCTTTGCCTCAGATGGGACAAAGCATCTTTTTCAAACCTGTATAAAACTGCAGCTTTTTGTTTGTCGCCTGAGAGGCATGTGATTAGCAAACCCGTCTATTAAAGCTGCTGCTTTTCCTTGAAGAGAGCTTTGTAGTTGAGTCGAGTTGAGTACAAATAGTGTAATTTATGGGTTGAAGGGCAGGCATATTTTTATTGGGCTTTTTACTAGAAGCCTTCGTCTGAAAACTAACATGCAGTGTAATGAGCTGCACGTTGACGGATTGTCTTGAGAGTAAGTGACAAAAGGCTACTGCTTTTTATGAGCCGGGGCTGGAATTAAAGTCTGCCCCACTCCCACTTACGATAATTCATCAGCTAACGTTTGCCCCGACTTTATTACTATGTAAATGTCTGTGTCATATTTCCTGCCTGGGTTGGGCAAGGGAGTGGCATCCAGCTCGCATGACAAAGGCCTTAACTCAGCTGAAAGTAGGTTCTGATCCTTTGACAAAGAAACACGTAATGCCGGTGTTTGCAGCTCATTACCGTATCCTAGAGCAATCAATGGACATGACACCAAAGAGGTTGGTACACTGTACACGGAAAGTGACTTCAAAAATGAAGCTGGAATTATTCTATATTAAAAAATGAATAGTCCGACACCAACAATGAATTGATGTAACTGCCTGTTACTGTTTATTCATCCAAAAACTGGTTTATGTCATTCCTCTGGGTGATAGAGTTTCATCGTCCGACCGTGTATATGCATTGCACTGGGTGGCCTTTTGTTCTGATCACAAGCCCTGCATTTTATTTTGAGTAAATTCTTAATGCATTACAGCATCCCTGGTGCTGTAAGTGCAAACACAGCACACAATGTGTAATCCACAGGTGAAAATAGTCCTCAACAAATCACCATTTACCCCTAGCAAGGTACTACAGTGTCCAGCAACTTTTCTAAAAGTATTGATTTAGTGAGTTCGGCAACAAATTGTTGTTTTTAATCTTTTATGGGATTTGTAGGCAATAATCATTTAGGAATCAGCAATTACCTGTATCCAATAGCATTGTTGTGTTTGTGACTAACAGACAGCCCCGTTTTAATCCATTGATTTCTTTAACTGCCCTGAGCTCAAGCAAGAAATCTAAACTGACAGACTGACATAAATGAAAAGTCCTTAGGGAGCAGGAATTGTAGATGCATTTTAACATCTATAATTTTGTGACAACCAGGCTGGACTACTGTAATTCATTATTATCAGGATGTCCTAAAACCCCCCGGAAAAACCTTCAGTTAATCCAAAATGCTGCAGCAAGAGTCCTGACAGGGACTAGAAAGAGAGAACATATTTCTCCTGTTTTGGCTTCCCTTCATTGGCTTCCTGTTAAATCCAGAATTGAATTCAAAATCCTGCTCCTTACACACAAGGTCTTAAATAATCAGGCCCCATCTTATCTTAATGACCTTGTAGTACCATATCACCCTATTAGAGCACTTCGCTCTCGCTCTGCAGGTCTACTTGTTGTTCCTAGAGTATTTAAAAGTAGAATGGGAGGGAGAGCCTTCAGTTTTCAGGCCCCTCTTCTGTGGAACCAGCTTCCAGTTTGGATTCGGGAGACAGACACTATCTCTACTTTTAAGATTAGGCTTAAAACTTTCCTTTTTGCTAAAGCATATAGTTAGGGCTGGACCAGGTGACCCTGAATCCTCCCTTACTGTAGTTATGCTGCAATAGGCATAGGCTGCTGGGGGATTCCCATGATGCATTGAGTTTTTCCTTTTCAGTCACCTTTCTCATTCACTATGTGTTAATAGACCTCTCTGCATTGAATCATATCTGTTATTAACCTCTGTCTCTCTTCCACAGCATGTCTTTATCCTGTCTTCTTTCTCTCACCCCAACCGGTCGCAGCAGATGGCCGCCCCTCCCTGAGCCTGGTTCTGCTGGAGGTTTCTTCCTGTTAAAAGGGAGTTTTTCCTTCCCACTGTCGCCAAAGTGCTTGCTCATAGGGGGTCATATGATTGTTGGGTTTTTCTCTGTATCTATTATTGTACAATGTACTGTACAATATAAAGCACCTTGAGGCGACTGTTGTTGTGATTTGGCGCTATATAAATAAAATTGAATTAAATTGAATTGAAATTGAATTGAATATCACATATTGAAAATGACACAAAAAGAAACTTAAAATGATCGGTAATTAAGTTTTAGTGATAGTGATCTATATTTTCGCATACTTCATTTAGTTCTGATTCCACTTCTTCTTTTAGTTCCTCGCATGCACCTTTAAAGTCAGTGCAATATTTGAAACTGCACCGGATCAAAACAGTCTACATTTTTTGTTCCTCATCTTTAATACACATTCCTCAGAAAAAAAATCTGATATATCTGGTGGCTTTGGAAGCTCTGCCAGAATTTTAAAATGATTCGTGTCGGTATGAACAGTTTTTAGTCACATCGAATGAGTTTATAGAGACTGATGCAACAGTGGGTAAGAAGGGTTTTGAAGAATATTGCAGAAGAGGATTGCTATAGCAGTAATTATACAAATGAAATGTTGATTGCTGCTATCTACCCCCTATCGGTATTCTCATCACTGAAAATAAATGACAAGGTAACAACTCAGTGTTAGTTAGCTGTCTGCTTTGTGCTACCAGCTGAACTGTTTAAATTTATTTTACTCTTTGAAGTGGGATCATCATGCCTCCTTTGGCATTTTTCTTTCTATGACGACATTGTTCTCAAGCAGAAATTCAAAAACACCGAAGAGGTCCATAGGTTGAACTTTTCTTCAGGCAGCACAGCAGAAAAGAAAAACAATGCCCCTGACAAAAGAAAGATCTGACTAACCCAGACATGCCTTCTTTTTCCCCACATTTGTTCCATTGTTTGCAACTTTAAAGGATAACAGGAGCCACACAAAGGTATCCTTGGACTATAGAGGCTCTTTCCCCCTGTAGACTCTTTGTTCTCTGTGCTGTGTGCAGAGTGCGCACAATAGGCGATGATGCAATGTTTCACCTCCTTTAACAGTAGCTCCAAATATAACATTGGTCTGAAAAGGACATCAAGGTGTGGTACTGAGTGTATTCTGAGAACCTGATATTGGTTACATTCTTTCAGTTAAAAGAAACTTGGACCAAACCATGTCATATTCAGCCATCATTCTAATATTTTCAACTTAAATTCACTGAGTGTCTTTTGTACTGACAATGGCAACAAATAAGAATCCTTCACTGTTTTAAGTTCCTTACTAAAGCATATTCACATACAGAAACAACTATAACACCTGTAAAAAAAAAAAATAAGAGCAGTACCAACATGCAGGGGATCATCAAATTTAGTAGCCATCATTAACAGGAGAAACAAACTTTCTCTACGTGATTCACTTACAGTCTGTCCAATAGCTTCTTAAGCTAATTCAGCTAAGCTAATATTCTTACAATACAATATCTAGAGTAAATCCTAAAATAAAAATACAATAATTATACTTTACATCAGTAGCATGTATGTACAGTATGAAGATAAGCTACTTGAGACAATGGCATCAACTACAGCAAACAGTGTATGCATGTAGTAACAGATGCTTACCCTCATACTGTGGATGTACCCGAGGTGCATAAGATCCAAATTTAATCAGAACAGGAATGTCAAATCCCTGTCGAATCCATTCAACCACGTGCTGGGATGCAGAGGACACAACTGCTGGGTCTGATGACGGAAGTCTGCACTCGAGCTCCACGGAGCTTCCAGCCTTTGCCTGCACCTCAGAGGTCAAACCTTCAGTGGTTACTGTTGGGTTTGTTGTAAGCAAAATCAGAGAATATGCTTCAGTTAGTTCACAAAGCAAAGGATAACAGTGAGCAAATGGAGAAAGTACACTGGAATGCAAAATGATATTTGAAAAAAAACTTACGAAATTGGCAAATAACCACCGCCACAGTGAAAGTCTGCAAATAAGATCTTGCCGACCCCATATCTGTCACTCATACAACCTGCAGCATGTTCAATCTGTAGGCAAAAGAGACACAATTGTCACAATCACATTACTTGCTTGGCTGCACACAAGAAGACAGCCATCTGTGACAGATTTCCAAACTAAAAAGTCTACACCAGAGCTGCCACTTCTGTCATAATTTTACAGACACGAGGAAAGGAGCATTCAGATTTTTATACAGCTTTCCAATAACTGGAATTCATCCCATATCATTACACAAATGGGCAGAGAGGCCTCTGCAGCCAGAAAGCTCCCCGGCCTTATATCGTTTTCTGAAAGTAAATGTCATAAATGTCAAATAAATCTTTTGCAAGTCACGTGCAAAGTGACATCTAAGTGTTTTATTTAGAGCACATCAATGAAGACATTTGGCTGAAGCAGCCAGGAGACTCAGCACTCAAGGACAGAGATGAGCTGAGCTGATGGAGCGCAGGCTACAGTTAAGCATTACGGAGTGCAACTTAATGCCAAAAGGCAGCAGCTGATTCAATCCAGTCAAAGTAATCCCTGCTCAGATGTGATCAAATATGTACACAGGAGTGAGGAAATCAAGATGATGGGTCATTTTCAGGTCAGTTCACAGTTTCATGGAAGCTGCTCAATGAAAACTCTGCCTAAATTATTCAACAGCACATTACTGACTAGGGCATTGGAACTGTCCCAATTCAGATCTAAGATTCAGGTTGAAATGTCCAATCAATTGGAATTGCTTTCTGCCAAGCTTTTCAATTCCTTTGATTTCCTTAGTTGCAGATTGCAAAACAATGCCATCAACTGATGAAAGACAAAGCTCTGAACTCCTGTGTCATGTCCGGGCCTTTTCTCTGCTCTGCTTCTACACACAGGGTCGCCAACTGACCTCGTTTCCCTTCCATGTACTCTCTTGTGTTGCTTTTGCAGTATACTTCAGGTGACTATCCATCACCTTGTGAAGCTCCATCTAATCATTTTTGCAGTTCTGCAGCATTTCGCTGAATCTGAGCAGAGAGTACAGCCCTGTACATTTCAGAATTCATCCTTATACTTCATCCATAAACACCAGTAACCCGAGTCCATTGGCAGTCATCCATTCCCATGCCATTGAGAAATGATGTGGCATGCTTCAGATTGTGAGCTGTTCCTTTCCTTCTTCATACTTTTTCCTCTTACTATAATCATCTGTTAGTGATAGAATGTATTAGGAAGAATGTCCTTCCTGTTTTTAAGTATAACCAGTAGTTTGGACACCTACAATCTTTAGAGAGTTCTTGACTTGGCTGAATGTTGTGAAAGGGCTTTCCCTAACCAAAGAAAGAATTCTGCTATCATCAACTTGACTTATCTTCTCTGGTCTGGCCTTTTGGTGTTGCTGAGCCGGCCAGTGAAGTTTTCATTTTTAAGAACATACACAGTACCAGAACGTTGAGTTGGCCACCTTTAAAGTTGTTGCTTTTTCTTCGATAGATCTATTTTGGTTTTCAGCCTGATGATGACCTCCTTTGCTTGCATCAAAATCTCTTTGGATCATATAATGAGTGTTTCAGTGAAACAAAACAAAAAGTTCAACACTTTGGAATGAACTTCAGATATTTATCTGCTTTATTTATTATTATTATGCTTTTGTTAAACCCCTTGAACTAAAACTGAAACTTTGCATTTCAATCACATCTCAATTGTTTGATTGTGGTTCGACTGTTGTGGTGTACAGAGGGAAAACTACAAAGATGAATCAAAGTATCTAATTATAACACCAGTAAATGGCTAAATTTAAACTCTTATTTAACATCCGAGCAAGGGACAAAAGTGATAAACGTGGAAAAAAAAATAATGTCCTTTCTCTCATAATGTCACTGGTGATTTATGAAAAAGCATAAAATGGAAATCCAAATATACTTTAAACCTGTTCTTTTTTGAAATTCTTGACTAAACGAGAGTCAAAAACTCACAGGATTTCAAATTTATTACCATTTCGTTGACAGTTTTCAGACTGTATTTCTTCTTGCCGATATACAGTACTGACCCAAATACCCCCTGTGATGGAAATCTGTTTTTCACATTTCAAAAGTTTTAAAAATTGTAGGTATCAACAATAAATGATCAGTATAGAATCACATCACCTGAATATTATCAAATATATATGGAAACTTTGTTGTTTCTAATGTATAATGACTATGTAGTTTGTACAAACTGGGTGTAAGCACAGTGTTGACTTTAAAAGGTAACAGATTCATGAAGATGATTTCATCTTGAGTGATCTCTGTACTTCCTGATAATTAGCAATGTTATTATCCTTGACCCAGTAGCAGGAGCAGCAATGGCCTTATCAGCTCTCTATAACCATAAGGCTTTTATTGGATTGTTCATTTCACGACCAGGACAAAGTCTGAACTCAAGACAAATAATTACACAGGCTGTCAATAGCTGCTGCGCTTGTTCCAACATATTCACATACTTCAGCAACAGAACAACACACACAGATTTTCCACAAAATCAAAGTGAAAGTCAGGCAAAAAAATAAAAAATTTGATCGCAAAGTGTTTGACAGTGAACACTCCCCTGCTCCTGCCCTTCATCCAGATGGCTTCATGCAAAGCAACACAACAGAGTCTATCCTGAACTTATTATGCTGGATTTAGGCCTTGCATGTTTGCTGAGACTGAGTATGACAAGCCAAGGTAAAGCTTCAACATTATGAATCTGTTGCTTCTCTCCCTCACACAGTGTGAGAACATGCACACACATACAAATGAAGACTCCCTGTTGCCATGACTCAGCTTCCCCATTTGGCTCTTAATGAACAGATGCTCAGCATCATCTACTTATTATTTATCACCCTTATTTGCCTCTTGTTAACTAATAAGAATGGAGATGATAAGGATTCAACACAGAGTACAGATAGTCATCAAGTCACTGATTAAAGAATTATAACCAGACCTCTGCCCCGCATCTGGCAAATACGTGCAAGCTTCAGCTGAATAAAAATGTTTATAGTTTTACTGCTTGACAAGGTAAGGCTTATTTATGTGAATGGTGAAATAGCAAGGCAATAAAGTGGATCCACATGAGTTAAAAGAAAGATTATTTTTGAAAGAGAGGGAAAAGAAAGGGAGGCTACAGCAAGAAGAGGGGGGGGCAAAAAAATCAACTGCAGGACATTTTCCATCATTAAATTTGAACCAAAAATTCAGAGAGATGCCAAACAAAGCGGCCCGCACAGGTGAAGCTCTCAGCCATGGTAACACAGATGGTCTCTAGACATTTCCCACAGACGTATTATCCCTTCCTCTGACACTGAAAGGATGCACATAAACACAAGCACGGTGACAGCACAGCACTCTGGAAAATGTATAAAGCTATACTAAATGAGCCAGTAGCTCACAAAAGAAAGCGCCCTGTCTCGCATAGATTTATCAGCTGGCAGAAATAGAAAAGTCAGTGACAGGCATGCTGCTGCTGAAATTCTGCGTTGTTGCCATTTTAATCTACATAAGGAAAGAAATGGGGAGCAGCTGATTAATCATCACAGAGGGCACAGTCACAGATTTATCAGCAGCCAGCTCTCCTTTTACCTACCACAATTAAAACTTAAAGATAAAGGAGCTCCTCTTGCATAAATGTTTTCATTCTGTTTCTCATCCATGCATTTTGCTGTGGTCCCTGCTTGTTTGGGCCTATTTTCAAAATATGTCTGTTACAATAGCACTGGTATCGATTTGGAAAACAACAGGTGCTGCATCCGTTAGAGAATATGAAACCAAGGGTATTTGTTTTGTGGGTTAGAACTGTTCAAGGCTGTTTGTATCTGCCAGCAAGCTACAGTAAATTGGACATTAGCCTCTGACCAGAGTGCAAGTAGAAAGGGGAAAGAAGTCAAATTGCTCATTTGCTGTGACCTAAAGAGGTAAACAACAGCGTTTAACAGAAAATGGTGCTTCAGCTTTGGACAAACAAAATCATTAATCCAAAGGCATGACTATAAATATTAAATTCCTATAGCGCTGCAGAACTCAAACTTCAGGCATGGTCCCGAATCACACTAAAAGGCCTCCATAGGGGTTGGATTTGGATTTAAACAGATTATAGTGCAACTGTGAGGGAAACACAGTGAAGACAGTAATCCAAAGCAAAGCTTGCGCTGTGAATCACATGTGATACACGTCCATCAACACTTTAAAGCTCAGGGCACCGAACAGCCTCCAACTGAGATGAATACAACACATACTTTAACATCAGGTATTCATCACATATTTGAAGAGTTTTCAAAGTGTGCTCACACAGCGTGACACGCAGAGAATTTCCAAGGTTGCTGTTATGGTAGAGTGTATGTGGATTTAAATCTGAGCAAGCCCAAGAATGTGTAGTCATCGTAATACTAACAGTTAGGTACATCGGTTCATTAATTAATAATAGCATGATGGCATAGTCTCACAATGGCAAAGCTATCATACACATACATACATACATACATACATATATACGATACTGGTATTGATATTGAACCGGTCGATACAGTGCTTTCAGTTCGGTACGCATATGTATCGAACAATACTAAAATTTTAATTTATTTTATCAACTTTTCTTCTGACGATGCTGTCTGTGTTGAGAGCTCAGTGGATCTGCGTTCGACTACTCCGCCTAGACTGCACTGTCTAGCGCAGATTCACTGAGCGCAGCACAAGCTAGCAAGACAGAAGCTAAGCTCGTTGCAACATGGCAAATTGAACCTCCCCCACCCTCATTCAGATCTGGCCTTTGGAACTATTTTGGTCTTTATGTGAAGTATGACCCTGAAGGTAGGCGCGTCATGGACAAAAGTAAAACAGTATCTCGGATGTGCCAAGCAATGCTCAATTACATGGGTGGGAATTACTGTGTTAGCGCAGTTAGCTCGTTAAGGTGATGGCCGTCCAGCCCCATGCACTGGGAGATCCACGGTAGCTCGTTAACGGAGATTTGCCGTGTTGTGGCCTTAACGTCATTTCAGATTAACGCTGACAGCACTAGTGGGAACACAACGAATATGACTGCACATTTACTCTGACATCATCCTAGTGCAAAGACAAGTGGAAGCAGACAAAAACAACAAGCATGCATGCTACAAACTTTACCCGAGTCATTTAAACAGCTGTTAGCACATGATTCTCCTTATATATGTTTAATATGCTGCTGAGAATATAGCCCAGAAGAAGCGTATAGTATAGCTTTTATTTTGGAAAGAGCCATTTCTCTGTAATAAACTCTCTTTTCCAAAGATGAGTGATTCCTCGATCAGATAGATTTATTTTTTATTACTTCAGCATTTGTTGTTTAAATTTAAAAACTGCACTTTTGAGTTAAAATATTTATTTGTGATTTTAATAAATGACAAATTAAAAAAGCATGAACATTTTTTGTGTATATATATATATATATATATATATAGAGAGAGAGAGAGAGAGAGAGAGAGAGAGAGAGAGAGCTGGATGGCGTAGTGGTTAGACTACACACCTTTGGAACAGAGGATCGCAAGTTCGATTCCTGCCTGGGGGCATCTGTATCCAGTAAGGGTCCTAAGGCTAGACCCCTTATGCTAAGCAAGCCTACCGCAGACATGAGCGAGACAGATAAATATGAAGGCATGCATATTTATCATATATATATATGTCAACCGATGGTCCTGCTTTGTAGTGGACTACTATAAAACCAGATTTTTTACTTCCCTCCTTAAAGACTTGTGGGCTGAAATAAGAAACGCTGACTCGAAATTTTCCAACTCTCTAGAGTATTTCTTTTTTAGTACTTTGCGTGGTTTGGTCTCAAACTAGTTGAAAAAAATATATAGTATTCACACAACTTTTAAAAAAGCTATATAACTTTAATTATTCCCAAAAGAGTTCGGATTTACGTTAAAAGTACTTTTTAACATTTGATCTAAAATAAGTAGGTTTTTGAAGTCCCACAGTTCTGGCTTCCTACTGAGTTTGCATATACACAAATCAGCCACAACATTAAAATGACATCATCTTGTTACAGTGCAATATTCTGCAGTGGTATTCCTGTGCACTGGCATTCACATGGATACTTCTTTGACACGTAGCATGCACCAAAACATTAATGCAAGCCAACCACACACCCTTGTCTCCGCAGCTTCCCAGGTAGCAGTGCCCTCCACTAGCCCCAAAGGTCCCATGGCTTAAGCACAGATGTGGCCAGACAACAAAAGCCCTAGGGAACTCCGGCCAATCCACTGGTGCCAGGCACCACAGGAAGCTCCCATGACTCGTGGACCCATCCCAAGACCATGTGCTGATCTCATTACTGACAATTTTGCAAATGTGAGCTGTCATGTCATGAGTGCTGACTGTCAGCTCCCTCTCAGAGTTCATAAATACTGCGCATTGGCAATCAACCTGCTCTAACCCACCCTGTAAGTCTACATTGTATTTTTTCATGGCTTGCACATGGGTTAGAAAAAGCCCATTTTCAAAGTCAAACACACACTTTCCATCACAATAGGAACCTCTCTGTGTAGCTTGGTTTGATGTGCACTTAAGCGAAAATAGGGCATTCGAATTGAGAGAGAAAACTGGAAAAATAAAGTTTTTTTTGTTTTTTTTTGCAGTGTGGGTATTGCATCTCTCTGCTCAGAAGCCGTTTTGTGAATCCAGGTGAATGCCACAATCTTTACTTCATTTAATCCATCATATAAAGGTTACAGAGCTGAGTCCCAAATCAAGAGCCGCAAGTTCCAGGTTAAGCTGAAGTCATAAATGTTGTCTTTCAAGCCATAAATAAATTGTTATAAATCCAAATTCACTGTCAACTACCATCTATATTAACAATGCTACCAAACATTTCAGATAATGCAGTTCTCTGTAAACTAATGGTCCAATTTTGAGCAAGTATTTGTCATTTCTCTGCTGTTATGCATGCTACTGTCTGTGTTTTGTTGATAACCACAGAGTCTTGACATCTGAATCAAATAACACAAGGTATCATCTGCTGTCTGTCTGCTGCTCTGCACTGTCAAATGCACCTTTCTCCAAAGCTCGTGCAACATGACTGGCCACTGCTGAAATCATTCAAAGCTCTGTGGTTGTTAGGGAAAAGATTTTATGACAAAGTGTTTAATCTTTGGGCTTGGAGAGGCTGTTGTCATTCCAAATGAAAGAGATAAACTCTGCATGAAAGTCTAAATCATTGGTGTCAAGTTAAGGTCTTCATGTCTAAAAAAAGAGACATGAAAGCATTGCTTTCATTCAACTCAAGGTTTAAAATCAGATGAAATTCAAACATTAGGGCAGTGTTTGCTCATAATATACAAGGCCAAATGTTTCAAATGAGGTGAGCATATGTACAAATGTTTGTAAGTCCAAATCTAAGGATTCAGACTGCTCTAAATGCTTCTGTTCAAAATCTACTGTTTGCTTTAAGGGAGAGTGGCCTTAAAGGGAGAGGAACTGAAACTGCTTGTTTCCCACAGTGAATTAGTACTTTGAAGCAAGAATCGTGCAAAGAAACTCAGCAGAGTCAAGAATAAAAATATCAAGTTGGAAATGATCACAACAGCTCTGCTTTAAATTCCTGAAACACTTTTTTTCTTTTTAAATTCAGCTTTATCCTAAACATTGTACACAATTTTCATCCAAAGTTACACACGTTTTGGGTATTTCACCATAGTAGGGGCTTGTACGTTTCCTTTCTTTCTGTCTGCCTTTGCTCTTCTCTGTGGTTTAAAGTGGGAGGGGCTGAGTTTGTTAACAGGTGACAATAAGGGACCAATCATGACTTAGCAACATTTGAATCATAACACTATTGTATTTACAAAATTTAAATGCATAAACACATAGTAGATTAGATTTTTGTTCATGTAGTCCCAGCTGTCTGTTTTGTAAAGGGATACACTAATACATTACGTTTTCCTTTTTTAAAGGACCATTGTATTGTGGTGCATTGCACTTTTAACTAGAATTTCAAACACTGAGCAGTTGATGGTTTCCACAGGTGTATTACACTGAAGAAACCACCTTGCATAGATGTTTTGTATGTTATTCAACCTAAAGAATGACTTTTTTTTATTTACACTGTTGTCGGTTTTTCTCCAGTATCAGTACTGGGCTCACTGGAACGCAGAAGCTAAAAAAAAAAAAAAACCCACTGGGAATGAAATAGTTTTGTAGATAATGATCTACTTCAATCCACTTTAGGTGTCAGATCTGAAGTGTTTATTGCATATGTACTATTCAGGTGCCACCAAGTCCTGCTGAATTAATTGCCACTCTGCTCCCTCTGATGATATAAACTTTATGGAAAATAATATATAACGGGAAACTGCACCCATCTGGCACATCAGCAACCTCAATTCAAACCAAGAATAGAATTTCAAACCATTAAATGATGCTTGTCTCGGAAAGTTATGAGACCATTTCTTCCATAAGTGGTGAAATAAAGATAGACGGTGGGTTCAATACAAAGACAATAGCAGAAAAATATGAGCTCTTATATGCTGGTTCTGGCTCTACATATTGCACTGCTGCTTGTGAAAGTTGTATCCATATGCGGCATAAAATCCCCTCCTTGTGAATGTACGGTGTTTATCTACTCACGCTCTAACAGCCAATATCTTAGCCCTGTTTTTCTCTAATAACGTGACTCCAAATTCTTTAATAATCTAAAGGTTGTCATTCTCAATTAAAGCAACAGCCATAAAGGAAAAACAACATACAAATAAATAATGTAAACAATAGAAAACAGACTTAAGTTTGCATTGGGACGTTTAAATTACTCATGGCAAATGGCTGTTCCTGAGTTTCTGTCAGTTTCATATTGCGCATTAGAATGAAAATCCCCCCATAGAAACTTCATTACTGACGTTTAAATGCATGCCACAGTTTAGAGGATTGAGAGGGAACTTGGCACTCCACAGTTTGAGCTCCGAGCATTAATTTCTCATCCTTTTAAAGCTGCTGGAAGTCAGACACACTTTCAAAATCATTAACATCTTCTATTTTTTCTTACTTCTCTTACCTGTAGCTCCGTTTTAGCCGCTGGCAGATTTTGCTTTTAAAAACACATCCTTCTCGAGTATTAGTCCAACTTGTGCCCGAGTTTGTAGACACCGGGTCAGTGGCTGAAAAATTAAAAACGGGCCTTATTCCTTTGTAGCGTTGCAAACTACCTGAAATTTGAGCGTTTTCCTTTTAAAAGCCCACCGGCAACAGGTGTTCATTTCACTTACAGGTGACAGCGAGGGATCGACGTACTGTGCTCTTCCTGCCCGAGTCCAACCTCCCCCCTCCCTTCTTTCCTTCCTCCCTCCGCTGCTTGCTCCTGTTTCCTTGTTATGTTCAAATGGCTCAAAGCAAAACAAAGTAAACTGACAGACCATAGTCCTATAAGCCCCTGGATGTTTGAGCCAATGCTGATTTAATAACTGTGTTTGTTTGTGCAGGCAGAGGATGAAAGGAGATTTTTTTTTAGCCCTTAATCCCTTGATGGCATCCAGCTTAGCGGTAACCACAAGAGGGTGTCCTTTACCTGATGTTGGTGGCCAAACGGGGAGAACAGATGTACTTCTTAGACAAAGGACAGATGTTTGGGGGTTTGTTTGTTTTTTTAACTTAGTGAAAGTTTTTCCTAAAATTGCTTTTTTTGATCCCCGTCTTTCGCTTTTTGATATAGACACATGTTAACACAGATTATTTATTAAAGTGAGTCATGATTCTTTGCTAAACACTCAAGTTTTGATTCGTGCAGTCTGACATCAAAAGCATAAAAAAAAAAAAAGACTTTGCAGAGGATGTAATCCAGCTGTACCCAACAATCACAAAGGATAAAAAAACAAAAAACATCAAACTTTTTTGTAGATTTGTAGTCTCATTTTTATTGTTGTTAATATTTTTAACTCCAGCAAGTGTATGCAAAATAACATTTTGGTAAATATTCAAAACCAAGCAAATGTAGACAAAAGGCAATACTTTTTAAGGGAAGTGATACTTTTTGGTTAAAAAATATACTTAACATCATTAAAGTAATAAATCTTGATAGCAATACAAATACAATCTTTAGGAGACATGCAAGTTCCCATCGTCTTTTACGATGTAACACATTATGAAGCCACAAATTTAAAATACAAGATGCCTATTTGTACATCATTAAAGTACTATACAATAATCACACCGATTCTCAGTCGTGCACTCTAGGAATAGTAAATTAAAGGCATCTGTCAAAATCTATACTCACTGATCATTTCTTAATGTATGTAGTGAGGTGCGTAACAGCAAAAACATTGATGTGCTGTTTCAGGTAAGCAGATGGACTGATATCCACCAGTCACTGAGTGTTTTAATATTAATAAAGCTGCATATATATGTAAAGTCTCTAACTTCTGTAAAGCTTTGGCAGATATGTGAACACACAAGCCACATTTTAGGAAGAAAGTTAGGAGAAGAAAAAAAAACAAAACAAACACACACACACACACACACCATAAATCTTTCAGTAAGCCCACCCAGACAAATACAGATATCTATCCTAAAATTATATGGTTTTACTCTTTGATACATACATTCAGTCAGAAAACAGCAGGCACCAAGATACACAATGAGGAAAAATAGGGGATGATTGGATGGTATTTGGTTCAGTCGCCAAAGTCTGGGATGTCATCATAGGAGTAACCCCGGTAACCCTTTGCAGCATAGTAGGCGATTCTCAAATGGTAAAATCCCGGAAGAAAAACGAGTATCCCTATGATGATGACAGGAATAGTGCGGTCGGGATGCTAAAAACATCAAGAAAAAAATAAAGAAAATCTGGTAATCAGAAGGAATTTACACACTATGATTTCAGTTAGTTACCTAAATAAATACTCGTTAATGCTCACATTATTACATTCTGTAACCAAGTTTAGATAGACTTCATACATACTGAATACCAAATATTGCATTTAGTAGTAGAATGCAAGAGGAAGTCATTAAAGACTAATGTTCTCCATCATGCTTTGACATACTTACCTCAACACTGCCTGTCAGCATTACATGAACACACTCTACGCTGATGAGGCATGCAGCCATAATGACTTCATAGTCTGACATCAGATTTCATGTAAATAATAAGTCATTTCATATGCATGGCATCTAACAACCAGGAGGCAAAGGCCATCAACACCAAAGACATGTGTTTAATTTGTTTAATTTTACCACCAGATGGCAGTCTTGTGCTCAGAGTCACTGTAACCCTCAACCAGTTTTTTCTTCTTCTTTTTTTTTTTTTTTTTTTTAAAGACAGGGACTGGGCTGCGGTAATGTCGATCATTTGTCTGTATTAAGCTTCTGAAATGTTCTATTTATCTGTCTTGTAAAGTGTCCACTTACAGCACCTTTTCTGATGGATGTCAGCAGGCGACTTCTCCTCACCTGCCAAACGAGATGGCTCAGTTGGCATGACAGTGGCCCTATATTTAGGCCACATGATAACTGAGCCACCACCATGAGAAGTGAGCAAGCTCCAATCATTAAGGAAGAACAGGCAAAGAATACAAAAGTCCCAGAAGATCAGGAAGTGAAAAAAAGATCTTTAATTTCAGTCTCTTTGCATTAATTTGGGTGAACTGACCCTTGACTCTTCAAAAATAAATAAATAGGAATTTATTGCCTAAATTGGCTGCGTTCCTTCAACCTCTTTTCCCTTGGTTAATTTCTTTGTTTTTGCCACTACAATGGTTGACTAGGCTGAGTCAAAGGTTCCCAACACAATGTTCACTGAAGCCCTTGACATGGTTCCAGTTGTATAACAACTGTTATCTAATACACACACACACACACACACACACACACACACACACACACACACACACACACACACACACACACACAAAGATCAAACATTATTTTAGCCCCAAACCCATGCAGCCTCTTGCAAACAAACCTGTCTGATTTCTATTGCTGTAGTATCTATCGCTTGAACCTTGGATAATCTCCTAGTATTAGATATGCCATTTTAACTTGTGTGGGATAACTGGCAAGTACAACAGACTCATATACTCTGATGCTGCCTTCACGTCAGATCAAATTTTCTGCAAATACCATCTGCAGAGTAGGTTAAAAAAAATTCACATTACCCTCCCACTGATAATGCGAATATGTGTAGGCTGAGTTATCTCCTCAGTGTCATGAATTTAGGAAGCAAAAACCCCAAAGGAGGGGTTCCACTGAAGTTTAAACTCCAAGCTATAAAATATCAAAATCATTAGTTATATTCAGAAACACATAAAAGCACTGAGACCAGTAAAAGCAAGAGCATAGCACAAATCTGACAGCAGGACTATAACATCTCAGGACAGCTGTTCAATTATAGCTATTTAAGAACAAGAGTAACAGCAGCAGGGGTGTTTTAATTGCTGCTCAGGATGAAAGTTTGGATTTTTTGTTGGCTCTCCAACTGTGTGTCAAAAGTAGGGCTGGGTAATACCAACAGTGCTTTATTAGTGCAGACAGAAGTGTCTTTATAGTACCAAAAACAGTCATGTATAACAAGAATATCTGGCAGATTGACCGTCAGGGGCGATTCTAGGATCAGAGCTTTGGGGGTGCTGAGCACCCAGAGAGCTGCCCAGCCAGGCAAGATAAACTTTACTTGTCACGATGAGACGTCTCCCCATGTCTGTCAGTTCCTGCATCCTTAAATGTCTCCAGTTGTCCCAAGTTCCCTCTGACTGTTTCCTTGGTGCATTTAAACCCCTGTTCCTCCCTGTCCTCATAGTCTGTTGTCTTCGTCTCCGTTATCAGTCATCATAATTTTACCATCTCTGAGTAAGTCTGCAAATTTCTTTATTAAATCATAAGATTTTTAAATTCATTAAGTCTCTCTGTGCCTGGGTCCTCGTCACAAAACATGACATTACTGCTTTGTACATTTTAAAACAATTTAATCCCCACATTTGTGAAAGAAAAGCAAAACACATATTTTGAAAAGTCAGTAACAAAACCATCAAATCAGATAAAGGTTATTTAAATGCTGCAAATGAAGAATGGATTGGAATAAAAAAAATACATATCCTAACCTTAATTACTGGGGGAAAATGATGATTCTGATCATAGTGAGTAAGAAGTTAACCGAGTGCATTTTTTGGACAGAGATTCACTTTTAATGTGTATGTATAATATAATACAGATATATAAAAATACACTCCAAAAATAGAGTCCTTGAAATGTACAAAATATTGATAAATAAAATTATAAAAATGGAGGCAACTTTGCCTATGGTACAATGTATACAATGTATGAAAAGATCTTTACTGCACTAATATGGCTCTGCAGATTTTTTATTTTATTTTAAACTATGTCGCCTCACCTTGAGGTTGGCAAATCTGTCTATCACTTTTTGGTGATCAACTCTCTCAAGCAGTTTAACAGTTTCTGTTTTGCCTGTCACTATTCCCTGTCTGTTTTTTTACCTGGTTCTTCCTGACCTTGTACCCATTTTGGGGGTGCTTCAGCACCCCCAAAATGGGCTAAAATCGCCCCTGTTGACCGTCTTGTTTACTTATTCTTGTCAGCAAATCAGGCTGGAACCCTTTATGCCTTCAGAACTGTCTTATCTATTTTTGGCATGGATTCACCAAGGTACAGGAGTCTGTGGTCTAGTCTCTAGAACACTTCTAGAGATTTTGGTCCATACTGACAATGCCAGCATCACACAGTTGCTGCAAATTTATCAGCTGATGCTCACTGGATATGCTCTCTTTTTTGGACCATTCTCTAAGTTGAAGGCTAAGTGCACTGAGTTGCTTTAGATATACTGAGTTGATTAGATATTTGAGATATTTCTGTTAACAAGTAGTCAGGCAGATAACATCTAACTCAAGGAATGGAAAGGCTACACATAACAGACAACTTCGTAAACAACCAGTCAAACTGTATCTTTAGGTCCTTTGTTACTAGTACCTAGCAACTTACTTCATATGAGTCAAAAATATCCAAGATAACACATTTTAAAAGTGTATAATAGTATTTTATATTATTCCCAAAGAGCTAGCCAATAACTTGGGGTATCTCCACATGCTATGCAGTGTGTGCTTAATAAAGGCACTTGAAGAAACTAGACAAGGACGAGGACAAAAGCAGCACAGGCCTGACAAAAACAAACAAACAAAAGAACATCTACAACAGATGATCGGTCTCTGAACGTTATGTCCTTAAGAAATAGGGGGGTCCAGCAAAGACCTGGCACATGGCCTGAGAGATGCATCTGGCCTTTCAGTTGATCCATCACCTGTTCACCAAAGCTTCATCAGAAATGGTCTCTGTACAAGGGTAGCTGTCAAGAAGCCATTCTTGAGGAAGGGAAACAGGAAGAAAAGGCTGAGGCAGAAAAACACATAATGTGACACTGAAAGTCATTGACTGGCCTCCCTAAAGCCTGCACCTCAACATTGCAGTGTGGGATCATCTTGACAGAGAATGGAACAAAAGGCAGCAAACATCCAAAGAAGAGCTCTGAATGTCCTTAAAGAACTGTTCCTGAAGACTACTTAAAGAAATTGCAAGAAAGCTTGCCTCAGAGGGTTTGGGCTGTGTTGAAGAATAAAGGTGGTCATACCAAACAGTGACTTACAAGCTCAATACAATTCTACCAACTGTTTCTGCCCTATATACTGTACGTTTCCATAAATCGCTATACTCATTTCCCATTTTGCCCTCAAAACACAAAGAAATGAGGAGTGGTTTAAGACTATTTGTTCTCTTTTGTCAGAGTTACATCTTTAGAATAATATCACACAAATGGCTGTATGCTAAGCATATAAATACAGACAGCAGCTATATAAAAAAAAAAACAAAAAAAAAAGAAAAAAGAAAAAAAAAAAAAAAAAAACAGGCAAATAGTGATTCTTGCTCTGTCCAAAGACAACATAGAAACAGACAGAAATACTGTGGCACGTGAGTCCCAATTAAATCCTAACTTGTCATTTTAGGTTTTGATTCATTTCAGATTATGTGTGGATTTAAGATGCTCATTAATCAGTTTCATATCTTGGCAAGCACACCCTGTTATCGTTCAACTAAGCAGGTAAACAAAGCTAACCAGCTGGTGACTCCACCTTCAAATGAGAATGGGGTAGTTTTTCAACTGTCAGTAAGAAAGGAAACACATATTTCCAAAACTGCTACAAACTATTCTTCAAACACCGAAATGCATTATAGATGATGCCCTTCAAATGATGTAGAAAACATTTTCTGGATACATAAATCTTAGGGAAGCTGCAGAAGAAACACGAACATAAAGTAACATGCAGAGAGAGGTGATGATTTGACCCTTACAGCGAGGGCATGCGGTTGCATTTCTCTAGCATTTCCACGCAAAGGATCGATACAAAGCTGGTCTCAGTAATCATGGTTATTCTTTGAAGAAACATTTCTATCCTACTCTCATCTTTAAGTATAACAAAGCCCCCATCCACAGGGCACAAGGGGTCGATTCATGGTTTAATGAATTCCTCTGAGAAACTGAACTTGTGTTAGACAGAGGTGCCCACCACACTAATCAAAGTCCCAAATAGGACAATATCTATTTGACTTGCATTCCATCTTGGGGTGGGCAACATAGTCTTACAATTACACGCAATATATCACAATGGAAATTATGCAATAATTACATTTTTTTGATATAGAAGAAGTACTGAACATTGTATCTGTGATTGCAGCTCGCAGGCAGCAACATTTATTAGTGAATACAAAGTAAAGGGAATATTCCAGCCTTCTTTTCCAATGAGTTCCGGTCAATGTTGACAGACTGCCTAATTTGAAGTGTGAATCTTTTGCCACAAGGTGCCAGCAGGAGCAGCAGCATTATTTTGCAACAATAGTGACACAGCATGAATCAAATGTAATCACAAAAGTATACCTCAAAATGAATCATAGCACCCCCAAAGACGTCTTAATTTTTTTGACAATATTTACTGTTTGTGTGACACACTACTAAAAATATAAAAAGCATTCAGTACTTGTTTGAGACATAACATTTTAACAACAAAAGTATAGATAACACCAGATTGTCAGTCCAACTCTGTAAGGAACTGTATATTGTTGTCACATATAAAATATCTTTCAGTTTTATTATCTGTCGTGTTGTATTGTGATTACTCTTCCAGTCATATGAGTGCAGTTAATTGCTCCAGTGATGCTCAGGTGAGTCATTTGTTTAATTTTGGATTGCACATCACCTCCTCACGTGCTTTCATAGCCTGGGTGCACTCGACTGCATTTTTTCCTGAAATGGTGAAACAAGCTTGTTGTTTCCACATTTTAGCAGGAACAGTTTTCTTGCATATTTATAAAGTATTGTGCTTATCTGAAGGTCTGATCTCTTATAGCCAATACTACTGAAGTAGTACCCTTTTAGCACAGGCCGACACACTGCTCGCGCTCTCACAAATGTTTGGCTTGTGTCTTTGTTGTACATGCTAAATAAGGCATAGCGTTGTTATATCAGTGATAACATGACAGCACACTGAAGCTGCTCTGGCAGCATGTGGCAGTGAAAAACCTAACTTTCAGCCTGCTTCATAATCATTTTGAGCATAGTCCTAGACTAAAAAGAACATTTAATCACAATCCCCATTAGAAATAGTAGTTAGTCCAGGATGAGACATAATCCAAGTCTTGGAAGCTAAACATTTATCTTTGTTTTCCCTTTGATTTGTCACCCATCTGTAGCTCTAAATACGTTTTAAACAGAAGAAGACAGGAGCGGCTCAGACAGGAGTTCCTTCACAAATGAATTTCTGGGGGCTTGTATTCCTGACACAAGCCTTACCGTTGGATTTCAGAAAAGAGGAACAAAAGAAAATGACTTGGTAAACACTAACCGTTTTTTGGCAGCAGACAAGGAAATTGTTTTTCAACCTAAAGGCTGTAGACATGTTTCACTGAAAAGTCAGTGTATGGCCCATGGGCCAGGAAAAGCCCACCAGAGGGTCCCAATCTGGCCCACAGGATGGCTTTGGAAAATGCGGATCATTTTAAAGGCTTAAACTTTGAAACTGTATTTTCATAAGTTTTACTCTTCTTAATAACAAAATATATAACCTATGGCATTTCACCAGAGCAAGTAACAAATACACTTTTATTTTTCAATTTTTAGTATCTATTTTTTTTATTCAACGTTTCTTTTTTTTTCTTTTTTTCACAAAGTGCACAATATGACATTTTCTGTGAATTCACACATCATTTCTGTTTAAGGACAAAGTCCTTCATTTCTTTACAGTAAAATTATTTTTGGTGTAAAGGCTCCATCAATGTAAATTTTTTTGAACAGATATTAAACACACTAACCAAACTCACCTCAACCGGTATGATTTCTGCCAGAAGAAGGGCCCCAAAGATAATTAGTAAAGAGCCAATCAGAAACAGGAATATTGCCAGTGCAATCGCCTTGTATGGGATCTTTGGAGGGGGTTTCTTGAACTGTGAAAAGTGAAATTGTGGAAAAATATAGTTACTTTTCAATTTTGTACATCAGAATATATTGATATCATATGATTTCATGAGGCAGCTACTCAATCTAATCTACTTTAATGCAATTAGAATTTCCCCATCTCCAGATCAGCTTGCTTCCATGTTTAGCAACAAGAAATATCTCTTGCCCCATGACAATTGGAAAGCTCCTCTGTATAGTACTAATATCAAAATCATGAATTCTTCCTAAGATTACATGGAAAGATGCTGGGATTGCCTAAATCCAAAGTACTGTGAACATTTTCCAAGATACTTGGAACAACCTACCTGGCAAGTAATTTAGAAATAATGCCAATATAACAAAGAGAACTGGCACTCTTTTAAATGCAAACAGTGATCACACTACCCAGTAATTTCATTATTTGTCTTCCACGTTTACTCCACTTTGTTTGTAAGTTAACTATGTACAACCTACTCATGATATTACTGTTGAAAGCAGCTTCATTTATCATGCCTAAAACTTTTGCAAAGTCATTTTAATTACAGAGGGCCTCAGCTTTTACACAGAATCATTACTTAACGATTCATAACAAATCACTGCTGGTGGTGGAGAAATGTTTTAGTAACATTCTGTCATCAATCTACAAAGTCTCTCACCTGTAAGTCTATGTAACCATCATCAGCAGCAGCCAGCCGTGAGTATTTGACCTTATTGTTAGATATTCCAGCAGTGAGCATGTTGCTTCTAGTTGTCATCATTATGGCATAGAAGCTGTTTGGAGAGAGAAGCACAGACAGGTAATCATCCAAGATGGCTACATTTATCTCGTTCGGTGTCGTGAGCTGAAGGAGAGCCGTCTATTTTTGATCTATCCAGAGAAAAACAACCTGACAACTAAAGCTCAACATTGATAGGGAAAGAAAAAAAAAAGGATTCTGCTCACTGATTTATAAAACTGCCCAAAGCATTTAGAAATAGAAAAGATTACTCAACATCCATCACAGTCGTCAAACTTATACATGCTCTCAACACAGATACGTTTTATAGGAACCATGAAATGCCGCTGAAATGGCAATCCCAGTAAAAAGACAGAGAGGCCAGTGACCAGGATACACTCATCTGCTCTTTTCATTTCCACTTCTGCTTGAACATGTAAACAGTGAACAGATAACTTCCTCAGATAAACCGGTTAACATTCAAATCAGGCAAGGTCATGGAATAGCTTGATTTAAAGTATTTATTATAGAAGAGAGATTTTGTGAAAAGGAATAGGGGAACTCCCCCGCCCCCATCTTTTCAGTAACAAATCCTTGCAGATAACAACTCAAGAGAATTTTGTGAGGGTCACTGCTTCTATTCCACACACAGTTTCTCGTATGCATCGCGAATAAGCAAGTCAGTGTTAATAAAAACAATTTAACCGATTATTCTGCTTCACATGACGCAGCATCCATTCAAGAAAATAAAGAAAATATAAAAACCAAAATAAATACAGCAACACTGACCTACCCCAGAAGAACTCAGAGAAATCTGAGTACTCCTGTGATCTGATTTCTCTTAAGGCCTGTGTTGTGTTTAATTTGGATCCCAAAAAGGAAGACTAAGTCAGTGAATAAAAACTGTGGACACTATATCAACACAGTATACAGGAGCAATCAGAAACATCTTGTTATTTTGCTGACAGCTGTCACATCGATTCGACACAGAGCCATTTGTGATCAGGAAAGCTCAGGGTTATGTCAATAATGTCGTAGTGAATCACAAAATTATTTTCAGGGGGACTTATCTTGATGACTTTTTTTTTCTTCATTTATTTTTTAAATGAAGAAAAATTAACTTTAGTAATTTGGGGAATGATTAAAAAAAAACACTGTGAGAAATTAAAGGAAATATAATATACACATATGTAACTAATAAGACGGTAGGGCTGCGTGTGCAATATTGACTTCCCTTATTCACTGAACTACGATAATACGACATAAAGCAGAGTTACTAGCATCACTTAAATTCACAAACCCTGACTTACCGTAGCAAATCGCCATTATTTTACTGTGTACCCGTGCGCATTAATGCTAGCGAACTTTGGTTACCTAATTAGCTAGAACATTAGCCATTTAGAAGTTATGCTATCAAAAGCTAGCAAACATTAACAGACAGTCGCGAACACATAATGCGCGTTTCCTTCTCTCACCATTATCTGAGGTATGTACAAACAGCACACTTGTGTCCATGTAGCTCGGAATGCTCTCAGCGGCGCCACAAACACAGCATTGTTTACACCTATTATAAACTACATCAACTTCCTTATTTTTGGTTTCGTCATGGCGCATGCGCACACAAATGTCTCGTTTTAACTTTCTAATCAGTTAATTTAAACAACACGCAAACTATTAGATAATGAACACGGTGAGAAATATGAAAAGAAATGAGAAAAGAAAGGAACAGAAAAAAAAACAAAACAAAAAATAGCACTAAAAGCATATGAGCAAAGAGCAATGTCAGCATGACATTAAACATAACCTAAAACAAAATACCTTTAATAAGGCAGAATGAATACATATCTAAGAAATACAAAGCAAAACAAATATTTCAATAAAGTGGAAACAATAAAATGCAAGAAAGAAATGAGCTCAATTAATCACATAAAATAACATTTAAAAAATGAAGGTGGCCCAAATGCAAAATTCTTAATAAAATCCAACAGAATGTTATGCTAAAAGCTAATTAAAGGTGCTCAATATGTAAAAATATAAATGAAAATAATAAAATACAATGCATCAGTATTTTAAAAAACTATTTTAAAAGCTGGCTTCATAAATTCACTCAGTGTATTTCTAGTGATGGTTATTTTTGTTGAGAGTGACCAGGATGAACAGGATTAGAAATGACCATATCAGAGAGATAGCTTAGGTGATATTTAGAGACAAAGTTAGACAGATGAGGCTCAGATGGTTTGGACATGTGCAGAGGAGGGATAGTGGATATACTGGCCAAACAATATGAAATATGAAGCTCCCAGGCAGGAGTACAAGAGAAGATATTGTGAAGGAGGATATACAGAACTTAGTGTGACAGAAAAGGCTGTTAGAGGGTAAAATGGAGGCAGATGATCTGTGATGACCCCCAAAGGGATCAACCAAAAGAAGGAGAAAGTGGATTTATTAAGTAAAATAGCTAAAATTCACAATAAAACTGAGCAAAAATGATTTACTAAATACAGTCAAAATAAATAAATGAGCAGCAGATATCAGATGTCCACAAAGTGTCTCAGTATTACAGAGTATAAAATGTAGTGGACAGTACAATACAGTGGCTCTGCATAAACAGTTAACATGAGAGACAATGATTGTCTGCTAGATAGACATGTTGTATTGCAGGCTGCCAGTACGCACAGACAGACTACAATTACCACTTAAATCCAAACCTACAGACAATTTAGAATCACCCTAATATGGATGTCTTTGGACTGTGGGAGGAAATCAGTGAAAGCCCACTCAGGCACAGAGAGAACATGTAAACTCCACACAGAAAGTGCACCAGCACTTAGAAAGTCCTTCATTCGATATTCCACCTCCATAAAAGTAAAGAGCCTTCTCAGCTAAAGTGTTGAAACTACCTATTATGTTGGTGCGTTATAATTATTGAAATATTGTTGTAAAAAGAGAATACGTTATTATATAAGTAGCAATTTAAAAGGTGAAGCAAGTCATGGTGTTTTTTATGATCTATAAAAAAACCACAAGATTAAAATGACTGAAAGATAAAGGGTATTAACTTTAGGCACCTTTTTAGTGTACAATGTTTTGCTTGGAAACCTTGGTTCCTGGTATCCATGCCACCCACATCAAGACTGCAGAAGATCATATGGACGTAGCATGTAACATGGCTTATACAGTGGGGAAAAAAAGTATTTAGTCAGCCACCGATTGTGCAAGTTCCCCCACTTAAAATGATGACAGAGGTCAGTAATTTGCACCAGAGGTACACTTCAACTGTGAGAGACAGAATGTGAAAAAAAAATCCATGAATTCACATGGTAGGATTTGTAAAGAATTTATTCGTAAATCAGGGTGGAAAATAAGTATTTGGTCACCTCAAACAGGAAAAATCTCTGGCTCTCACAGACCTGTAACGTCTTCTGTAAGAAGCTTTTCTGTCCCCCACTCGTTACCTGTATGAATGGCACCTGTTTGAACTCATCATCTGAATAAAAGACACCTGTCCACAGCCTCAAACAGTCAGACTCCAAACTCCGCCATGGCCAAGACCAAAGAGCTTTCGAAGGACACCAGGAAAAGTATTGTAGACCTGCACCAGACTGGGAAGAGTGAATCTACAATAGGCAAGCAGCTTGGTGTGAACAAATCAACTGTGGGAGCAATCATCAGAAAATGGAAGACATACAAGACCACTGATAATCTCCCTCGATCTGGGGCTCCACGCAAGATCTCATCCCGTGGGGTCAAAATGATCATGAGAACGGTGAGCAAAGATCCCAGAACCACACGGGGGGACCTGGTGAATGACCTGCAGAGAGCTGGGACCAAAGTAACAAAGGTCACCATCAGTAACACACTACAACGGCAGGGAATCAAATCCCGCAGTGCCAGACGTGTTCCGCTGCTGAAGCCAGTGCATGTCCAGGCCCGTCTGAAGTTTGCCAGAGAGCACATGGATGATACAGCAGAGGATTGGGAGAATGTCATGTGGTCAGATGAAACCAAACTAGAACTTTTTGGTATAAACTCAACTCGTCGTGTTTGGAGGAAGAAGAATACTGAGTTGCATCCCAAGAACACCATACCTATTGTGAAGCATGGGGGTGGAAACATCATGCTATGGGGCTGTTTTTCTGCCAAGGGGACAGGACGACTGATCCGTGTTAAGGACAGAATGAATGGGGCCATGTATCGTGAGATTTTGAGCCAAAACCTCCTTCCATCAGTGAGAACTTTGAAGATGAAACCAGGCTGGGTCTTCCAACATGACAATGATCCAAAACACACCGCCCGGGCAACAAAGGAGTGGCTCCGTAAGAAGCATTTGAAAGTCCTGGAGTGGCCTAGCCAGTCTCCAGACCTCAACCCCATAGAAAATCTGTGGCGGGAGTTGAAAGTCCGTGTTGCTCGGCGACAGCCCCAAAACATCACTGCTCTCGAGAAGATCTGCATGGAGGAATGGGCCAAAATACCAGCTACTGTGTGTGCAAACCTGGTAAAGACCTATAGTAAACGTTTGACCTCTGTTATTGCCAACAAAGGTTATGTTACAAAGTATTGAGTTGTATTTTTGTTATTGACCAAATACTTATTTTCCACCCTGATTTACGAATAAATTCTTTACAAATCCTACCATGTGGATTCATGGATTTTTTTTTCACATTCTGTCTCTCACAGTTGAAGTGTACCTCTGGTGCAAATTACTGACCTCTGTCATCATTTTAGGTGGGGGAACTTGCACAATCAGTGGCTGACTAAATACTTTTTTGCCCCACTGTATACCGCTTTTCTATTTGAGCAGTCAGCACAAACTGATGTTAGCTGTCGCTCCCCACCACATAACACAACAAAACATGCTCGGCAGTGTATTGGACAACACGACTCAAAGGGCTTGAAGCCTTCAATTCTTCCCAAACACTTCCCCAGAGCTCAATTTTCTGGATGGATCGTCATCAGAACAAGCCTGACCTATGGAGACCCCATCATGAAACACAAAGGTTACTAAAAATCTGAGAACCAGATATCCTGCCCATACCCTGACGAGTCAGAGCTAAAAGGTTTTTCTCCAAATTGTAGTGTAAGTAAAAATATGGTTATAATGGGCATACCTTTGCAAATGATTCCAAGGTAAATCCGTGAATTAGCTGCATACAAACTACAAAAGTAATGCATAAATAGCCCTTTCCTGTAAGCGATCACTGTAATGTAAATGGATTGGTAATTACAGTGGTGTGAAAAAGTGTTTCCCCATTCCTATTTTTTTGTATGCTTGTCCCACTTAGTTGTTAAACATCATCAAACAAATTTAAATATTAGAAGACAATGACACAACTGAAACAAAATGCAGTTTGTAAATGAAGGTGTTTATTTTAAGGGTGTGAAAAAGTGTTTGGAACATCATACTAACAGTAAAATATGATGGGGTAGTGTGATGGTCTTGGGCTGTTTTGCTGTTTCAGGACCTGGAAGAAAATGGAAGCATCAATTTACCGCAATTTACCAAAATTGTGGGTAATCTGTTCATGACCTGTCCTGACGCGGACTTGGGTTCTACCACAGGACAATGATCGAAAACACACGAGGAAACCCACCTCTGAATGACTTAGGGGGAAAAAAGGAAGACTTTGGAGTGGGTCAATCAAAGTCCTGACCTAAATCCGGTTGAGATGCTGTGATATTACCTTAAAAAGGCGGTTCAAGCTAGAAAAACCCTATTCTGCAAAGATGAGAGGACCAAAATTCCTCCACAGGGCTGCAACAGACTCATTGCTAGTTATAGCAAACACTTGATTGCAGTTGTTGCTGCTAAGTATGGCCCAACCAGTTATTATTGTTTATGTGGGCAGTAATTTACAAATTTGTAATTTGTAGCTTGCCATCACCAGTGTGTGAATGTGTGTGTGAATGGGTGGATGATTGTGTGTAGTGTAAAGCGCTTTGGGGTCCTTAGGACCAAGTAAAGCGCTATACAAATACAGACCATTTACCATTTTACCATTTAATTTTTTCATGCAGGGCCGTGTACGTTTGAATTATCTTCCCCCTTAATAATAAATACCTTCACTTAGAAACTGCATTTGGTCTTGACTTGTGTTATTTTGTCTAATATTGAAATTTGTCACATTTAACCATGACAAAAATACAAAACAAAAATGGAATCAGGAAGAGAGCAAATACTTTTTCACATCACTGTATATCGTACTAAAACCCTCATTCACCCATTCGTACATTTTTAATCTAACACTCACATGGTTGCATTGGGGACAGATCAGGGTTTGTCATCCAGCCCACAAATTCTTCAACATGCAGGTTGGAGGAGCAAGGGATCAAACCTAACCTTTCGATTAGCTGACAACCTGCTCTAGCTCCTTAGCCATAGCATGCATGCGTATGGCCCCATGTGTCACCCATAAATCTTTGGACCAATCTCCAAAGATTTCTTTGGACCTATATCTAAAGATTTGAGTTGCATAACATTTCTTTTTATACATTTACTTTGGCAACAGTCCACTCCTTGGTCCTTTACTCCTTTTCCTGGGATATACTACAGCTTTTTCATAATACCCTATCTAGAAACTATTGATTGTGAACTATCTTTTTATGATTCTATTTTTTTGCTGTTAAGATTTATGTAAGCATATAAATACGGACTATCTGAAGAAAGGCTAACTGTTGGTATTTTCCCCTTCCTCTCAAAATTTCAGGCATGCAGTCCTCAGAAAGACATCATCCTTGAGTTTCTCTCTGCTATTTCTCTTTTTGTTACATTTCTATGTCACTGTATTTGTGATTTATACTCACACTTTCACAGTAAACTCAATTCCACCTGCCGTTTGTTGCCGGGATGGGACGGGTCCTTTTGGTTAAGCTGAAAGTAAATGTCACTCTGCTTAAGGATAAGATCCTTCTTGAGCTGCATACAAAACAAAGTCCCTACCATTACAGCCAGAAGATTAAGACCCATATTTCCCCACGTTTCCACAAAACAACAGCCATCACTTGCTTGATAGTGTGTCATCTGTATTGCTAGATATAGAAATTTAGATACAACCATGCTCATAAATATTTATCAGTGTAGTCTGAAGAAATGCAACCTACTTTCTACTACTGAAATATATCACTAATGATTACTTCACTGCTAAACTAATCCTAACTGCCCTTGCTGACTATCAATAGCATCAGCCACCTTCCTTCAGGCAGCATTTCTTCACTCAGTGGGAGTCAGAATCAGATAACAAGCGGAAGAGAGTTCACACAGTTTGGGATTTCCTGATGCAATTATATAGAATTTATCTTTTAAAGGCAAGATATTAAGCTCCAGCTTCAGCATCTTAGCTCCACTCATATATTGGGTACTTATGTATTATATAAGATGAAGATGCCTTCATATATGGCCTTAGAGCAAAGATGAACTTTGCATGCAGACTTTAGTTTAAAAAAAACTGGGTCAAAACTATACACTCTATTGTTATGCTTGTCCATGAATGTCTCTGCTGAATTTTGTACTAATCCATCCAATAGATACTGGGTCTTTCCATGGAAAATCAGTGTGTGCCTCCCAACAACCCCCTAAGAATGTATTTATTTATTTCTATATTTGTACAATAATGTCTGCATATCAATTGAAGTGATAGAAAATTGTACCTTTAGACTATGAAAACGGACGAAGGGCGAGGTGCTCAAAGCACATAAGGGTAGTTTGAAATTTGATCCCTCAGATGTTCTTCAGTAGGAGCTAGGCACATGAATCATGACTAGAAGATGACCCTGGGATTAAATTTTAGATCAACAGGAGACCTTTCATATACACTAACTAGTTTCAAACAGTCACCTGATCACACATGGGCATAAAAAAATCTTTACCCAAAAGTCTTTTTAGACAGTTTTCATTGCTTGAAGGTCATTTTTTTATGGCTTCAAAAAAACGTTCAAAGATTTCAGTGTATGCCACTGAAACATTTATTTCATACATTTACTTTGGCAAGTGGGAACTCTTCTCATGTTTAGCTGATTTTATATGGAATAATCTGATTTCCTTGCATAGGTAAAATCTTCAACCAACTGACAGCTAAGGCAATTAGTTGGGTTCATCCACTGGAAACCATGAATGCTTATCCATATTCATTAGAATTTATCTTTTGCTGGCCATGAGCATTTCTATGGAATTTCATGGCAGTGGCAATAGTTTGATGGAGAGTCTGGACCAACTTGTGGATCAACTGGTTGACAGAAAGACACTTCTTTTCTACCAACCTATTCCATACATTACCACAAAAAATAAATAAATAAATAAATACTGATGCCAGTACCAAAAGTTACCATCAGCACACCAGAACAAAATTACAGTGCTGAAAGCTGGAACTATTAATGCCAGGGGCTTATGAGGAGTCACCAAAAGGAAAATTAACTGATGATTGCAGATGTAGCCCACAGATTACATCCATTCCATTTCCCTTCCCAAAACATTTACCTCAAATGTGCTAAGTAACACTGTGGATTGTTCCCTTCCTCATACCTGTGCTTGTTTCTCAAATGGCACCAAGACAAAGATGATTCCCCACCTGTAATGGCACCAGCACCTCATAGGTGAAAAGGAGGTAAAGGCTGCCATCCATTCATAATTTAAAAAGAATAAGGTGACAGATCCTTTTAATATCCCTTTAATACCTGTATCCTTTGAAAATAATAATGAAATACTGCATGTACGTCATCCCGCTTCACAAAAATCCACAACACAGCAACAGGTCAGTGCAGACAATGAATTCAGTTAAATATTAACATCATTCATTTACATGAAAAACTCCAAATGCCACTTCAAAAGACAACAGCAACACCATTTGGGGAAGCTGCAGGCAGTATTCAGAGAACCTGGATATAACTGGAGGGAACAAACTGTGTGAGCCTGAAGTCAGCTGCCTTTTTCTACTGATGGCAGGAAACCAGGGACCTTCACTGAGAACTTATTGTGCTCAAGCATGAACTCCCTACTATCATAAATAAGATACCACTGTTAAGAATACACCACTTCAATCGTTGTGAGAACTACTGTGGAGCAGGGAAATTATTTTACTGCTATTGTTAAATAATCATCATTATTACCATTGCATTAATAATATAATCTGCAGTATGATCATTGCTTTGACAATGTAACAGATAGCTTTAAGATGGCCTTAAGATGTTTATGATGATGTTAATTTTGTATTTCAGATGCAGTTATAACTATTGTGTACACAATGCATATCTGTGCTTATTTGAGTTGATGTTCAGGTTCATTAATGGTCTTAAGCTTCATCTAGTGAGAGTGTCTAGATGATCCATGCTGAGGGAAAACTAGAACATAGAAGGAATTGCAGTACATGCTTACACAACAGTTCATTTTAATATCTTTTATATGTTCATATTCTTGTATTAAGCTTTTAGTAGGGGTTCTTGATTAAAACATTTATTTAGTAGAGGACACATACATAGTTTCAGTTGTTACATATCAGAGTGGCTTCTGTCTCTCTGTCTGGTTAGAGGTTAGGAGCTAGTCGCGAGGTGAAACAGGGTGCAATTGTGGTTAGCACACAGACACACACACACACACTCAGTTAGAGAATCATTTATAGGTGAAAGTTTAATCATGTTTTGCTTGGGGTTGCAAAAAGAGCAGTTTGTCGCCGAACTGCTGCTGAGGTGTCAAGATGACAAGCGAGCATCCGGCAGTGACAGGATGCACCTGTTATGAAGATGGAAGACGATGTTCTTTTTAAATTGTGTTAAAAGGTCATTGTGGTTTTGATTTGACGTACGTATATATCCTGTCTGTGACGTATGAAGGGGCGTCAGTAAATCAAACCCTGATGCTTTAAAAATCTGTGTATGCTCTGATTAAGTCGAAGATTAATTCCTGTCTGTGTACAGATTATTCTTCCCACACGTGTGTAGTCATTAAAATCATTGTTTGACCAAGACCTTCTGGACCAAGGGTGGTTTGTACTCTCCCTCCTCAATTTTGAACCTTAACATTTTGGGGGCTCGTCCGGTAATTGAGGAGGGAGGATTGGAGGTGTAGACGGTGATGTATGGTCCGTTGTGGTCAGACAGGCAGGCGTGACCCGGCAACCAAACTGAGGGGACAGGCGCCTTTAAAAAGAGGTAGGCACAGGCCTGTTGATTTTATCCGAAGTGTGCTGAATTGGATGATAAAATTAAATGTCTATTCAGTAAAAGTTGCCGGTAAATGTCTGCTTTGGTTTTGATGAGAATCTCATGACAGTACTGAGGATTTAAAAGCAGTTGGACTGCTGGTAATGATTGAATGCGGTTGGACCGCTAAAAGGATTTAATACGGTTGGACCGTGGTAAGCAGTTGGACTGCTCAATGATTTTAGTATGTTAGGGAATTTGGTTATTTTTTGGTTATAAGGTTGGACCTGCTTCAGTCTTACACTTTGTTGGGTGTTTTACTGTTGTTCCAAAGTATTATAAATTATCTTAGAACGGAACCGTGGGGGTTCTAGGAAGCGCAGAGCCCGGAGGTTACGCTCCCTCCTTGTCGTGGACGCGCGACATTGACCTCTCGGCGAAGAGGGTTAGTTCAGTGTGGCTTAACTGTGGGGTACAGGGCATCCTGGAATGAAGCTAGGAGTTAGAGTCTCCTTACCGTTTGGAACGGTAGTCTGCGCTTTTTTGGTCAGAAGAAGTTGGACTTCGGGCGTGTAACTTTAACTTAAAACTTCGGGGAAAGCCTTGGCTGGGAAACGCCAAAAATAGAGCTTCAGGCAAAGTTTGGGTTGGTTGACGCTTTTAAATTGTGTTAGGGACTTTAGAGATGAGGCCAGAAACTGTTGGACAGATACTGGTTAATTGGTCGCAAAAAACTCAGGGAGTTCATCCGCTGGGCGGTTATTTTAAATTTGTCGAAATTGGGTAGGCGCTAAAGCTGACAGATCTGACAGTGGTTGTAAATATAAGACGTCGTTGTAATATAGAATAAGAAAATTTGGTGTGAGAGATCTCTGTGTGTCGAGTCAGTAATGCACTGACTGCCTGCTGCTATTTTTAGATGTGTGTGTGTGAGTGTGAAAATGCAAATGAGTAAGTAGTGAACTGTTTAAACCACAGTTGGTTTCATTAGAGGACTATAAATAAAGTTTTGAGTTGCCGTAGTGGATGTATAGTAATTGACTGAGTTTGAATGTAGATAGATAAATATAGAGTGCACTGTGTATATTTAAGATTAACATGTTACTTTCAGTACCTTCTCTCAAGCAATAGTTGCTGGTGTGTTTTATTTTTTCAATTTCTTGTGTGTGCTGTGAGAATTAATAGGGGTTTCAATTGTTTTTTGTTTTTGACTTGCTCTTTTTGATTATGACAAGCATGTCTAAAATACTCTTAGGAAAGTGTGTTTTGAGTTATATTCCTGAACTCTGGTCACAGTTTAAGTGTGTGAATGCGGTGACTAGAAGGTTTTGAATGATGAATAAAGGTGAGAGGTATTTCTTTGGTGATGTAAAGTAGGATGTTTTAAAGTTTGAAAGTGTTTTTAATTTAAGAGAATCATTGTGTGAATGATGCTACATTTTAGATCAAAAGTTAGTAGAATTACAGAGGGTTTGTAGATTGTAACTACAAAATAAGTTTGATTAGCCTGGAGAAACAGAAAAGCAGCTTGAGCTGCTCTGAGAAGCTGTGTGTGTGTGACAGGAAGTTACATGCCCATAAAAGGAAGTCTGAGAGAGAAGTGTGTGCGTGAAAGAGGGGGTATTGTTTTTACATCAAGGTTTAGTAGAACTAAAGTAGAACGTCACAAACAAACAAAAGAAGGTAAAATGAAGAGAGAAAATAACTGACAATTACATTAATGAATAGAAAACACACATACACAAAGTGCCATATGTGAAATTATTCTAGGAAGGAGTCAGAAGTGAGATAGTTTAATATAAGATGCAATGAAGGAAGCAGCTTACACTCCTTTAATTTCCAGAGCCAGTGTGTTCCCTCCCCTGCCCACTTGGGCCCCGTATCAGTCGAGTATGGAAGGCTGGATAGCCCATGACGGGTAAGATCCCACCTGGAAACCCTGGGACAACCTAAGGCAGGCACAGTCACGATTACTCGGCCTCACTCAGTCCCTGTGAGCTCAGACTCACTGGTGAGATGAAGTGAAGAAGACGGGACCTCAAGGGTAAAGCCGCTGGGCTAAGGCGGAGGGGGTAAGTGGCAAGTGGAGCCCTAACTTCTGGCTGAGGACAAGGAATGCTGTTATTTAAGGGGAAATCAAAATGAGGGTTAGTAAATTTGGGAAGAAGAAAATTGACTGTTTAAAGGCAAAATTATGAAGGAGTCTGACACACTGCAAAAGCAACATATGCAAATTCACACACACAAACAGAAAATGCATTAACCTGATAAAGACAAGACAAGCTCGTGGAGACTAATGCATAGACACAGATTTAACCTGGCTAAGAACACAAACATATGCAATGAAGAACAGCTTGCTATTTTGTATGAATGATACAATGGTGTGAATGTTTAATAAAATACATTTGAGTTTGAAGCTGAGGAATAACTCAAAAGCAGCTATATGACAAAGGGAGTTATGGAAAAAAAAAAGAAACGGTGATTAAAGTAGTTTTAAAAGAGTGACTTAGGAGTGCTCTCGTACTGAGTGATCAACACTAGTGATCACTGTAGAAAGAAATAAAATGATTTAATGAGTTGGTAATGTTTAAACATATGTTTCTGTTGTTACAGCAACTCATTGAGAGATGACTCAGTATGCAAATTAGTTAGAGTGAGTGGTGACGTAGGAGCTTCCTGTGTGTGTGTGTGTGACTGAGGAAGTGACTTTCAGAAGAAGAAGCATGGCAGACAAGAGAAGTACAGATTTGGGTAGGAAATAGTTTATAGTTTAGTGATTATATGTTGTCGTAAGGGGGTTTTATGCTGAATTTAAGTATGTTAAAGGGGGTGATTTTTGTGTGCAAATTGTGTGGTTTTAATGAGACTTTCGGTGTATTGAGGAGGTGAAATTATGTGGTGGCAGAACTTGTGTGTTTAAGGTTGTTGAGGTTGTTGTGGTGATGGGTTGATTTTGTCAGTTAGGTTTGGGTTGTTGTTTTTGTTTTTAATAGAGGGAGTTTTAGGAAACATCGACATGTCTAAAATTGGGCCCATTATTTTGTAACAGTGCACTTAAAGAAAACCTGTCAGGTGATTTTGTTTTGTGTTTTGTGAGCTAATAATCAGCTCTATTTTTTTTTCATTTCTGTTTTAAGCAGGCCTGCAACAGTGAATAACGGCGCTGAAAATTCTCGGGGAGAGCAAATATAAGGGGGCTTTCCAGATTACAAGTCCCTGTAAAAAGGATTTTATGCGAGTCAATCCAGTCCAAAAGCATAAAGAAATATTTTCCTATGGAAAATAAAAAATGACTGAGCTCATTTTGCTGAGGGTGGAGAATCTGACGCGGGACGCTCCACTATTAGCAAATATATGGTGTGAATGCATGTGAGTGAATGTGTGAGTGAATGTGAGGATGAATAAATGTGGATAAAAACAATTTGTTTTTACAAGAGAAAATTTCTGTTTTGTTTTGTTGACTGGGGTTAGATTATGGGATTATAGTATATTGTTGGGAGAATGCCAAATGTTAAAGGGGACACATTTTTTGATATAACTCATGTTACCATTAATTGAAGAAACACATGACTGATAATTGTTCTGTGTTAAGTTTATTTTTATGACATAGATTGGAACATGAGTGGGGAAAACTGAGCATTTTTAGTTTTGTATAGTATTTTGACACATTTCATGTGTCAAAATAAAGGGGGTTTAGGGTGTATTAATTTAATTGTTTAATAATTTAGGATCATTTCAGGACTTTTTGGGGTTTTTGGTCATTTGGGTATGGTAAAACTGAAACTGTTATTTTTATGTTAAGGTTAAAGGATTAAAGAACTGAATCCTGTTTAGAAGATACAATACCAGGGTTTAAAGCTGTGTACAAATCTTAGAGGGAAATTGTGGGACACGTTGACAAAAAGATATCCTTTGGGGAAAATTAGTGAGGGTTGAAGGAGGAGAACAGGTTTGATTTCTTTTGATCTCTAGAAGTAGTGGTTATAATGTAGGCTTACACAGACAGATATTACACAGAGACACACATGACAGTATTGATTCCAGGCAAAAGGCCTCAAATTCATTTAGCTTTTAACTGAACTTAAAGAAGGACCAAAGAGGAAGGAAAGCATATATTTTGGTTAAGTCTGATAAATTAGAATTAGAAGGGATTGTTACATTAAAAGGAGCAAAATGAAACAAAAAGGCTATACCAAAAACAGGTTATAACATAGGAAATGTGAGGTTAAAATGAAGTTAGTGTTAACACACAGGTGTTGTTTCAAGGCAGCATTTAGCTATGATGAAATGTATACAGGAGTAATTGCTTATATGCTTAAACTTAATTGATTAAAGTGGTTGTTTTCTTTTGGAGCTTTTAGTAGAATAGGCTGGTTCTAATGATTTTTTGTTAAAAAGGTGGACAGTTTGTGTAAAGGATGTTGATGATTAGATAAGGAAAATAGAGCGAGCAACCGGACGTGAAACCAGCGCTTAAAGAATTTTAAAGTGATGAGTAACGTTGAAGAACATATATAAATACAAGTCACTAAGTTAAGAAGATAATTAGGATCATGCTTTTGATTAAAGAGTCCCAAATAGGATAAGTTAGGGAGGTGCAGGAAAAGGTGTTTTGTTTCCTTTGCAGAAGATCTCGACGATCGCGAGAGAGGGACCGAGAAAACCTAAGCTTACACATGGAGTGTTCTCGAATGGGAGCTGGTTGAGCCAGAGGACGGCTAGAGAGGGTCTGAGCGAGGACACAATGTATTGCGACCTCTGGTGTTTATTTTACTGCTTTTGTTAAATAATCATCATTATTACCATTGCATTAATAATATAATCTGCAGTATGATCATTGCTTTGACAATGTAACAGATAGCTTTAAGATGGCCTTAAGATGTTTATGATGATGTTAATTTTGTATTTCAGATGCAGTTATAACTATTGTGTACACAATGCATATCTGTGCTTATTTGAGTTGATGTTCAGGTTCATTAATGGTCTTAAGCTTCATCTAGTGAGAGTGTCTAGATGATCCATGCTGAGGGAAAACTAGAACATAGAAGGAATTGCAGTACATGCTTACACAACAGTTCATTTTAATATCTTTTATATGTTCATATTCTTGTATTAAGCTTTTAGTAGGGGTTCTTGATTAAAACATTTATTTAGTAGAGGACACATACATAGTTTCAGTTGTTACATATCAGAGTGGCTTCTGTCTCTCTGTCTGGTTAGAGGTTAGGAGCTAGTCGCGAGGTGAAACAGGGTGCAATTGTGGTTAGCACACAGACACACACACACACACTCAGTTAGAGAATCATTTATAGGTGAAAGTTTAATCATGTTTTGCTTGGGGTTGCAAAAAGAGCAGTTTGTCGCCGAACTGCTGCTGAGGTGTCAAGATGACAAGCGAGCATCCGGCAGTGACAGGATGCACCTGTTATGAAGATGGAAGACGATGTTCTTTTTAAATTGTGTTAAAAGGTCATTGTGGTTTTGATTTGACGTACGTATATATCCTGTCTGTGACGTATGAAGGGGCGTCAGTAAATCAAACCCTGATGCTTTAAAAATCTGTGTATGCTCTGATTAAGTCGAAGATTAATTCCTGTCTGTGTACAGATTATTCTTCCCACATGTGTGTAGTCATTAAAATCATTGTTTGACCAAGACCTTCTGGACCAAGGGTGGTTTGTACTCTCCCTCCTCAATTTTGAACCTTAACACTACGAAAAGAACTTGGCGTGTCAAGGAAAGAAACAATGTTGAAAGTGTTATATTATTGCCATCATCTAAGCAATTACTCTATGAAATACTATAGACTCAAAAGGGCATATCAGCAGCATTCCTTTCTTACTGCGTTAAATCAAAAGGCACACCAGACCCCTGCAGTACTGAGGAATTTACGAACAGTATTAAAGTCTGAGGTAAAGCTAAATTCAGGGACAACACTTTTCTTTGGGCTTGTGCTTCTAGCCAATTTAGGGAAGTCACAAACTTTTTTGTGTCCATTATTTATTAACCAGAGTGTTTTCATTTAATCAAAAAGATACGATCAAATGAGAAATAGTCTGGAGGTACACAGTGCTTGTGCAGTACTCTGTTTAGCTCTGTTTAGCAAAGACCTTGGGGCACTTTAATTGCACAAACACTTGTTTCAGGCTGGTCTTCAGAAAGTGGTGAAAGGTTGCTGCTGAAAATTACTATTGAAGCCAAAGTGAGCCTGGTACCATGGAAAATATTACATGGCTTGTAGCATGATGTTGACGCCTGCTGCTGCTACAGGGATCATAAAGAAAAACACAGTGTCTCGCCTGGCGATGCTGGCAGGACGCCTTGTTCACATGGGAAAGCCCATAATGCACCAACTGTGTACTAGCCTACTCCTCATTTGTCCTGCCTCTTTGAGCTTGTTTTCTACATTTACCATAAAAGGCAAGGACCGCTTATGAAATAGTCAGACTATGGGAAATATCCTACATTTTTGTAATAGTATCTTTTTTAGCCATGACATTTGAGCACATTTTTTCCAGTATTATGCTTATATAGTGTTACAGTCCATAACTTTAGAGATGATGTTTGATCCCCTGACTTTAGTGTTTTATTTTTCCCCTTCTAGCAAGGCTAGAAAGAGAAGTAAAGACATGCATATAGTTGTGCAATCCACCCTATTCATAGCAAACATGGCAGATTAAATAGTAAAAACTAATCTCAGCATAATACAAATGAAGTTTCTAAACTGACTGAAGAATTTAAATCATCACGTGTCTAAAGAGCAAAAACCTAAAGGCATGGTTGCATGGCTGTTAAATTAGATAGTTTCAGCTAAACTGAGCCGATGTGTTTATATTGTATATCAGTGTGTCCACAGCTATGTGCACTGTGTGTGTATATAGAGTCATGTGTATCTTTATTCATTGCTCTGCTCATACAAAAATGCTGGTTGCATTATTACTCACAATGTAAATAATCTATGTGTACTGTTTCAGTTGGTGAATTTATGCATACATGTGTTTACACATTGTATATTGGTGTTTCTGTCCCAGCATGCAGATGTAAAATCACAGTTTATTACTTGGCTATAACCTGATTATGACAGGAATCAAGTAAATAAATGTCACGATCCTGGGTCTTATTACCCAGTGTTTTGAGTTTTAGTTATTTTGATGTTTATAGTATATGGTTACGCTCATTAGTTTTTCTAGTTCATTTGTTATTAGATTCCCCTTGTGTCTTCCAACCCCTGTTAAGTCTCCCTTGCCCTTCATGTCTGTGTCTTATGTTGTCAAGTTCAGGTTGTCATGTCTGCATCTCATTATGTTTCCTGTTTTATTTTGAAGGGGTCCTGTGTTCTGTAACAGTCACAATGGTGTGGTGTGTCTTTAAGACAACCCAAGTCGAGGGTTAATGTTGTCATCAGTATGCGCCACTGCCCTCTCTGTGATTGTGTGGACATGTGCTTGCACGCTAGTGCATGAGGAGGGACGGATTTCATATTTTACCTCTCCAGACACCTTTGTTTGCAATGTTATGGGTTGTACAAACACTGTGCGCTATGTTTGTTAAGCTGCAGCCGTTCAACTGGGCTTATATGGTTGATGAAGAGAAGGTATATTAAAGAACACGCTGTGGAATTCCCAATGCCAGTGTGAGTGTGTATTCTTTCGACTATCCTGCTAAGTGTTTTTACCCCCTCCTCTCAACCACTAAACACAGTAGCACAAACCCTGCAATTTCTGCAGTCTGCCTTTGATGTCGTTCAGTCCCATTTAATTCAACTTAAGTTGGTGTTATATCCAGAGAAATCCAAGTTCATGTTATTCTCAAATGGCAAAGAGTTGTTAGCTACGTCTCCTAAGATTAAAACAATTCAAGGATCTGAAATTGAAATGGTCACATCTTACAAGTATCTAGGGATCATTATAGATCAGAATTTGTCATTTAAGACTCACATTCAAAGGCTTGTGTCGAAGTTAAAACTAAAACTAGGTTACTTTTTTAGAAACCAATCCTGTTTCTCCCTCCAAGTGAGAAAACATTTGATTCGTGCAACCTTTTTACCTTTATTAGATTATGGTGACCTGCTTTTTATGAATGCACCTGCCCACTACCTAAAGAGGTTGGATACTGTGTACCATTGTGCTTTACGTTTTATTACTGGCTATGGAAATCATGTACATCATTGTTCTTTGTATGCTGCTGCTAAATGTCTATCTTTGCATATTCGTAGACTCTCCCATTGGTTGATCTTTATCTATAAATCTCTCCTTGGGCTGGTTCCATCTTATTTATGTGTTTATATGTGTAAAAACCACAACCAATACAACCTTCGTTCGAACAAAATCATACAATTGATTGTCCCAAAAATCAGAACAGAATTGGGGAAAAGGGCTTTTAAATACGCTGCCCCTGCTTCCTGGAATAATCTGCAGAAGGAACTGAAATTATCAGAATTGGTTACCTTGGGAGAGTTTAAGTCTGTCTTAAAGGAACGAGAGAACAGCTCTTTTACTCAGTGTGATTGTTTTTAATGTACTCTTAATTTGATCTGTTATTGTATATTTTACACGTTTGTATGGAATATTGTATTTGTTTTAAATGTTATATACCTATGTGGTATGTGACTTTTGTTGCCATGATGCCAGGTCTCTCTTGGAAATAAGATTTTTAATCTCAATGAGATTTTTACCTGGATAAATAAAGGATTAATAATATATCCTCCTGTGTGTACTTAGTCCGTGTGTCTTCAGTCATTATTTGTCAGGTCGTCTGCTCATCCACGTCACAACTTCAGGTATCCATTTCAGTTCACCATGCTTAAGGTTTTTTCATGTTTAGTTTTAGGTCACCCAGTTTAGGTTATTATTTAGTTTCACCTCTGCCCTTTGTTTGTACCTTGTTTCCTAGCTTCAATAAACGGCTAGTTTTTTTTGTTAAATCCACATCACGTTCAGTTTTTGGTCTGCGTTTGAGTCCTCTCTTGCAAACGCATACAGTCTGCCTCAGCCAGACTGTATGCGACCTGACCATATTATGGACTCAGCAGACCGCGAGCTCAACGAGCGAGCTCCGCTGGAAGCCGTGGCGTGCTCCCGACTACGAGCGCATTTTCCGTGGGACTCGGCTGGTTCTCGGAGGTCCCAAGAGCTGCCGAAAGTCCCCACCTGTTGCTCCGCCTGCATCCAAGCCTTGCCCGCTTCAAGTGGGAGTCCTCCGTGTGGCTTCAGGTGCTCACGCTCCAGCCTCAGTGTCACCGTTCTGTGCACCAGAGACTCAGTTGCTCGCTCCGCCAGCTTCCTCTGTTCAAAGGAAGCGGCGCACCCGCCGCCATACACTGGACATTGCTGAGCAACTCACAGTGGTGAGTGACAATGACTTTTATTCTCACGTCCCATCTGACGTTAAAAGTAATAAACTCACATCATCATTTCATTCATTTTTGATAAGTCTGTTTTTGTTGACCCGGTACATTTTAACCCTGAGCCTGCCCATTCTAAGACTGTTTTTTCTGAGCCCGCTGCTTTGCCTCCTTGTGTTCCTGCTCCCAGGGCAGCTCGGGCCCAGCGTACCCCTGCACCCATATCAGTTCCTTGGGTGAGGGAGGCTGGGGCCCAGTTGGTCCCTGCTCTGGTTTCCAGGCCGGCTGAGGCTCTGTCAGTTTCTGCACCCATACCAGCTCCTCGGGTGAGAACAGCTGCCCAGCCGTTGCCGGTGCCTGTCCCAGCTTCCAGGGTGAGCGGGGGCTGTGAACCAGTCCATCCCTGCACCCATGCCGGTCCCCAGGGTGAGGCCAGCCAGGATACAGCCCGTCTCCGCACCCGTACCTACTCCTCGGGTGGGAGCAGCTTGTGTCCGGCAGGTGCCTGCACCCGTTCTTGTTTCTGCTGAAGGCTCAGGCAAGCCTGCCCAGCAGTTCTCCCTGTGTTCCAGAGGCTCAGGAGAGTTAAGTCCACAACCATCATCACCACCATCGCTTCTGCATGCATTTCAGTCTATAGCTCAGTCATTAGCTCTGTTAGCAGCCCAGTCAATAGTTCAATTTTCTGTGTTACTGTTAGCTCAGCCCTTAGCCCACTGGGCAGCTCAGCCATCTCCCCAGTGTTCAGCTCAGTCGTCTGCTCCACCACCTGCTCAGCCTTCTGTTCAGCAAGTGGTCTCTGCACCTACTGGTCCTGCATCTGCTCCAGCTGGGGGGCCCGAGGAGCCCGTCCAGCCTCATGCCACTTCATCTTCAGCTTCTGCTTCGCCTGGTCCAGCTTCAGCTTCCGCGGCTGCCTTGCCTTGTCCAGCTTCAGCTTCCGCGGCTGCCTCGCCTGGTCCTGCTTCTGCCCAATCCACATTCTGCACCTCGGAATCGCCAGCCACCAGTTGGACATCATCGCCGTCCGCAAGGTCGGCTCCCAGAACGGTTTCCCATTCATTCAACTATTTTTTTTTCCTTCTTTTGCCACAAATGTTGATATAGACATCCTGTTCTATTGTCGACCCCAGAGGCTTTGCACATTAATGAAACAAAAGTGATAGGCAAATTCCATTTGCCTATCTCTAAGCACATTCCACAATTAACTCAATTCACTAATTTCTCCCAACAAGTCCCTTGGTGTTGTAAAAATCCACTAGCATCTCTGCTGAACTCTGCCCAGCCCTGGAAATGCAATTAGCGTTCACACCGTTTCTTTGAAACATACCTTGCTATCTATGTCTCACACTGCTGGCTTTAAGTATACTATTAGTCTAAATAAATAAATAAATAACTGTATGAGAAGACTTCCTTCTGCAGCTTCCACTGCTCTCAGCATCTGTTGCATATATATATTAAAGTGTGGCCAGAGGGGACAGACGCAGTGCTCCAGGACAGATTTAAAAACACAGACTGGAATATGTTCACCCACACAGACCTGGACCAGTACGCCTCATCTGTACTGGATTACATCTCCAAAACCACAGACAGTGTCACCACCCAGAAACGGATCACCATGTACCCCAACCAGAAGCCTTGGATGAACCGGGATGTTCGTCTCCTCCTGAAGGCCCGCAACACTGCCTTTAGGTCAGGAGATGCACACGCCTACAGTACAGCCAGGGCTAATCTAAAGAAGGGCATCAAAAAAGCCAAACACCATTACAAAAAGAAGGTAGAAGAACACTTCTCCAACTCCAACCCCCGACGCATGTGGCAAGGACTCCAGACCATCACAGACTACAGGACCACCAAACCCTCCCCCGCATCCTCTGATGTCTCCTTCCTCAACGAGCTCAACAACTTTTATGCTCGTTTTGAGCGAGGGAACCCCACAACCACAACCAAAGCAGACATGACGCCAGACCACCAACCTATGACTCTCTCCCCCACCGATGTAGGAGCGGTGCTGAGCAGGATCAATGTCCACAAGGCTGCAGGCCCTGATGGCATCCCCGGGCGTGTTCTCAGAGCGTGTTCTGGGGAGCTTGCAGGAGTGCTCACAGACATATTCAATCTGTCCTTGGCCCACGCTGTGGTACCGGCCTGCTTCAAATCCACCTCCATCGTCCCGATACCCAAAAACTCCAACCCATCTTGCCTCAATGATTACCGCCCAGTAGCACTCACCCCCATCATCACTAAGTGCTTAGAGCGACTGGTCCTAGCACACTTCAAATCCTGTCTCCCCCCCACCCTGGACCCCCACCAATTCGCATACCGCCGGAACAGGAGCACAGAGGATGCAGTCTCCATCGCAATGCACTCTGTCCTCTCACACCTGGACAACAACAACACCTACGCCAGAATGCTGTTTATAGACTTCAGTTCAGCATTCAATACAATCCACCCCTCACAACTCATCAGGAAACTGACAGACCTGGGTATCAGTTCCCTCATCTGCAAATGGTTACTGGACTTCCTGACCAACCGCCCCCAACATGTCCGGCTGGATAACCGCTGCTCATCAACAATCACAATGAACACCGGTGTACCACAAGGCTGTGTGATGAGCCCTTTCCTCTACTCCCTCTTCACCCACGACTGCAGACCTGCTGATGGTTCCAACACCATCATTAAGTTTGCAGATGACACCACGGTGATTGGCCTCATCAGTGACAACGATGAGGCCGCCTACAGGGAGGAGGTGGATCGTCTGGCTGAGTGGTGCGACAGAAACAACCTGCTGCTTAACACCGAGAAGACCAAGGAGCTCATCGTGGACTACAGGAGGAATGCTGACCCACATCCACCCATCCACATTAAGGGGACGGCTGTGGAGCGTGTGAGCAGCTTCAAGTTCCTGGGAGTCCACATCTCCGAGGATCTCACCTGGACGACCAACTGCTCCAAGCTGGTCAAGAAGGCTCACCAGCGCCTCTTCTTCTTGAGGACTCTGAGGAAGAACCACCTGTCCTCAGACATCCTGGTGAACTTCTATCGCTGCACCATCGAGAGCATCCTGACCAACTGTATAACAGTCTGGTACGGGAACTGCTCTGCCTCGGACCGGAAGGCGTTGCAGAGGGTCGTGAAAACTGCCCAGCGCATCGCCGGAGCACCACTTCCTGCCATAAAAGACATCTACAGGAAGCGGTGTCTGAAAAGGGCTGGGAAAATCATCAAAGACCCCAGTCACCCATCGCATGGACTCTTCACCCTCCTGCCCTCTGGGAGGCGCCACAGGAGCCTCCGGACTAAGACCACCAGGTACCGGAACAGCTTCTTCCCCACAGCTGTCAGACTCCTGAACTCTGCCTCCTGACATCTGACCCACGTTAAACTCATGGACTGAACATACACACACCCACAATGGACAACTGTACCCTCAAACACAATAATAACATGGACTGAACCACCACTCACAACCACTAGCACTTTATATAGCCTCTGTAGAAACTATCTACACCCTCACTTATCTTAACTGCACTACTGTATAGCTCTGTGTAAATAATCATTCTGTACATTCGATAATCTTTAATCCTACAACTGTTTACAACTTGCATAGTTCCCATTTCTGTATAGCTGTATATCCCAGATTCTGTAAAGTTATTTATTTCATTTCATATTCTGTATAGTTTTTCATATTTATATCCTGTTCATATCCTGTACATAGCTTGTACTCACTACAGCCTGTACATACTTATAGTTATAGAATATTCACAACATACTTCATACCGTGTACATTATAACATACCATAATAGACCCATTTCTGTAATATACTCACATATCTATACTATTGCTAATATATATTGTAATATATCTATATCACTAAAGCACTTCTGGATGGATGCAAACTGCATTTCGTTGCCCTGTACCTGTGCATGTGCAATGACAATAAAGTTGAATTCTATTCTATTCTATTCTATATATGATAGCAAGTCAGAACACTAAGCAGGCTGCTGCTGGGAAAATGATGATGTCAGGTCCACAGTGTGGATTTTTTGTCTGTCAGACCATTTGTGGAAAACTGCATATATTCATATAAAGCTTTTTGCAGTTCAATACATGAAATATTATAACTGCATTGAGTTTTGCTCACTAGGGGGCACTTTCCTTTGGTTTGTGCCAAGCGCTGAATGATATGTCTACAGCTGTGTGAAGTATTTTCTTTGTTTTTCTCATAGTCACCACACCTATGTTCCAAATCAAATTTTAATATTAGACAAAGATAACCAAATTAATTCAAATACCATTTTTAAATGTGTCTTTGTTAAATGTGTTATTTATGAAAAAAGGATATCTAAACCTACCTGAAATAGTAATTGCACCTCCTTATTAAATCCATCTAAAAAGCCGTGTTCAGTTTCACTATAGCTGCACACAGGCTGGATTACTGCCAGACCTGTTAAATCAAGAATATCATCTGAAATCAAAAATCATTTAAATAAAACCTGTCAGACTAAATAAAATGGACTAAAATATTTCAGAAAACAAGAAAGCACCACTTTATACCAAAGAAAGAGGAACAAAGTCTCTGACATCTATCAGTTTGGAAAGGTTTACAAAGTCATTTCTAAGGCTTTGAGACTCCAGCCAAACATGCTGAGATCCACACATGGAGAGAACTCGTATAATAGTGAAACTTCCCAGGAGTAGCCAACCAGCCAAAAAGTCATCAGATAGTGCATCAGTGACTCATTCAGCTATTATGGACCTAAATGCAAGACTCTTGAGACAAAAATAAACTTTAAACAATGTTTTAATATTTCTTGGATAAATCAAAAACCACATGTCCAAAATCCAAAAGATAACAGGGAACCAAGTCAACAAATGCAGAGAAAGCAGAGCAAGCCAAACACACAGCAATATGGCTGATGTGATGGGGACAAAGGACACTGAGACAGTATAGGTAGGGTTAAGAGGTAATGAGGGAAGAGGGAAAAAGTGGGGAACATGCTGAAGATAATCAGCATAATACGAAAGGAGAGAAGTTACACTCATCATAATACATAAGGAACAACAGTCAAATAAATAAATCAGGGAGCAGAATAGAGCTGAAAAAATGAAGAAGACTAACTTGACACAGGGGGACATTGAAAGAAAAAAACAGCACAGAAACAAGACTGATGGAAGGAACAGAGAGGGAACAGGATGGAAATACAAAAAGGGAAACTGCTGTAATTATAATTCTAAAGTCATTCCTGGGTCCAAGACCCAGGGACCATAACAGTCACAAAAGAACCCAGAGCAACATTCAAAGAACTGCAGGCCTCACTTACTTCAGTTAAGATCAGAGTTCATGATTCAACAATAAGGCAAAAAGAAACAGACGACAAAAATGGCATCCACGGGAGAGTTCAAAGGAGAAAACCATCGTTGACCAAAAAGAACAAGCTCTTCCACCTCTGAAAAAGAAAAAAAAATTTGGTGTTTCTTAGGTCTCATCAAAGTCCAGACTTAAATCCGATTGACATGCTTTGGCATGACTTTAAACAGGTCATTTTCACTCGAAAACCCTCCAATGTGCAGCTGTTCAATTTTGCAAAGAAGATTTGGCCAGAGCTCCTCCACAGTAATGCGAAAGACGCTTGAATACATTTCATGTTGCGAAAGATAGCACAACCACATAGGGTCGGGCAGGTCTGGACAGGTTTTTTTTCCAAACAAAAATGAAATCGTCATTTAAAAATTCTATTTTGTATTTATTTCAGTTATGTTTGTCTAAAATAAAACTGTGTTTGATGATCTGAAACATGTCAATGTGATAAATGTGCAAAAAACAAACGAAAAATCAGGAAGTGGGCAAATACTTTTTCATTGCACTGTAGCTGTTTAGCTGCCAGATGTTCCACTCTGTTATCACAGTTAATTGCTAACTTTGTCTGCCTGATGTTTGGATCTGAGGCAGTAGAAAATAGTGTTCTTGGCCCGCTTGTTAAAAACAGTTGCTGAACCAAACAGTACATGTCTTAAAAACCGAAGCAAATAACTTAAAGGTGTTGAAAAGTAGTTTTTTTTTCTTCTCTTTTTGAATGAATGAGGCTCCTGTGAGCAGTATTTAAATTACCCATAAACTCATTATTTCCACTAGTTCAAACTAATTATAATATGAATAAGCATGTGAGGGCTTAACATCAGTTGCAGCCAGTTTTGTATTCATAAAACAACCTTATGTGTGTGAGTGAGATTTTTGGGGGCAAGTAAAGACAGTTGACTTTAAAATATCCGCCCTGTAAAGTTTACAGTGGCATATCTTTTAGATTCACAGACGAACACTGGAAAATGAATCCATGAATCGGGGAGGAGCTGGATATGAGTGTGAATAATCGTACACACAGGAATTTTCGTTAACAGTGACTTTAGTTTTCAACAGGCAACAGCTTCATAACAGAGATTACAACCTGGGCCTTTTACAAAATAAAATAAAAGTAAAATGCGTTGTCCTCAATTATTTAAACTGTCCCTTTAAAAGGTATTTTGTTAGGTTGCAAACTTATCTTTCAGTTGTTCCTCAGAGTTTTATAGAGTCAAGGGTCAGTCAAGTCAAAACACAGATCAGGTGAGGGAATGATCTTTAATCATCTGTCAGTCAGCAACTCATAAGTCTAGAGAACTTTCACGCGTGGTGTATTTATACTCTTTTTGTCTGTCGACTGTTGCCAGTCGGGATGACCTACCAGAAACCAGATCAATCTTTGGCCGTCTGACTGGTTGTGCAGATCTGGATCAATTGGAATCACTGGTCTTTCCTCGTGGAGCTCAAAGCTCAATAAAAGACCTGACCGAGACACGTGGAACACCATTAACTTAGCTGCCACCTCAGCTCTGCCCAACATTCATCTCACTACTGAGATATTAGCCAATAACTTCTGAAACACTTTAAAAACAACTTTTATGAAGCTTTGCTTCAGTAACCGAGGCAGTTTCTGCTGCTAATCAAGATAGCTCTGGGTTTTCTCTTTTTCATTGAGTAACTGGTAACAATACGCCATGTTAACGCACAACTTCCTGTGGATCTTCAAAATAAAAGCTCCTGCCAGGCACAGCAGGAAGTGTAGAACTAAAACACATTTTTTTCACATCACCACTTCTTGCAACAATAAAGTAAAACAAACAAAAGAATGATTCTGTAACTAAACAATCACTTACAAAGCTTGAGCAGTATAAATAATGCAGATTTTTGACACTAAAGAAGAAACCAGATTCTCATCTGATGTGTGGTTTCAGGTCTGGGAAAGTTTCATTAGTAACTGAACAGATCTCATAAGAATTAAGAACAATTTACTTAAATTTTCTCTAAATTTCTTAAATGTCATTAAAGTGCCGTTAGGGTGAACATACTCTGTGATTTTGTCCTTGTAAAATGCTCTCAAAACTAAATATTATCCACCTTTTCCAAACTTAATATATAATTTCCTTTTAATTTTTACATCCTGCAAACTTGTATATATACCAATTATTACTTTGCTGGTTATATTAAAAGTTTGAGGGGTTCTGTAAATAGTGACTGCCATGTCTTTTTCTCATTACAAAAAAAAAAAAAAAGATTCATCCAGGATGCTGGTGTTCAGCCAGCGAAGTTGCATTCAAGCAGCAAACTGGATGAACAATTAGGCCCACTAATCTCATGAGGGCAAGCCTTTACCTTCCTATGAATAATTTAGCATTTAACCAACTGAAACTGATAACAACAAAATGTATTTCTCTCTGCCAAGCAGAGGCTGGCGCCGTGTGTGTTTGCATTCCCCTGGCAGTAAAAGGAGTGAGTTTTTTCCTACAAATGCAATCACTTTAAATGTCTAAAGGTGGCGAATGTGGGAGAACATCAGCTGTGAGAGGGTGCTATGAGCACTACGGTGCAGAAATGGCTCTCCAAGATGTCTGTCTGCCTGAAGATGAGGAACCTGACCTTTAAAGTAAAGGAGTTCAGTATTTCTTCCTTAGCGAGAAATCTCCAGACAGGAGCTGAATACAACAAATATCCAGCTCATAGCAAAAACGACTGACCAGAGAGTAAATGTTTTATCCGTGACAGGGCAGCAAATAATCTTTTCTTTTTAAACAAGCTTGAGATTCCTTTTCCAACAGAAAAAAACCATACCAGTTTGTAGACTAGCTAAACTTCAACAACTGCAGAGATTAAAAAAAAAAAAAAAAGAAACAACAAGAACAAGAAGAAACACTTTTCTGATTGATGTCTAAAGAGCGTCTGGAGCTCTTGAGTCATTCTAAACTTTGAAAAATAAAACTTCAAGTTGACATTTCATGGCAGGAACACAGGATTTGTCAACACAAGTCATAGTCAACATCTGATAGACCTGCATGACATATAAAATAAGTAGTCAGAAAGAGAGCTTAAGAAAAACTTTTCTTCCCAAAAAACTGCCTTGGGCCTTTCATTGTTTACACTTTTCAGATCTTCACACAAAGCACCTTGACACTTTAAAGACATGCAGCCTAAGATCAAGTGTGTTTTCATATATAGTGGCACCTGTGCAGTCATACAATATCGCTTGAGCAAATGCAGATGTTAATATCTTGTCTTAAAAGTGTAGCAAGAACCAGCCTATCAAAGGGTCCAGTTTGGCCCCCCTCTACAAATAGTTTGAACCGCAGTCAAATATTTTCAACTTGTCAATAAAGGTTCAAAGTACAGAGCTGTTCCTGGTAAGATGATGCCAGAATTAGTATGCAGGAGTGAAAAAGTACAAGATGCTTTTCTAGATTAAAGATATAAAGATATTTAAGAGTGAAATAGTCAAATTGTCAGAGTCGCCACTGAAAGCATGAGGCAATACCTGGACCCTACAGACAGGTAGGGTAGTCCAACTCCTCCAGGATGGCACATCAATACATACTATGCCAGAAGGTTTGCTGTGTATCCCAACACAGTCTCAAGAGATTACAGCAGACATGCAGCTACTCTAGGAGAGCTGGACAGTGCCATAGATGGTTCTTAACCCATCAGTAGGACTAGTATCTCCTCCTTTGTGCAAGGAGAAACAGGATGAGCACTGGCGGGACACTAGTGTGAATGTTTCTGACCAATCAATCAGACACAGACTTGCCTCAGACTGAAACTGAGGGTCCCGATGTCCTCTAGTGGGTCCTGTGTTTACTGCTCGGCACCATAGAATACCACGATTGGGAGGTCCACCACTGGTGCCTTGTGCTTTTAACAAATGAGAGCAGGTTTACCCTGAGCATATGTGACAGATATGAATGGGTCTCAGGAAGCTGTGAAGAATATTATACTGCCTGTAGCATTGTTCAGCATGACCAGTTTGGTGGTGGTTTAGTGATGGTCTGGGGAGGCATGTCTATGGAGGAACACATAGACCTCTGTAGGCTAGGCAACAGCACCCTGACTACCATTGGATATCAGGATAAAAATTGCTGAATCCACTGTCACACCCTATGCTGCTGCAGGGGGCCCTGGGTTCCTCCTGCGCCATAACAAAGCTTGGCCCCCTGTGTTAAGAGTATGCAAGCAGTTGTTGGAGAATGAAGAAATTGATACCATTAACTGGGCCCCATACTCACCTGATCTAATTCCATCTCTGGGACATTATGATTGAGTCCAACCAAGGATCAGGATGAACCATATACTGTCCAGAAGCTCAGCGGTGCCCTGGTACAGATCTGGGAGGAGATCCCCTTGTCCTGTTAGAAGCATGCCTCAACACTGTCAGGTAGGTGGGGGCTATACAAACTGCTGAGTCTCATTTTGAGTTGGTCATTTTCATCTCTGTCTAATAATGTGGCATCCGTTAGCAGTGTTGGTCAACTTACTTGAAAAAAGTAATTATTTACTAATTACTGATTACTTCTCCAAGAAAGCAATACTGTTACTTTACTGATTACTTATTTTCAAAAGCAATTAGTTACTTTATTACTTAGTTACTTTTTAAAAACATGACACACAACCTGAACACGTTATAAAGCAATAGACCTTTCAGCCCAATTGGACTTTTATTGTATAATCCATCATATAAAATGTAATCAAATGAAAAAGTCTCTTTTAAAAATAGTTTTATTTGTTTTAATCTTTTAACTTTATGCACATTACATCAAGCAAAAATTAAATCCTATGCAACAGTCTTTAAGTGGAAGAAATTTGTTTAACATGTAAATCTATTTTCTGCATATTCCAGCATATTAAATAAAATATTTTTTTGTGTTTGCACTCACTCTTTCAAAAAGAGGCAAGTAAAACACAGCAAAAATAAATAAAATCAAAGATTCTGTGATTCTTAAATCTATTTTCACCTGTTTAGCAGGAGTGGGGTGGGTGGAGGTTAGGGTGCCACGGACATCGCACGCTCGTACGTCATTGTCATGAGACACTCTCAAAAACAAAATCACAGTTTAGTAACACAGTAACGCCATAACGCTGTGTGCTTACAGGAAAGTAACAGTAATCTAATTACTTTTTTGCAATAGTAATCTCTTACTTTTATCATTACCTGAAAAAAGTAATCGGATAACAGTAACGCATTCCAAGTAACAGTTACAGCCCATATCTGTCCGTTAGTTCCTAACACATTACCCAGTCCATATAAGGATAAATATCTGCCATGTTTATTTGTTTTGTTTTTTTCCTGATTTGTTTTCAAAGTGTTCCTTTATCTCTTTTTGAGCAGTGTATATGATCCATAAACCAAACTGAGTTTGACAATCCTGGTTTAGACGTGTTAAGAAGGTTTTTCAGGAGGGGCCCATATGTTTGTTGCTTTTTTTCACTCAATCATTCAGCCAACATTTTCCAAACACTGTCTGAAACCCTGACTTTGTCAGAAGTTACATGATTATTTATTTATATGCTTTATTATTTTTGCTTTGGTTGAGTCCTTCATTGATTCCTTTATTGATTGTTGATTCGTTTCCTGTATGAAAAAGCTGGAACAAGTTTTCAGCTTTAAAGTAGCTGTTTTATTGTGTTTGTGCCTGAACATAGTGTAGAAACACAGCATTAAATGCTTTCATGTGGCTCAGCTGTGCAAAAGCTCCGAAAGTTCAGTGTAACTGTTATCAACTGAGCAGCTAGAAGGATGGACTGGCCAGGTCTCAGCTGGAACGTTTTCTCGTTTGCATCCCATTATTACAGACAGGTACACACAGCAAATACTTCAGTTTAATTCAACAGTTTCTACACAGAGAATGAGGTAAAGTGATATTGAAGGTCCTGATGGCATCAGCCTTTCTCTTCATCTCTCCCCTGACTGTGTGAATGTATGTGTCAATGAAAACTTATCAGACTCTTTCAGTGGTGGGTGCTGTCTAACCCAGGGCAGGCACACTTGTCTTCCATCTCAAATCAAGGCAGTATTTATACTCAGTCTACATTTGCTTTGTACTTACATGTCTGTCTCCGCCAAGGAAACCTGTTGAAGAGCCTGCAGAAAATACTTTCTTTCTAACCTCCCTGACCCACTCTCATCCTGCCCACAATAACTACTTGCCTGCTCGGAGCATTGGTGCTCAGACTGGCAGAAAAAGAGGAGAAGCTCTGTTTCTCCTCCCAAATAAAGTTATCTGAATATAGCCCCCTGCCCCAGAGACAGAGACAAGCTGTTCGGACTGCTCAAGTTGCCTTTCCTAGTACGGCTCCTGCCTGTGAATGAAATAAGAGACTAATCCAAAGATACTTGCCTGATCAAAATTTCTGTTACCTGCCTGTGATGTCCGCTGCTGCATAAGCAATGTAAAAATAAAATGCCCAAAGCTCTTGCAATATTATATAAAATAAATATATCTAAATTTCATTTATAATCATGCATTAAGCTTATGGATCCTATATTGTTCCTTAATAGTTCAAATGAGATATGATTATCATTGTTTATGAAAAATGTTTGTTTACATTCTTTTGTTGTTGTCATTCTTTTGTAAAATAACATTTTAATACTTAATAATGGTCTGCTCTGTTTTCATGAAGATTCTGTTTATGAAAACTACTTTTCGACTGTGTCCTGCATTTTGTGTACTACAGCAAAATCTTGACATTGAACTGTTTTGTATTATACTGAGAGATGCTTGTACCAGAAGAGGCTTTATAGCTGGACTCAGTGTCCATGCATTTCATCTGGGTTTGTGTAGGTGAAAAAACCTTTCCATTTTCAGTGTTGTTTAGCTGATTCTCTAGTCATTCCATTAAAGCACATAATTTGTGTCAGCAATGGTCTTTTGAAAGGAAAATTCACTTCTAGTCACATTTTTCCATAACGTTTGCACAGGAAAATCTGCCTCTAACCACGTCTATCTATCTTTAATACTTTAGATGGGTTTTGTATTCCTAAAGACACTCTTTTAACATTTATATATTAAACCCACAGATGGCATCAACACCTCTGCTGAGTGAAACTAATTTTTTGAGAAGATCTGAAACAACTGCAAGCCTAGTTTCATTATTAAAACATGTTGTGCTGTGCTCAGCAAATTTGAAGCTCATTTTAAGCCTGTGCAGAGCCCTGATTTAGTAAAACGAAGTTTGTCATCACACAACCATTAAATAGCTTTATGGTCAATCAAAGTTTTTTAACAGCAGGTTGCAATATTCATCTACTGATTGTTAGGTTCCACATGCAACACAATCTCACAGCAGTACGTGAAATGCTCACAAAATTGAATATATTATTCATTTCCCTCGATACAACCCCTAACTTTTTCTTTTCTTTTTTTTTTACAGGAATATGAGTTATTTATCAGCATGGCCTCTGCTGATCTGTTGCATTGTGTCCTTCAACACAGAGGTTTTGAGGATGGAAAAAGTCCATGTTTGGATGCTGAAGGAATGGCAGAGGCCAAAGTCATTGTTTAAGCCCTACAGCAGAACCGTTACTTTTTCACTTAAGTTTTGTTTCAAGTCCATTTTCTTCATTTTAATTTGATGCTCGGTTATATTTAGGCACCTAAACTAATCAGACTGAAGTAAAGTGGGTTTCACTTTGTTCAAGGCTCTGTTTTCTTGGTTAGCTGGGTCTGCACTCGGTGAGCACTCAAAAATATACAGTAACAGGATCATGAAGTATTCTCCCAATTTCTCCTGTAGAATGATGGTCAACTTTGTGTACACAATAAAAGAGACTGAATTTGTGGGACTAATTGACCAGCACTTACGGCATGAGACCAGGTTACGATGTAAATGTTGAGGTGTCCTTTGAAAAAGAGATTTTCAATCTTTTACTTGGACAAATAGTGTAAATAACTGCAGAGCCAAAGAACAGTTAAATCTCTGGAGCTCAACACATTGTAGCTGCTAAAACCACACTCTCTGTTTTTAATTTGGATAACACTAAATGACTAATAAAAGAAGAAGTTCTCATTTTTAAGGCTTTCAACTGCTGTTGTTTTTGGATGAGCTCAATCAGCACAGACCCCACTAATTCCAAACAACAAATCACTTGTTGTCATTGAGCAGGGAACAAGCCATGGAGGTCAGTCTAAGGACAGTGTAAAAAAAACAAAAACAAATGTGTGCTGAAAGCTGCAACGAGCCCATACGCAAGAAAGATCCATACACTAGATCAATACACACAGTGGCAACAGACATATGAGACAACTGTCATGTGAAGATGAATGCATCATCCCAGCATTCAGGACAGGATTGTGAAAAAAAAATCTCTAAGTGAACAGAGCTGCCTATGCCCTCAACAACATCTGAGACACCTGCGGTCAAGCTGCTCAGCCATTGGAGAATCCATAAATAACTCAACCCGAAACAATAATCTGAGAGAAGAAATAGCCTATTTGTCATCCTTGAGGTATTATTGATGCACTGGACCTCTCCTGCCCCCACTAAGGATTCTGCCTCACTACATCTAGTATATCTCTGCAAAGCAAAAGACAAGCACCACCAGGATCAAGCCGGTCCCTTCAGTCTCTGGAGAACCAGAAATCCATCATCTTCTCACTGGCAAAAGTCCTTCACAAATGTTTCAGGCAGCTATAAGAAAAACAAAGTATGCAGACACCTTTATCAAACTTTTGTAAGCTTTTGGCCCGGGGGGGGGGGGGGGGGTCCGCTTCGCCTCTTGGTATAAATTAATGCCGATTTAAACAAACAAAAATTCAAATGTGGACTCGTCACTTCATGAAACCTGTTGCCACTGATGTTCAGTGCAGCCCTTGTGTAACTTGGTTACACAAGTCCTTTTCTCCCTGTTTTATATCCCGGGATATAAAATATAAAATGCAAGTTTTGGCTCTCTGGTAATCACCAGAGCAAGGCTATCTTATGTCTGTTGAACTCTCTTTTCTTTAGCATTTTTCTTAGATCCAGTGAAATAAATATTTAAAAAGCTCAAGACTTTTGCACAGTACTGTAGCGTTTGTACAGCAGCATAGCTATAAGCACAGCGGAATAAGACATATCAAAATAGTCTTTGTTAGGATCACTTTACTTGTTAACAGTAGAAAAATGCAGTAAAAAATAACAGAGTTATAAATCTTGCTTTCTGAAGCCTAATGAACCTTTTGAAACGACGTGTAATTAGTTTCACAGCTCAGTTAGCTCGCTTTTACCGGGCCACACGCACGTGAACGCGGTTACCTGAATAAGCGTTAAATTTAAATTGAACGGCAATTAAAAGGTGTGAGCCGCTCGGTGAGGGGGCGGGGTCTGGGAGGATCAGGTGGGGTAGTCCACTGTGACTTTATTTTTCACCAGAGAGAGCAGGAGGACAGCAGGAGGGAGAGAAGCACTTGACTTTGCTTTCCGTGCTGTCTGCGGCTGACACTGTGACAAATGACATGCTTTCAGAGAAAATTAGCTGAATTCCGGTGAGATCTGCGCACATGGATGAAGGTAAGACTTTCACCCCCTCCCTTCCTTTTTCTTGTCCATACTCCTGCTTACTGTACTTCACAAACTGAGTGGCTTCCAGTCATCAGAATGGATCATTGTGCTTGTTTGTGATTATTTTTAACCATGTGAAGGAGGCGGTTATTGTCTGGCAGGCCACATATAAGCACACTGAGAAAACTGCTTTATTTCCGTTTAGTAATGATAATCCAGGCAACCTTTTAGAGAGTTTATGTTTTCTGTGCATTTAAAATATGTAACGAAGGTTTATTATTAGAAATGAATGCAAATAAAAGGCATGCACAGGCCATATTCATTCAGAATATGTGGAATATTGAAGTGAATATTAATAATGCAAAGAAAATGATGAATGGTTGTAGCTGCATAAGGAACGTGCTTTAAAGCTCAGGAGAATTCAAAGCTTTGGTCCTCAGGGATGTATCTTCCATTAAATGATGACAAACACTAACAAAAATCACTTCTTCAGGTGGATGAAAAGGAGATGCACTCACATTATCCGCCCTGAAAGGCTGTGTATGTTCAAGACTAGTGGAATGTAATGATCAGGGACTGAATTATGAAACCCCCCCCCCAAGAGAATAAATAGCAATTTAGAAACTGACTTCAAATGTGCAGTGATTCATCACGGTAGTGCTCTCTCCTTCAGAGACCTGACACAAGCAGTTATGTTACAGTGTTTGCAGAAATGATATATGAACTCTACCGAGGCATTCACAGGCATCTGAATCAGTCATAAATTCCATTTTTCTTTTATGTGATATGGTGACCTGGAGGAAACATGTTCAAGATAAGCATTTGACATCCTTGATTTTTCTTTTCTCCCTTTTCTCAGAGCTGATGTTCTGGAGAAATATTACATTTCTTTGTTTGTTGGACATAGAACAGATCTAAAGTAATTAGATCTTTGTGCAAATGTGAGCATTTTCTCACTTCATCATAAGTGATTTTTTTCATGTGTCCTTGTGGGAGCTTGTGGTAACAAATTTTCCAAATTAAGTTCATTGAATACACTCTCATCAGTCTGCAAATCATGCACCGAAAAGCAATAAATTAGTTACAGGCAAGCAGGTTGAAAAAAGTGCATCCTTGATGATTAGTGCCTAACATAATCTAATAAGTCTGTAGGAATGTGTTTGACATGATGCAGAGATGTTTGCACTTTACAAAGTGTAGCAAACTCAATTGCTTTCACGGGACTTCATCTGCTGCATTCACAAAACAATATCAGGACAGTTAATAGTAAGTTGATATTGTCTGTGTTACCCTTGTGATAATGAGACCATCCCATGCTAGGAACTGCTGTTCTGATTTAATATACCCATGGTCAGGCTACATTACGTCAGTTAATATGCTCACTAATATCCTATCTGTTTAAAAAACAAAACCCTAATTATAATTCCAATTCTAGGTTTAATTGGCTGACTTGTTTCCATTCGGCAAAGGCCGCCCAGCTGGAGGGGGAACAAAAAAGTTTCTTCAAGGACAACATACAATCTTTCCAGGAGCTCTGCTAATGCAATAACCTGAGTGAGCCATCTTTGGATTCAGATGTAAATTAGATTGTAATGATGTTCACTGATAGCTTTTAATCAAATCTTATCTGCAGAGAATGATGGACGTGTGCAGTCTCAGTCTTTGTTTTTGCTTGCTGCTGGACAACTGAAGGAAAATGCCCTTTGGGGGCTGAGGCTGTGGTTATCGCTGTCTATTAATCTCTACAATATTTTCGTGGTTTATTAAATGGAAAAAGGATATTCGACTGGCAATAATATAAAATTGAGAGATGCAGAAAGTCCTTTTACTAGATATAATCAAATGAATATGAATGCTCCCAAAACAATGATTAAAGTATTCTTTTTCTCGTTGTTATTATTATTGATACATGCTTTACATTATCAGCTAACATCAAGACAACTGTGTGGCCTTGAGGCACACAAAACATTGTGCGTGGTTGTAGGAGTACTGCATCACATTGTAGATATTGGTAATCTTGTTTCACCTATGTAGAATTGCAACTGCTGCCTCAGGTCAATGTAAATATGTTTGACATCCTTCCATAGTAACAGTGGTCCTCGAACACTGGTGGGCTGAGGAAAACAAAACAAAAAAAAGCAATCTCTCCGTGCAGGCGCGACACCACACTGAGAAATCTTATTACAACCAAAAATGTTAAGATATGACCAAGATATGTTTTCACCACCTATCAATTCCCCCTCCGGCCACTGATGTGGAAATCCCAGCATCAAGTGTTTATTTGGGTGAATTTCGTTCCGCCTGGCAGTGGGACGTGCGGCGAGTGAAATCCTTTGATCCCGCACGAACATGTGACAAGCATGACTCTTCTCTCTGAAGGCTTTATCACGGCCACTTTCTTTTATTCTATGCTTCGCTGGTGCTTATCGCGCTCAGTGACATCCCTGATCTAAAACACGCTCACTGCGAGTGGTACTGAGCGGGACTATCGATGGCTGAAGCCTTCACTGGGGTAATATAGTGCCCTCCTCAAGGTTCAATTCTTGGCTTGTCATCTGGTAGATGAGTTAAAACCCTGATTAATGACACAAGACCTCTGAGGGAGGGACTTTAAAAAATGATCTCTGTCTTAATTTATCTTTAAGCTCTCTGAATGTTTGGCTGGATTTCTCATGATGCCACAAATGATTCCCACCCCCCAAGGATAATATTCCTGCTGTGTTGTCCTTGTGTTTGCCTCTTTCTTAATGGATGATATCTTGTTTCTTTATATTTTCTTTTCTATTATAATCCTTACCACAGTTACTTTTCAAGAACACCGCCTGTGTAAAGACATGTTTAGCTTTAATCAGTCTGACAGCTTAAATGAAGGTTAAACAAATATCAGGTATAAATAATGGGATGTTTTAATCTTACCAGTATCTTCTTGCAGAGCCAACAAAACAAGAAAACCGCACTGGGGGGATTTTTGTTTTGGTTTTTTTGAATGAAAAAGAAAACTGGGAATGCTGGGCTCAGGAGCATGCTCTCTTTTCTCTACTGCAGCTGTAATAAAGGGAGAAGAATTTGCACACAAAGAGGCTGAAAGAGGCCATTAAATGATGTTTTTACCCTTTAATCATGGTCGGGTGATTATACTTTACAATTTTACATTTAATGTGCTCTGTCTTGCATCCTCTGTTTTGATTTGCTCCTACGCTGTCAGAGAAAGAATAGCACTTAAAGCAGTAATGAGCTCGTTTTGGGTATTTATAAAAGTCTAGGATTATGAATGTGTTGATAAATTTCCTTTATCTCTTTTCTTGTTTTAACAGGTAAAGCCTTTTCGTTATGGCAAGACATGACACCCCAAATCCATCTGTGACTGCCACTTGAGCATTTGTCATTTTTATTAAGCTTTTCCAGACTAAATATGGCAAACTGTGGCAGTGTTACTCTTCCAGCATAAGACGTTCTGCCAAGCAACCCTGGCCACATGATCACTGGAGTGCTGGCAAGAGCCACTGTACCTACAAATTAACTGGAAGAGCAGTTTATGCAGCTGTAAAAGCTTTTATCCTCTGCGCTGGGAGGAGCGGAAGACGGCAGAGGGTTGGAGCTGAAGTAATTAAAGAACAGATGTGGCATGAGTGTCATCAATTTGCAAGACACTTTACATCTTAATGCAACCAGCAGATTACAATGTTTCCTGCAGAGAACATGAGTGTTTATTCTGCAGCAGGTCTTTGTCCAAACTGCAGCTCCTCCGCCCACCCAGAGGTGGATGTAGCCAAGGCAGTCGTCCTGGGGATGGTGCTGGTGGTCTTTGTAGTGTTTGGGGTCCTCGGAAACATCTTGGTCATCCTGTCTGTGCTGTTCCACCACCACTGGCGCTCTGTGACACATTACTTCATTGCCAACCTGGCAGCAGCAGACCTGCTGCTCAGCTCTGCTGTCCTGCCCTTCTCCGCCACCTCAGAGGCTCTCGGCAGGTGGGTGTTTGGCCGGTCCTTCTGCAGCGTATGGGCCGCCCTGGATGTCCTCTGCTGCACTGCCTCTATCCTCAGCCTGTGTGTGATTTCTATTGACCGCTACCTGGCTGTCAGCTACCCCCTGCGTTACCCCGCTATAGCTACCGGACGGCGAGGCCTGACCGCGGTGGCTGCTCTCTGGGGACTCTCAGCAGCTATATCTGTTGGCCCTCTATTCGGCTGGAAAGAGCCCGACCCAGAGGACGAGACAGTGTGCCGAATTACAGAGGAGCCTGGCTACGCCTTGTTCTCAGCCTTAGGATCTTTCTATATACCACTGGTCATCATCCTGGCCATGTACTGTCGTGTATATACCGTGGCGAAGAGAGAGACCAAAACCCTGAGGAAAGGGAGGAAAGGAAAGGGGGTAGAGATGGAGGGGGTGATGCTGAGGATACACAGAGGGAACGCTGCTCAGATAGGGAAGCAGGAGGGTGACGAGGGGACCGCAATGCATAAACGCTCCTCCTTTTCCCTACCAAGGCTGCTGAAGTTCTCAAGAGAAGAAAAAGCAGCCAAGACTCTTGGCATTGTCGTTGGATGCTTTATTATGTGCTGGCTGCCTTTTTTCCTGGTTTTGCCCATCGGTAGGTACCTTCTTACCTCCTCTGCACTGAAGCTGACAAAGCCTCACTTTGTAACACTCGTGTTCTTCTTTAGGTTCAAGGCACACACCTAAGCATCTGCTATTCTCAAAGAGAAATTCATCTTTTGTTGCATACTGAAGGACATTTACTGCTGTTTTAGCTACTAAAAATGTTCCATATAGCATCAAAAAGTTGGAGAGCAGAAAATAGTTATTTATCAATATATACACAAGAGAAAACATGGTATTTTGAAATGAAAAAAATACACAAATATTTATATAATATTATCACAGCATTTTCAACCTCACTGAAGTTTAAAAATGCAGATGAGTTGAAATTGTCTTTGTAAAACAAGTTTTGTATGGATGTACCTGTGTCAGATGGCTGGGTGGTGAAAACACAAAGAAAGAGCCTTGAAAATGTTCAACAGTCTGTGTTCTTTTTCTTTGCTGCTAAAGGTTTTAGTACAACAAAGAAAAAAGAAATCAGACTAAAGATAAAATAATCGAACTGGAGAAAACTTCATTACAGCAGTGGTTATGCTAAATGGGGATGCACACCATTTAGTATTTGGGTACAGCCACTGCAGCATGCGGCTTCATAACCCCTCCCACTTCAATAAATAACACTTTAGCAGTATCCACCTATTACCCAGAAGATAGTTAACCCTAGAATAGACTAGTAAATGTAGCAATAGAATGAAACCTACTCCTATATGCCACACTTGTAACGTTGGTTTAAGGCAGGTTTAAAGAAGAGGAAAAATATAGTATAACTTGTTTTGGAGAATCTAAAGTCTGCTTATCATTAATTATTTTTGGAATTAATTTGCTTGTAATAGAGTTACACCTCAGTTCCCTTAGTCTGACAGTAAGTGCATTACTTTTTTTTTTTTTTGTTTGATTGGCAGGTTTCTTGGAATATTTTGATTGCAAAGATAATGAAAAACTTGACATTTCCAAGCAGGAGACTTAATGTGATTCAAACAATGTTGATTTTTTTTTTCCTTTTAGAAGACTATAACTGTAATTTTAGCATTTTCACAGAAGCCCCATTGAATGGAAAAGATCTGTCAAGCATGAATTATTCTGCTGGTGTCCATCTGTAGATATGGGCTGAGGATAATGTGAAGAAGCTCAATAAAAGGTGAATGTCCATTCAGTCAGATATCCTCAGCTTTATGTGTAAGAAATTTTTCCTACATTCTCGTCAATGATGGTGACAGCAGTGATGCTATCACAGATGTAAGAGAGGACAGAGACCAACCGTTGTGAGGCTCTATCTAGAAATCTTAATTGCTTCTGAAATAACTCTTACAGCTTGACTGAGATAAGTGATCGTTGGAGTGGACCGGCATGTTTTTAAGAATACCAGTCAGTCAGTATTTACCTCCCAGGTCACAGATGGTGAGATTCACGCTGAAAAATCTATTTGGTTACATAAATACTAATCTTATTGAAGGCGGAACCCAGCTACGATAAGAGACGTAGGAGACGTGGATGAAACACATCATCTGGACAAATAATATACGTGTTATCGTTTTCAGTTTTTTCTTTGCAGTGTGTACTTTCATAACTATCCATATAACAGACACAAGGTATAATCCAAGTGCAAACAAAAGGCCTTTTATTCTAAAGACTAGATGTTCATGTCTCGGTTTAGTCAACAATCAAGTCTTTATATACTGGGATTAACACATCACAATAACTGTACCCCAGTTATCATAATATGACAAAACAATACCAAGCCAAGGTCAACTACCGTAGTTAGTTTTTCCATGTTGATAGAGATGATATCAAAGATTTACTATTTTCACTGCCCTTATTTTCCAACTTTTATGATCATTTCTATGCCATTGTTGTTTAACACAGGGCTCTAGACTAACTTTTTGACATGGGCGCACCGGTACGCCTAACTTTAAAAACTTGGGCGTACCGGCACAAAAGTTAGGCGCACTCAAATTTTTCATCGCTTAACACCGCAGTTTTACATGTGCACTTTCTTTGGGGGGGGGAGAGTCCATACAGACAATATTAATTTCTAAATTATTAACTAACAAACTTGTGCTTAAAGTGCTTTGTCAATATTGTAGAAAATGTTAAACTTAATCATCATCTTGGCCTCCTCTGACGACCTGTTTGCTGCTGTCTGCTGCTGAAAGGCCGTGGGGAGAGGGGACACTTGGGCAGTGCATTTATTGCAGCATATAATGTGTTTTCTGGATACACTGTGCTTTTTCAGCATTCAAAGGTTGATGACACCGTGTCAGAGCACTGGCTATGAATTTCAGACAGATCAGGCCTTAACAAAAAAGTTGTCAATAGTTCTTTTCATCTTTTCTTATTACCCACAGCTACATCCACTTCTCTCAGGCCTAGGCTGCTCACTAGGGCTGGGTATCATCACTGATTTCTATAATCCATTCGATTCCGGTTCTCAAAGTCCTGATTTGATTCAATTTAGCCTCAGACAGTCAGAAATATTATAATTCTGATCATTTATCAGTACTGACTTCATCAGAATTGTGAACATCACAGCAGATGCCTTTGTGTGAAAGTAACTGAGAATAAAACACAGGAAAACATGAAGGAGATTTTCCTGGTCTGGCTTTTTATAGCAGATAACCTTAAAAATATTCTGCAATTTTGCATAATTTTAAGAAGTTTAAATTTCTTCAGTATTGAACAGCAGAAATTAGGCTTTCTTGTCCGAGGTCATTTAAGTGAAAAAAGAAAAAGCGCTGTAAACAATGGTAGACTGGTGGGTAATAAGCGAATGAATAATGCAGAAAACAGATTTGAGACGGGAAACTGTTCCTGAAGTACAGAGAGAAAGACAGCTGTGCAGGAAGTGTGATTTTTTTATCGTGGTGGAAGCAAAACAGCAAAAGTCAGAGGGAATTCATGACGACATTGATCAAATGTGAAGCGCAGTTTGCTGCTTCTTTTGCTGCTGGCTCGGCGAATTTTGGTTGGAGAGAGACAAAACCTGCAGCTCAGAATCAGCGCAAAAAGACGTAAACACAGAGCGGACCCGACACATCAGAATCGCTAAGCTCCGACAGTGTGTCCGTGTTCAGGCCGTCGGGTGAGAAAGCCGAGAAAGACGAAGCTGATTCTGATGCGTCGGGTCCGCTCTGTGTTTAGGTCTTTGTGTGGAATCCGTTAATGAATTGATATCGCTTTATTCAAGCTACTCACCTCTCTCTTCCACCTGCACTTTCAACTGGACCACGGCCAATCAGAGAGGTCCCGCCCCTGACTACCTCTGATTGGTTTAGTCCACGATAGGGGCATAATGTGTGTCTGTTGTTGACCACACGGAGAGTTGCAGAGATTTTTTTTTTGTTACCGGATCATCTGGTCGCACAGGTGCGACCAAATATTTATTTTTAGAGTGCCGCACTCTAGGGCCCTGTAACATTAATGTTGAAACATTTAGTCAGTAGGCCTTTTCTCACAAAAGCAAATGATTAATAATAAATAATGATGGCTGAGTTCCATTCACCTGTTTTCTTTTCAGGCACTTGCTATTATGGCTTACTGGTGTTCGAAAATAGAGCTATTAATGTTAGTACGAACACGTGTGCTCCTGCAGTGACTGTCTGTTATGTTAAATGTCTGTTAGGAAATAACAGCTATTAATGAGTCATTTGTTTCTCAAAGCTAATAAACTGTGACAGATTTTTGCACAGTGCTATTGCCCATCTGCTTATAATAGGGGGAACGTAACATTAAAGGGCTCTGCACTATTGGATTAAACAAACAAAAAAAGACCATAAAACTGTGATGGGCAGCTTTAACAGCTGCAACTGATGTTGTTTTTATCTTGTGTAAGTGCATGCATGCATGCCAACATGGCAAAATGTGATCCCCGTGACACTTGCTGCAGTGGGAACTACCACAAATACTTTGGCAGGTGTTAAAATCTCTTTGGAGTTTGTCTGTGTGGTAGTGTGGTAACCCTGCAAGGTGTCAATTCAGGTCCACTGAAGTTATGACAGTCATTTTCAGGGGGACAGTAGGAATTTTCATGGTGGCTCTTTCACATTTGCCAATATATTACCTTTAGATACAATAGCAACAGTCTTTTGGGAACGGCAATCTGTGCATCACAGTCCCACTCCAATGCAATAATTAAGTCTGCATAAAAAGCAGCTGAATCATCATATTATAAAGATCACATGCATATTTATCGCATCCTTGAACGGTGTGCTAATCTTAACAAAACTTTGCACATCATCAAACATACAGCGATTATTAATATCTATACTGCATGTTTTTCAAAAACATTTGTTACAGCTCTTTTAATTTTCATATATATTATGTTCATTTCATGTTATGTTTTATATTTACGTTTGTGTCACGTTTATTGTACACGGTCCATAAAATTTGTATCCAGGTTTGAATTTTGTTCGAGTCACTGCTAAATACAACGTGAAAAAATGTAAAAGTACCCATAGTTTGCATAAAATTGGTTGGTGTTTTGGTCTATGAAAACAACATCAAGCAAGCTCTTTCTCCTTCTCTACTCTGCCTTGATTCTACTGGCCAAGTTTCTTTAAAGGAACATCAAGAAATTCAATTATAAGCAACAACACAGACCAAATAAAGCACCATATTGGAGCAGAAAAGGCTTCAGCTGTGAGCTGAAATGGAAAGAAGCAAACTACTACTCCCTCCCCAATGAAAGCTATTATAGATAATAACTAGCATGAGGCTTAATGGGCTGTAATGCCAGGAGGCATCCTCAGTCACCCTGTACCCACCTGAGGCAGCCAGTCACAGGAGGATAGTTATGCATTTCAACTGAGACGGTCCGTCACGGCTCACGGCACAGTGTTCATTCAAGCTCTGAGATTCACAGACTGAGGGTTTGAAAAACCACAAGTATATTTTTTATTTATTTTGAATTGTCCTGAGCCCCTCAGATCAAATGCTTGGTTTTTTTTTCTAAACCATTTGGTCACCAGCCTTTCACAGCAGCTGCTTCAATAGCAACTATAAGGGCACTCGGGGAGCATTCACCTTTGCTAAGGCCAATAGTCGGATTTTTTGTAATACAAACATACATCATACAAACACAAAGGTCAGAGTGATACAACACCAGAGGGGCAACATCAAATATAAACTTGCACATTCACATTATGACAGCTGCTTTCCTTTTCCAGCCCAGTCTGTGTAACAGGTACATTAGAATTTTTACAATTAAAGCTGAAAAATTACATGAACACTGTGAGAGAAACCAAGATGTTTCCCAAAACTTAACAGATTAGTTTTGGTTTCTAAACCTGAATGATGCCTGATTGCAACCAAAAGTTATGTCGATGTCAAGTAAATTTGATTTGGCCACATTCCATGAAATGTAACCATTTAAACTGTATTTCTCTAATAAAAACACATGGTAAATTAACATGTAATTGAAATGCTCAAAGTCAGTGTTCTGGGCATAAATATTTACTCTCTAGACTCTTTGGCCAGAAGTTTCTAGAACACTTGGTTTCAAAGCTACATCTATAAAAAAGAAACTGTGGACCCAAAGCACACAAATCACAGATGCCTCGTTACTGCTAAGTTAATAACTGGAATTTAACACAACAAAACTCAAGCAAAAGCTTTGTGGACAGGGTGTACCACACAGCAAACCGCAGTATTTGTCAGATAAGTTCGTTTAAAAAATGCTCCAAAAGGCACCAGCAGTACAAATAGGGTCAAGGTTTAATGATTCAGCTACATCGAGGTAAGGCCTAACATCCACGCTCCTAAATTAAGGTATTAACAAAATCCAATAATAGAGTAATGTGCTCTGAAGTTTGATGTTTTTAAAATGGGATTCTGTGGGGATTGATTTGCTCTTGGAGCCAGCCTCAAGTGGCCACTGCAATTTTTGGTAAATTGGCATTGGCTTCATTTTTGAGCTCCAGAACTTGGCCTAAATATAACTGAGAGAAAAACATAGCACCACACAACAAAATGAAACTAAAAAGCAACTTAAAATAATATAAATAAATGGTATAATAAATGTAAGCCTTAAAGGAGCAGGTAAAGAATGAATCTACTCTGCAGGATTACACCGCTGTAATGTATGCTCCCCTCATGCATGCTAATTTTTTCAGTCACCCGATGTTGGCAAATGCCAGAATAAATGAATAGGGAAAAAAGCCTAACCATTTCACAGATTTACTGCCTTTTTAGTGCCAGTACAGTTATTACACTTGCCCTTTTTCTTCCAAGATGCCATTTTAAATTATTCATTATTTGTTTTTTGTTTTTTTGTTAAGGGACGAGTCAAGATCATCCACTTGGGAAATGTTTTATTTATAAAGCTGGAAATGTGCGGGGACGTTGTCATGCTGACAAATAAAAATATCTGTTTCCAGAAAGTTGTAATTATACAAAAACATGAATAAATTGAAACCACGTGAAATTAGAGAATGGTTTAATCTTGTCAGATCCATGGGCTTTCGATATCTGCCTTTATCTAGGACCTTGAGGTATTATTGCTCTCATTGGTGTGCTTTTTTATTCATTTTCTGATTTGAGGTTCTTTCTGCATCTTTGCTAGGATCCATCTTCCCATCCTGTAAGCCTCCTGAAACCATCTTTAAAATAACCTTCTGGCTGGGTTACCTCAACAGCTGCATTAACCCCATTATCTACCCGTGCTTTAGCCAGGAGTTCAAGAAAGCCTTCCACAGCGTGCTGCGTGGCCAGTGCCTGAGAACTGCTGTGCCGACTACTTCTCAAACCCTAGGACACATCACCACCCACTCCTCCGACCCAGGCCCAGTGCAAGAACCTGTCACCCTTTCTTCACTGACTTGCTGTAGAGTGCTGTCGACCTCATCCTCATCTGCTGATGGTGTAGACCAATCTCAGAGTGCACAAGGCCAGAGTAAGAGTCTTCTGAAGGCATGGTGTTTCTCAGCAAGTCAAACTCCAGTGCCAGAGAAGGCCTCCAACAGATCTGCTAAGGTCTTACACCTTTCCCTCGGCATTACAGGAGAGGCTGTTTGACAGCTTTCACTTCGACATCTATGTAAAACTTTTACATATAATTATATTTCACAGAGACATTAGAGTGCAGGTCTAGCCAATAATGGCTTGAGCTTTTGATGGTGCCTCGTCGCATGACACGTCATTTGGAGAGCTAGTAAGTAATACTTGTATTCTCACAACAGCCACTACTGAGCTTCACTTGAACGGGGCATTAAATGTCAAAATTTTCGAGAGGAGCTTTTCAGCTGCCAGCAAGTAGGAGCCTGTGACTGTCCAGCAAGTGAATTTTGGAACAGATGCAAAGCTCTTTTGGTTTGAGAATGCAAGTTAAAAGCCCTTTTGGCAAGTGTCTAGGATAGAAAGTATAACCATCCCTGAATGCCAAGGAATAAACGAGATAACAGAAACTTATAGAAACGCTATTGTAAGAGAACTCTGGAGACATGATATTTTTTGAATATTAGTGGTATTTCTTCAGATTGCACAAAAACCCTTAAGGGTGAGATACTCAAAAGTCATGGAAATAATTAGTATTCAGCGAAAGCTTTGAGAAAGCGTAAGATAGAGGAGGGTGTGTGTTGCATGTGTGACCTTTGCTTTAAAGAGATGAAACAATTTCCTAAAAGAAAAAGTTGAAAATTGCATTCCTTGGTGAGTACTGGGTAAAAAAAAAGGACATTTTTACAGCACAGCACAGTTTACAGATTTAAAGTGGAAGAGTTTTGCTTTGCTGTTTGTTTGGGTTCTTTGGAAATTGTGTTAAAAATCAGCTTTCAGTGTTTTACAGCATTGCTTGTGTGAATACTGGCTTCCTGCTGGTGTACGACTTGTGCTTTATTCTGGTTATTTAAAACTGATGCACGCGCATTCAAAACTGCAATGGTTCTTCTCATCTGTAAGATGCATCCATAAGGTTTTTTGTGCAGAAGGACTCTAAAATGAGCTGACAAAAACTCAGGCTTGATGTGCATTATTACCTCATTAAAAAGAAGCTATGGCTAACATAAGAGGCATTTCTCTGCTTACACATCCAGCAGAGCAACCTTACCATCCTCTAACAATGTGTTTTACTGTCCACCTGATGAGTGAAAGTCTAACAGTAACTCTCATTTTAGCTGCGTTTTGCTGTCTAACAAATCCTAATTAAAATGCCTGTTTAATAGATACCATCAGCCTGGCCTTTGGTGCAGGGCCAGAACAAAAACAATGAGCCAAAAGAAGACTGAATCTTTGTGAGCCAATTACATTCCAGTTCCTAGTGCAACAATTAAGTGAAATCAATTTTCTTCAACTCAGATGTAATTTGAGACATAAGTGGCAGTCACGTTACCAGTCGTGATTGAGTTAGCTGTGTGACAGAGTATGAAAATACAAAGAAAAAGTGTGTGGGAGAACACAGCTGTGAAGTGTGCTTTAACAATGTGCCTGGAATCATTTGGACACATTGGAGAGTTTACTCCTTGTGTAAAAAAAAATCTAATCAAATCAAATGAATGTGCTATTTACTGATCAAATTACCTATGTTATATCTCCAGCAGTGGAGGAAAGCTGTTATCATTAAATCCAAAATGACCCTCTTATAGATGCACTGTTTGCCAGTGACACTGCCATAATGGTTTCACAATTTAATTAATCGACTTACAAAATTCTAAACTGGTAATGTCAGAGGACAGGATACCAGATCTCTATGTGAATTAACCCCACCCCTAAAAATACCCTGTGACAGAAAAATCTTATCACTGAATTTCCATTTGTTTGACTCAGGACTGTCAATATTCAGTTTACCTGGAATGACCCCCCATGGCCTTTACTAGAGATGCACCGATTGAAATTCTCCTGGAGCATTCCAATGTTGTAGCTTATCGAACAGTAAGTTTCATGATTTTCTCTTTTTAAAATGTATGCATCATTAATTGTGCCCCTGTTGTATGGCACATTTTACCTTAAGAAATAGAAACATGACCATTATATTTATATGACAAAACAAATGTCAGGTACGTATATAATTGTCTGGCTTATTTATTGTGATCAGAGGTTTAAATATACTCATCATGGGCATGAATACCATGATGAGTACCATGGTAATTTGAGTTGTTTTTAACTTTTTCTTTAAGCTGTTCTCTTTCCAGGGTAAAATGATGGTACAGCACACATCTTTAAAGACTTTCAAAAATCGGTTGTGGATTTTCTCTAATCCACACAGGCTCAAAATTATGCATCCATGCCTGCTAATGTTTAGTTAATTGTCCCTTAGCAAGTTGCACCTCTGCCAGACACATTTGGTAGCTATCAACAAATGTCTGGGATAATTTGTGCTGGATATTTGATCTTCTTGGCAGAGTTGGTAGAGTGTATTTAAACTGATGGGGTTCCTGAGCCTTGGTGCTTCCTGGGTTGGTTCTAAGAGTGACAGTTTAGGTCATCTTCCAGACCTCAGATAAGTGGTGACACAACAAAATAACTCATACTTGTTCTGATTATTGATAAATCTAATGAGTGCTGTCAAAAGAGAACAGTTCAGAAATGATTACAAATAGAAATATCATGGCATTGATGTCTATGACATGTGTATCTAAACCTCTGACCACAACTGTAAATTCAGCAGCTAACAGGACATCAACCCTTTTCCTCTCTTTCATTTCTCTTGTAACAGCTTTGATCCTTTGCTCATACTGAGGCTTTTGGTTTGTGGCTGGCTCTGGGGACTGTATGGTAAATGGTAAATGGCCTGTATTTATATAGCGCTTTTCTAGTCCCTAAGGACCCCAAAGCGCTTTACATATCCAGTCATCCACCCATTCACGCACACATTCACACACTGGTGATGGTAAGCTACATTGTAGCCACAGCCACCCTGGGGCGCACTGACAGAGGCGAGGCTGCCAGACACTGGCGCCACCGAGCCCTCTGACCACCACCAGTAGGCAACGGGTGAAGTGTCTTGCCCAAGGACACAACGATCGAGACTGTCCGAGCCGGGGCTCGAACCAGCAACCTTCCGATTACAAGGCGAACTCCCAACTCTTGAGCCACGATCGCCCGTATGGCTTTAACTTTTTCCACTTTGCCTCTCTCGGCTTTTTCAGACTGTCCATTTTAAGTTCAGCTCAGTGAAGGTGATTTAAGTGATTGGGTGACCCTGGCCAAATGATCGGTGCATCTCTAGTGTTTACTTTAATCACTTCTGCAATTAAATGCTTTTTTAATGTTGTAAGTTTATGAAATGCCAACATTATCCTGTCATCAGTACTTGAAACTGTTAATGAATTATTTTGTATCACATCAATAACTGAAAACTTTACAGCGGTACTGCAGTTTAATTAAATTACATTGCATGAAAGTAAAAAGCAGCAGAAAACAAATACAGAAATAAATAACAGTCTAAAAAAATGAATGCTCTGAAATGAGCATTCTGTGTCTATATTGAAATTGAGTTTAAATCTGTTCATTAACTAAAAACCAGTTTATAAACAAACAAAATACATTCCTGTGTCAAGATAAGCTGAATTCTTCATTCAAAAAAACAAAACAAAAAAGAACATGTTGTGAGCATTGATTCATACCTTTAAAATGTGCTTTGGGTGTCTTATCTTCTCTAAAAAGTTGTTATGTTTTTTTGTCTTTTTTTAAACTATAAATCCTTTGCTTCCTTGAGTTATAAGTTGTTTTTCTTCACAGCATTCGGATTAAAAAGCGTTCTTCTACCCTACAGACATCGTAGCAGTGATGAATACCTGAGATGAGCTTATCTGCAAAACGCAGACTGTAGAAAGAATTCCCAGAAAACAAGCGATTTGTCATTTAACAATAACCTAAGGTCTGTAAGAGGAGTTTCTTTCATCCTGCTTTGCTCTCAAGGATTTCTGCTGTAACGTCTCTTGTTTATTGTCCAGTAGCTCTAATTTTCAATAGCAGCATAAATATAGAACACGTATTCTTATCTCCATGGCTTCACTCATGTTTCATTGTGAAATCAAACTACAGAGTCCGTCCTCACATTTCTCTGTTTTGTTTAAATTCACATCTTTGGACTGCGGGCACAGCCTCGAAAACTAATGACTCATAACACAATATCACTGCAAGACAGGGTACATGGAGAGGGAGAATCATCACACAGCTCCTTTCTGGGTGAACGCACATCCACGCCCAAGTGATTTGTGCCCATCCATGTGTGTGTCTACCAGTTTTTTATGTGCGCGTGTGTGTGTGTGTGTGTGTGTGTGTGTGTGTGTGTGTGTGTGTGTGTGTGTGTGTGCGAGGAGCAGCTGAGTGGTGTTGCGTCTGCTTCCATCGGTTCCAATGTTATTTATGGAAATAAATGCATCAGATTCCTATTAAGCATTCACCTCTCGTTTTCAAAAAAGGAGCAAAGGATTCAAAGAGTGTTGCAGCAGCTGTCATATTTAAGCAAACAGTGTTGTGATAAATGGATCCAGGCTTCCATTGGGGAAAAGACAAGCTTTAACCTAATCAGTTGACTTAGCAAAGTGATGTTTCATTACACCGTGTGATCATGATTAATAATGTTGAGCGGTGAAGCACAGCAGGTGACAAGAATTGTAACTTCGAGAAGTCAAAGAAGCCTCAATTCAATGAGGAAAGTGTCGTTTGTGTTAGAAGACTTCGCAAAAACTTCTTCTGAAAGGCAACTGTTCACGAGCTGGGGTTCCACCAAGTCACCAAGCATAAATGTGTAATTTTCATTAGACTATCAAAAGCATTCCCATGGAATACATAGCTTATAAAGCATGAGCGAAAAGTTTGCACAACTCCAAATCCAAGTAAATGGAAACTCTCATATTCAAAATATACTCAGGTGCAAGACTGATATCTCTGCAAGCGGGCGGAAATGAGTAGCTTACTTGAAAAATGCAATAACTGGCACAAGTTTTGCTGTTATAGTTGCCAGAGTTGTTTAGTTGAATCATTTTCTGTCTCATTGAACGCTTAGATGATACTCTGCAACACGAGAGGTGACGAATTCTGCCTGCCAGCAGAAATTAAATTGGACAGAGTTGTTTTATTTTATGGCTCCCTGAATTATATGTTATTAGGTTTTGGCCAAAAGTCAAATCGCATGCTAAAGTTTCTTCCTGTAGCAGATGCTAATGTTTTTCTTGGAGTTGGAGGATTGCATAGCAGCTGGCCAGATAATTGAACGAGAACTGCTCTGCAGCTTCATTTGTTGTGCCATAAGGAATGTAATGTCCTTCCATCCTATCCAATTTTCGAGAGACTTTTTCTAGTTCAAGTATTAAAATTAAGAGCATGAAAAATATTAATCAAAGTGGATGTGAGGGAAACTTGACACATGAGCCCAGACGATGTCACCAGCTGTACATTATACATTCATCAGGTAAACACATGCGCAACTCCAAATAAATGCTAATATCTCATTGTTTCCATGCATCAGTGAGTTTGTTTTGGAGTTTCTCTATTAGTCCAAACTCAATAATTGCAGTGTAAAAAGTAACTAGATGTGTCAGTGAGTGTTTTCATCATTTATCTAGCATTGCAGTAGAAGTGGAAACTTGCACACACTGCAAAAGGAACAGGCCCTGAGAGCCAGTTGACCATTAGCACATATATTGCCACCCCTGTTGTCAAAAGCAAAATCACAACTATGATTGGTCCCAAGCCCAGATAAATGGGGAGGGTTGCATCAGGAAGGACATTGATGTCCAGAGCTATAGCAACTACGGAGGAATAAAGCAGATGAGCCATACCATGAAGCTCTGGGAAAGAACTGTTGAAGCTAGGTTAGAAGAGAGGTGACGATCAGTGAGCAGCAGCATGGCTTCCTGCTGAGAAAGAGCACTGCAGATGCAATGTTTGCTTTGAGGGTGTTGATGTAGAAGTACAAAGAAGTTCAGAAGACGCTGCATTGTGTCTTTGTGGATCTAGAGAAAGTATATTATTGTGGTACTGCATGAGGAAGTCAGGAGTGTATGTGTATGTGTTTGAGGGTGGAGCGGGACATGTATAAGGATGATAGGAAGGGCAGATGGATTCAGAGTGGATGTGGGATTACATCAGGGACTGACTCTGAGCCCCTTCTTGTTTGCAGTGGTACACAAATGAGATCAGTCACAAGTCTCCATGGACTTTCTGCTAGTATATGTTTGCAAGATGACAGTGTGATCTGTAGTGAGAGTAGGGAGCAGGTGGAAGAGAGCCGGGAGAGATGGAGGTATGCTCTGGGGAGGAAAAAAAGTCAGTGGAAGCAAGATGGAATACATGTGTATGAATGAGAGGGAGACATGTGTAGCAGTGAAGAAAGAAGGAGACGTAATGAAAGTGGATGAGTTTAAATATCTGAAGTCAGCAATCAAAACCAACAGACAGGGAACAAGAGGGTGGAGCAGGTGGAGATGAGTGTCAGGGGTGATTTGTGACAGAAGGATAGCAGCAAGAGTGAAAGGGAAGGTTTAAAAGATAGGAATTAGACCTGCTATGTATGTTTTGGATATGTTGGCGGTGGCAAAAACACAGCAGGTAGAGCTGATGATAAGATTTTCACAGGGACTGATTAGAAGTGAGCACATCAGAGTGACCCTAACCCTATTAACAGTGTTACTAACGTATATGCAGAGAGAACATCAACAAGCAACACATAGCTGAAAATCCACATAAATATTGTTGATCTGAAGAAAGTTTTACATCAAATGTGTGATTTACTGTAAGCTCTACAGACAACCTGCGCATGAAGGACCTAACACCTGCTGAATATTGTGTAACATCATTTAATCTCTTGATTTTTAAAGTTACAGAAACATATAATAATCACAATCATCATCACAATCATAATAATCATAATAATGGAATCTCTGTATGTATTCTCCCGTCTGTCTGTCAGTCTGTGTGCTCTTTGCATTCCTTAACAAGCAGCCATCTGATCCATTTTGCTGAAATGTAAAGAAAATGTGATTTAATGGGATGTAAACTCATGCTGAAGCAAATGAAATATCAAGTTTTAAGTTGCCTGTATGTGAGGTGGTCTCTCACTCTCTTTCTTTTAGAGTAAAGAAAGGTAGCGTAAGGGTTATTAAAGGTATATTAAATTGGACAAAGTTGTTTTATTTTATGGCTCCCTGAATTATATGTTATTAGGTTTTGGCCAAAAGTCAAATCTTATGCTAAAGTTTCTTCCTGTAGCAGATGCTAATGTTTTTCTTGGAGTTGGAGGATTGCATAGCAGCTGGCCAGATAATTGAGGTGGTCTCTCACTCTCTTTCTTTTAGAGTAAACAAAGGTAGCTTAAGGGTTATTATAGGTATATTAAAAATCTTCATGATCCTGACCTCTCCTTTTAAACATAAAAGAAGTATTTCAACTTGTCTGTGCTCGCACCAACCTTCAAACTTAATCCAAACAGAAACACATCTAATCTTCATGCATGACTTCTTTTTAACTGATTTTAACTAATTTTGTTGTGCCAAAGTAGGAACAAACATGAACTTCTGTGTTAAACTGATCCAAGCCACATGTCAAGGATCACCACCACAGTACACAAGCCTGAAAATCGTCCATAAAGTCAGGAGTGTGTCCAAGTGCATGCTCATCATTTGCTGACATTCAAACATGCACCATAAATTGGCAGAAAAAGAAAAGATGCCAAAGCATTGAAGCATTGCCATTGTTCTCTTGTTTAGTTGCTCACAGCACACATTTTTGGTCACACCAAGTAAAATATTCACTTTCCGCATGCTCTGCTTGCTACATTTAGCTCTCAGTGACTCAGTCCTCACCTTCAAAATGAAAATAAGGGTCCAAGGTTCACTTTTTTGACTCACTGGAGGAGTTTAGAGCTTGATACAGATGTGCAAGTGCAAGTAGTGAAAGGAGCAATCAGGAGTTGCATGAAAAGATAATCCTACAGTGAAGAACAACCATATATTTATTTATTTTTTTTCGGGCTGGGGGTTCATACGTAAATTAACTTTCTGTTTCTGTGAAGCCAGAAGTTGGGAGCAGCAAATGGCAGCTGAAATATTTCTCTAAATGATGAGAATGTGGTACAGAAAACTCCTTGTTCTCTCTTTATTCTTCTAATACTGGTAATTTTGATTCTTTGTATATTCATTGAAGGCTAATGATGTATAATTTAACCTATTTTCCTCTCTTTTGCTGGTGAAAGGAGTTGGTATGAGCTGCCAGACACCCTTATTTCCCATGCACAGTAAGTAAAGTTTAATGCCAAACCCCAGCCCCTCTGTAGAGTTCACTTCAAAATCATCTTTTCATTAAACTGTCTGTTGAGTAATGTGCTTCCTTTGGGTTTTCGTACCAGCAGCAGAAACACTGGTGCATGTCGTAATTTCCATTTCTTTGGAGAGGCACTATGACCCATTAAGTGGCGGGTCAGGTGGAGATGGGAGAAGGAGGACTTGTTTACAGAAATCACATCCAAATCTCAGCTGAAAGCACACAAAATGTTTCAGAGGTGCATGTGGAATCATGTGGGGACATCTCAAATCACACTGGCTCATGTGGATAGCACATACCACCCAGCGCGTTCAGAAAATGCATATCCATCATAAGAATTTTATGACAGCAAGTGGATGTCAATATGTCAGAAAGAGGATTGCTGCTCTGGCTGCATGTCAAGTAATGCAGTTGATGGTTAGGAGAGGTAAACTAAAAAGTGGAGACTTTGAGATCGAGATATTTTCAGCACACAGCTATTTATTAATTTTACTTAAGATACGCTGTTGTGGTAAATATTGCACATTTATTGGTAAAGATGTGTCCACTGAGCCCCTCACTGTAGGGTTCAAGTCTTAAGCCTTTCTTCTGGTCTTTTGATATTGATATATGTCCTTTTTATCTCTAGATTAGTATTTATAGCTTCCACCCTGCTTTCATCCCTGTAACAGGTTCATGCACTGCAACCCTAGTATAATATCCCACTCTAGGTATTCACCAGTGGACTGCTCTTACTGACAGTCACATCACGTCCTGCTCTGACATTCTCAGGCACCTGAGGACGACTCGTTTCTTACCTATCACACTAATGCACAAGCATCACAGCCCTCAAATAAGGGCTGTCAACCACAATTTCCAAGCCCCGCCACTGATCTTTTTCAGTTAGCGATAACCACAGAAGTCACTTTAGTCACTGTTCCTTGCATCTGTCAGTTGAGCAATCATCCATGCCCCAACAATGAACTCCCTTTCAGAGTCACTTAGATCGTTTCCCTCTTGCCATTTTGACACAGAAACAGCTGGACGTGCTCAGAATTTTAATAAATGCCACATAGCATGTTGGATGTTGACTGCCTCGCTGTGCAGCTCGGTGCGCCTGATGATAAAGCGACCGGATTTGTTGTGCTTTTTCCCGTAATTGTTTAGGTTTTTCCTTTAATATGTCATCTGGCTGCAGGCTCATTCTCCAGAACTACTGATTTATGCTTGATGTTAGGAACCGAACAATTCACTTTGCCAATATCAGTATGCATCAGTTTTTAGTGCCTCCCTGGAGACACGTGGAGCCTGCATTTCAGACTACTGAGGCTCTCTCGTTCTGTTGTTATGTTTTCTACCTATGCTGTATTTTTTTCTAAATCCTGTGCTTGCGCTTTTCAAATGGATTATGCCGTTACTTTTTGGTCTACTCATGTGATTCGATTTGCAGGCTTGAGGTGGTGGCCTTAAACGCTGCGACAAACTAAGGTCAGCAATAGCTCTGGGACATAGTTGCTGTCTGCCTCAGTACATCAGAGATGGACATTGTTGTGTCCCAACTCAAAACCCATAGAGGTTTCCTGAAATATCGGTAGAACAGTTCTACAGATGTTCATAACAGAGGTCTGTTTCCATCGCTCTGTGTTAGAAAGTACTTATGAGGTCCGAGATTCCACTCTCCGTGGGTCCACCTCAACACTCTCGGTACATAACTTTGGCAGTACACATACTTTATATTTTCCAAGACATACACTTTAGGTAACATGAAATAAATGCCCACTGAACATGCACAGCTCTCTCTAAACAATATCCCAGGCTCCCTGTGCAGACTGGCAGGGACCAGCAGCTGAGTGCTTCTCTACGTGTCTCCTAGCTTGCAGCCCACCACTGAATGAAAAGCTAATTAGTAGATGCACAACTGGTATACCAGTTACTCCAGTTGGCACCTCTCTCCAAACCAGTCTTAGCTCAGCTCTGTCTCACCTGAACTGAGGTAAAACCTCTCCGCAATCTATTACTCCTCCATTCCAATATGAACGGTCGATTGCCCTGTTTTTTTACTTACAGAAACAATAAAACACACACATACACACACAATTATGTAAATATGCATTTTCAATTTTGCACAGAAAACTGAGTTTGGAATGTCGGGAAAAAAATGTAAAAGAAAAAAGAACAAAGAAAGAAATAGTGTAAGTTATTAACACTTGGCTAAGGTAGAAAAAGTTGGCAAATATATTTAAAAAACAATATGGTATGTGATAAAGACGTGAAAACAAGCCAAAAAAAGCACATGTTGTTCCACAAACAAATATCTGGGACAAGCACCACTTAATGCTGCTTTTTTAAATTATTTTGTCTTCTTCATTTTTTATCGATTCAAGTCCACCCAGCACACAATCAGCCAGACTGCTACATTTCACCTTCCTAAGAATATCTGGATAACAGAAGCAGATGGAAACACACACAACAATTGACATTTCTTTCAGACAGTTTGCAGTGTTAAATTTGGCTACACTGGGGCAAACATGTGTATCAAAACAGCACAGAACTGGTAACAGACAACATAAACTAGTGGTTATTAGAATATATGCAGTCACCTGTCCACTTCACAAGTTACACCTTATGTGTATTTTTGTGGTATAGATTCAACAATGTGCAGGAAACACAATCCATATTTTATTGTTACTATCACACAGTTGCTACACTTTTTTTCTATTGCGCCACATCCCAAAGGTGCTCTCCTGGACTGAGGTCTGATGACTATGAAGGCCATTCAAGTATTGTAAACTCACTGTCATGTTCAAGAAACCAGGCTGAGATGATTCGAGCTTTGTGACATGGCATGTTATCCTGCTGGCTGCGGTTATCAGAAGATGGGTCCACTGTGGTTATAAAAGGATGGATATGGTCAGCAACGATACTCATGTAGGCTGTGATGTTTAAAGTGATGTTTAAAGTATACTCAGTTGGTAGTAAAGGCCCCAAAGTATGCCAAGAAAACACACCATTAGTTCAGCAGACTGAACTGCTCATACAAGGCGGGATGGACCCAAGCTTTGAATTTGTTTGTGCTGGAAGAGGTCTGGCCATTTGCCTCTTCTGACCTTTGTTCACTGGATATTTTATCGTTTTCGAACCATTCTCTGTAAACCTAAGAGACATGAAAACTTACAGTGGATCCACAGTTTCTGAAATACTCAGGCCAGCTCATCAGGCACTAACAACCATACCATCTTCAAACACCCTTTTCTCCCTCTGTTCTAATGCTCGGTTTGAACTTCAACAGGTTGCCTTGACAATGTCTATATGGCTGGATGCATTAGCTTGCCTCCATGTAATTGGCTGGTGTTATATTTGTGTTAGTGAGTATTCCTTCTTAACATGCGTTTTCATTGACAAGCTACAAGTAAGCACAGATGAAAGCTATCTCACATCCACACACCACGCACCAACACAGGTGCTCTTACATATTTCCCTGACTTAACCTCTCTTTTGGCACCGTGACAGAGCTTGACTGTCATCTTTATATGCATCTTTATTATTCACTTTGAGTTTTGTACCCTCACGTTTTTCAGAGCTCTGCAGCTTCTTAAACTTCAACCTCTCCAGAAGCCTAAATCAGCCAGAATAACTAGCAGACCTTTGTGGTAGTGAAGGAACTTGAAAATCTATAAAGAACAACAAAGCCTGCAGCTGCTCTACTATTAGTGAAGCAGGCACTGCATCTGCCGGCACGGTGCCAGAACTGAACACAGTCTGTGAAGGAATACAAACAAGCTGCCAGATCAATATACTGTAGTTAAGGTCTGCAGTGACATACCGGTGGGTTTTTTTGGTGCTCGAGAAAATTAAGCTGTTGCTTCCGCATTTTTATATTACATCTGAGCAAATTAAAACACTCTATAAAAGCAATCTAAAAATCCAAAAACATTTGAATGACTCCCCATATTCACTCCATGAATTATTCAAATAATTTATCTCTTCCTAACACCTTTTCAGTGCTGGCATTTGGAACTATTGTGCCTGTGTTTGTGGACTTAAAATAACTGGTTTGAATGCTGGCAGTCATGAATGAAAATTAACGAGAGAGGACTTAAAGCCCCTGCACACGAAAAGGTGCTGATACCATGTAAGATGCATTTAATACTCGCGTCACTGAACACTAGTTTTTAAAAGCAGGCAGCTGACATCTGGCACATTGATCCTTTCTAGTTCACTGAAATTGCTTTTGCCTTTATCCAAAAGTCTAGTGGGAATGGACATAAAATCTCTTTACTGTAAGCTTTAAAAATTAAAGAGCAATTTTTCACAGTAACTGAATGGAGAGATGCATTTGAAGGTCTTCTTCCTATTCAGAAGGAAGGAAAGTGATGTTAGTGTCATAAAAAGATGGTTTATGGCTTCTAAAAAACACAATGCAGTGATCTGTGGTGTAACCACAGTTTGACTTCAGCCACCAAATAGCAATCTTTAAAAGGTTAGTGGATTCATCTAAAGGTCAATACACTTCTGTCAGCAGTGGTAGCGTCCCAGTTTGCCACTTAATAAAGGCTGGGAGCTTAGGAAATGTAGCAAGTTTGTGAATATAATTTATGTCAACCTTGACACTTTGAAGCTAATTAGGACTTCATGTGGATCTTTTCATTTCTTAAAAAATGAGAAGAAAGAGAAGAAAACTCTTCAGCCTGACTGCTTTACAAAAATCAAGCCGTTGTTAAAAATCAGCTCAAAACACAGATATGAAGGAAACTGTTTGAGGCTTGCATTCAGCTGTTTGGTACTGTTGCTATCTGATAATTCTGTTTGCATTTCAAATAATGTTCATCGTGTCTCTTATGACATTTTCTTTAGGGGCGGGGGCTTGACCCTTTGTCTGTCACTTCAAAATTAAACTGTGTAAGGTATCATGAGTTTGTGAATCACTGTTAATCTAAATGAACATTTTGGACATGTTTCTACACACTTCTACTTTTGATACACCAGTACAGTTTGCTGATAGAGCTTCAACACTGGTGGAAGCTTCCGAACAGCAAGTGACTGACTAACACATGACAGCTGGCGAGACACGCAGCTAAATACACTGAGGTAGGAGAGGACAGGTGGAAACAATCAAAGAATGACAGCAGCCAGAACCCGACAAAGACGGGAAGAAAAGGAGAGAAAAACCACAAAAGAATCAAAGAAAAAAACAAAACAAAAAATGCCAGCTCCATATACTGTATATAAAAGACAGCAGTAGCCGAAAAGCCTGAACACTGAAGCCTGTAGAAGTGCATTTATTCTAGATTTTTTTTTTCATGGACAGCACGGGTGACTCATCCAGTTGTACAAAATTCTATAGGAAAACAATACTAATTGATCTATGACCTCATTAAAAACTTTCCTGATGGGCTTACAGTCTTGCTTGTTTCACGTCTTACTGAGTACAAGATCTTCATTTTGAAAACGAGCTGGAGTCATACTTGCAGTGTCCTCTGTTTCTCGGTCAGATCTGCCTCAGTAGTCACGTCCCATTTCAAAACACCAAGAGGGTCTCGAACAAAACGCTCACATCCAGGTTTCAAGCGTGGACTTCAATAACCAATCGGTCATAGTGCCTATATCCATCGTAATATAGTCAACAGAAAGCCTTGTGCAAATCTGTTATAATAATCAGAACTCTAAGCTGGCAATATCTATATTCCAAACACACCCTTTCCAATTCGGCAGTCTATTTAAACTGAAAAATGTCCCATCTTTCCCTCTAACATAAGAAGAGAACAAAAAGACATCAATATCAGTATGCGGAAGAGCATTTCCAAATGCAACAGAAGTCCACACTGGGTATCACTCCTGTCAGCTAAGAACAATAAAGGCCACAGTTTGCATGGGATCATCAAAACTGCACAGCAAAAGATTGGAAAAATGTTGCCTCATCTAATGAGTCTTGATTTCTGCTGCAACATTTGAAAGGCAGAATCAGAGTTTGGTGTAAACAACATGAAAGCATGGATCCATCCTGCATTGTATCAACAATTCAGGTTGGTGGTGGTGTAATGGTGTGGGGGATATTTTCTTGGAACACTCTGGGCTCCTTAGCTGAGAATAGTTTTCAACACCAGGCTATCTGAATATCGCTGATGACCATATCCAACATGTACCCATCTGACTCTATGCCATGAAGAATTTTACCAGCTGCGAAGGTAAAAGGGGGTCCAAGTAATACTTGGGTGTACCTTACAAAGTGCCCACTGAATCTGTATATGAATTAAATTCAGAGGATGTGGTTAACTGGAACATTTTGTCAAAAATGTGCACCCTCAATCTCAATCTTTGTTGCTTTCCTACAGGTGATACAGGTTCCTCCTACAGCCCAAAGATATGACACTTACCTTAAATGACTTTCCACTGTCTGGGAACTCTGGACTGTCTGTATGTGTCAGCCTTATGATAGACATACAAAGTCTTTTAATGAAGTGGCCACCAGGGGGCTCTGTGTGACATAACATGGCACTCCTTTGCATTTTATTATATACCATAATGCAACAAACATTTCCCACTTTCCTTGAGAGGATGCGAGCAGGGCTTGTACCTGAAGAGGAAATCCTTGCAGAATTTAAATTTCAATCCGTTCTTTACTCAGTTTATATTTTTTGAGATCTTTCCCCACATTTTTTTCATGTGCCTCTGAGGAGAGCATATAAAAGCACCTCTGAAGCCTTTTATGTTACAGGAAATGATGGCTTTTGACTTTAACGCTCTTGAGAACAGGCCCTGCAGGTAGTTGTAGTAATTGCTGATTACCACCACATTTTGATTGTATCACTAATGTTGTGCCAATCTAAGTGATTTTTCTTTCAAGCAGTTTGTACACCAACATGAGAGATTTGCAAGGAGAGCAACAGATTTTTTTTTTCATTCACCAGTTGGAAAAAGGAAATCCCACAAACACTCCATAGCAGAGAGAGCAAGGCGAACAGGATGACAGCATTGCCACCTAGTGTAAAAGAGTTTTGATGCATGCTTCCTGGTGAAGATTTACTGCATTCACTTTGTAGTGCAGCAGTTCTCAAACTTCCTCTTGCATGTCTTCACTTCAAACGGCAAAAAAGAAGCACATCACAAACACCCCAGTTTTTTAACAGTCATAGCATCAGGTAATTGTTTTATTTTCTACACATAAAATTACCCTCGTGAGTTTCATTCCGCAAGAGTGTGAAGAAACAGAGGATGCATGAATTTAATGTGTCTTTGCTTCAAGGTAGAACTATAATAGGCTGCATAAACTTTGTATGACTGATTTCTATATTCAGTGTTGCAGACTGCTGGAGACTGTTCCCCAATGCAATGAGCAGAAGGTGTGGTGCACCATGGTTTACCTCCAGCAGATGGAAAGGCCAGTAGATTCTCAGCAAGAAGCATGCATTAATTTTTGCAGGTCATCTAATGTGCACATCTTGACTGTAGGAGGAAACATGCAGACTGCAAACAGACAGGTCTCAGGTGTTCAACCAGGGTTGGAGACAGGACCTTTCCACTCGAGTGCTCTACAAGAGTTTGGAAATGAATTCATAACATTTAGCTGAATCCAAAAATTCATTCAGTCAGTCTCTGGCATTGCAGTACTGCACCTTCATTTGTCTGTCTGAACTACACTGACAGCATTTCTCTGACAGCAAAGTGCTTTGCACAGTCAGATGAGTCATGGGTTCATTCTTCACACACTCACTTTTGTTACCCATCGCATGTTCAGCCAAGGGTGACATCAGTAATTTCTTTAACAAGGGCTGTTCCAAAAATAGGTGCTGGCATTTGCATTGAATAAAGAGAGCAAAGAGTAATGCTGCCATCCATCAGGTTAGCACTGCAGTCTGTGCAGTTTAATAGAGGGTTTGTATCCCTAACAGAGGGAAATGCCAAGTGATAGTGAAAAAGTTTAAATATGGTATCGCATTGTTGATTACATTTTTGGAAAAGATAATTGTATCGAAGTTGATGTTATTTCTACGCCAAGGCCTCAGAACAGTCCTTAATGTTTTTCCCTTTAAAGCATGCTGGGACCTTAAATCATTCACTTTCTAAAAGGATGACGAACGATAAAAGGCAACATAAGATTTAGTGCAAAAACATCCACCACTTGATTTTACAAAGACTTTACTTGAGTGGTGATTTTTTTACACCTTTAAATGACAAAAACCTCTAAGCGTTTACATTTGTTTCTATTTCTTTAAAGAAAACTGTGCATCATGTCTTACCTTTATTTGTAGCTCTCTAACCTTCAATGGTCTATGAAAAGCCTGTAATACACAAATGTGGAGAATGTGTATTTTTTTTTTAAATTTAATTTAATTTAATTTTATTTATTAGCTTTTTTTTGCTTTTTAAATGTGCTGTGAAATAGTATGGCCTTTTCCTTGGCCGTGTCTCTCTAGTGCAAAAATTGTAAACACTACCCGATCACACCTACTTAATGCCAACAGAGGGCGCTCAAATCATGTAAACTAAAACTTCTGCTGTGATTAAGGACTGGTTACAGATCATGCCAGAGGTGCAATGAGAGGTATCTATCTTAACTGATCGGATTGGGCTAAATGAAACACAGTTTCCTAAAACAGTTATTCATAAATACCGTAATATAAAAACAAAGTACAGCTTCTTTCAAGTCGAAAGTTTTATACATAAGGGGAGAGGGGGAGGATTTTCCTTCCCTCATCAAGTTCTAAAATTTTTTAAATATAACTTCAGATGAACAACAAAAGGGCATATTACACATATTAGACTGTGTTTTTATTTTTTCCTACAAAATTGGGCATTTTGCTGGTCTGGAGCATTCAAGTGCGTGTGTGTGTGTGTGTGTGCGTGCGTGCGTGCGTGCGTGTGTGCGTGCGTGTGTTAACAACTGTTAGCAACTGTTACTGCCCATCAATCTGGGAAAAGTTATAAAGTCATTTCCAAACAATCTGAAGTTCATCATTCTGTAGTGAAAAAGATAATTCACATGTGGAAAACATTCAAAACAGTTGCCAGTCTTCCCAGGAGTGGATTTCCCAGCAAATTCACGTCACGGTCAGACTGTGCAATGCTCAGAGAAACTGCACAAAGTTTCTACTGAACAAGCATGGCTTGTCTGGAAGGGTTACCAGGAGAAAGCCTCTTTTCCTAGATGACAGCTAAAACTTAGCTGAAATGCAGCAGGACAGTGATATCAAGCAAAGCAGCAAATCTGTGCCAGAATGGCTAAAAAACAAAAAAATGAAGGCGCTGCAGTGGTCCAGTCAAAGCACAGACCTCAACTCGATTAAGATGCTGTGGTGGGAAAACTTAGAGCCGTGCATAAAAGAATGCCCTTAATGAACTGAGGCAATGTTGTGAAGAAGAGTGGGCCAAAATTCCTCCATAATGATGTGAGAGACTGATAAAATCACACAAAAAACTTCACATTATTGCTGTTAAAGGTGGTTCTCCAAGATAACAGGAAGGATACTGCTATATAAATAATGATTTGGTGAAATATATATTTATTGATAAGTGTGTTTATTTTATTTAGGGACCAAATGACTTTTTATTTTCTTATGGATTTTAAAGCCTTAGGGCCTTTAATTCACCTGTCTAATAGTTATCCCTTCCTTTACTACATCAAAGTCAGTGTGGTGCACTGTGTGGAAAACATGTCGCTTAACACAACGCATAATAGGTAATGAAAAACACACAGACTTAATTCATTTTTTCTCATTTTTTTTAATTCATTGAAGTCCTCGCTGTTACTTTCTTTTCTTTTTCTTTCTTTTTTCCTTTTTTTTTTTTTTTACATCACCATCCGTGGGATTTGACATAGTGAGCAAGCATCCCAGAAACCCCACAGCCACCAAGACAAATACCATCACAGAGTTTCACTTTCACAAAGGTTAAAGGCTTACAGAGGGCGACGGAGGGGCTGCAGGTGGCAAAGGAGATGTTTGACAGCATCAACAACCTCAGAATGGAAAGAAGCTCCTCTCAATCTGCAGCATGTTGCTTACATACATATCACTCGTATATCATTAGCAATAATATGGCATAGAAAAAGCATCCAAGCTGACAGAGCATTAAAGGAGTATAAGTGTGTGTATGCGTGTAAACTGAGGAGGCATGGGACACGAAGAGGATGCCAATAATGACAGCTAGTATTTAATATCCGAGTGATTTTTTTCAGGCACAGGCGCTGCAATGCAGCAACGGCTCCTTGCTCTTTAGTGTGCTAAGAGTCTGTGTGTGTCTGTGTGTGTGTGTGTGTGTGTGTGTTCCCTCAATAGTCTGCAGTGCACTGTGAACTATGGTAGCATTCTGAATTCCACATAACCCAGCACAGGATTATGTAGTAATGTTTCAGCACTCTAAGTGAATAATGAAAAAAATGTGTGTGTGTGTGTGTGTGTGTGTGTGTGTGTGTGTGTGTGTGTGTGTGTGTGTGTGTGTGTGTGTGTGTGTGTGTGTGTGTGTGTGTGTGTCCGCAAAAACCTGTACTAATAGCTCCAGGTCAGGACGGGTTGCTGATGGCAACCTCAAATTTGACAAAGCGTTGCCATGACAAACAAAAAAAGCAAGAACCCCATGAGAGTGGAGGGGTCTGTCTCTATGGCAACAGCCAGAAACAACCAAAGAGCCAAGAAGGGAGGAAGAGAAAGAAGGAAAAGGGAGAGCGAAAGGAGCAGATGCAGCCAGACTGTGCTGGTGTTGTGGGCCTCACCCACACCTACACTTTTAACCAACGTTGAAAAAGCGGTAACTGGATTTACTACAAGCTGCAGCAGAATGCTAACATGGATGTTGAAGAAGTTTTTGAAAAGTATCAAAAGAATTAAGAAACTGTGAAACAGTAAAATTCTCCACTTCTGACTTGCAGAGGTTTAAGTTGCCTTGAAGACATTCCTATCTCGTCACATATTTGAATGCTTCAGAGACGTGCATTTATTACATTCCCGTCTGCCTTGGATTCTTTAAATACATAAAGCATTTGTAATGCTGAAAGAGTCTGCCTTCTACAGACTTCCTGTTTTTTCAGAGGGGAAAAAACCTGGAACACTAAGGCTGAAAGTGTAACTTTTAATATCTACATTATGCACAAAACCACTCAGAAATTTGGGGTTACTTGGGAATGTCCTTTTTGCGCATTTGTTCTAATGAGAAGCCATTAATCACTGATTTTTCATGTAGCATCCATCTAGGCATACATTCAGCAGACTGTGCTTGAGTGACACAGTGCTACCTCCTGCAATGTGGTGACTAAAGAAGCCATAAATTTGGCTAGACAAGCAGGTAGGGCAGTTGTGTTAGTTTACACTCTCAAAATGCCCCACAAAGAGTTTTCATGCAACAGTGTGTACTAGTCTTTTCAAAAACCAGCACAATGAAGCTCTGAGGGCTACTATTTAACAAAGCTGCCATATGTAGTTCTATTAGATGCCTATTTCTCAAACAAGAGACTATGTCCTCTCACTCAATCGAGCATCCAGGTCCACCACTTTTCAGAGCCAGTTTTGCACCAGTGTGTGAAGGGAGCAGTACGCACCGTTACATGAAAACATCCTTTTTTTTTAACAGTGTGCCCACTGACCACGGGAGACATGGTTGCTGGAATTGAGCTTCTCCATGCTGTCTTAGGATATCTCATTTCAATAGCAGGGATCACACCTCAAATATGATTAGGTTTACTGAAAGAAGTGCGTTTGGAGAGAGCAAGGACCTGGACCTGTGACTGCAGTTTAGGAAAGGCCACAGTGTGGATCGGTAACAGCTCCCTGGCATGGTAGTGGAGGCACAGCGCTCAGAAATATAGAACCGGAAGGGTGGTGTGTTTGAGGTGTAGTCCTATCCCTGAAATTCAAATAAATTATCTCCACTAAAAAAATATATATATATCAGTGGTTTATAATGAAAGACAAGGTTATTTGACCCAATTTTCCACCAGTATAATATTACATTGATGACTATTTTGTACTGTATTTCAAAGTGATCCCTAACCCTTTTAGTGGTAGGGAATATGTATGTGTTTCACCTTTGGTTTCCCCTAAGTTGCTGTCACTATGTTAACTAGACAGGCGCATTTAAAGAATCTAAGCCCAGTTTATATAAGTGCCCCTGGTTATGTTCATGTCAAGTTTATTCAGCGTTTAGTCACAGGCAGAAAGATGGTTACTGGTGAAAATCAGTTGCTTCACTTAATAAAACCAGACTGTGCTGTTAAAAAAAAGAAAAGAAAAGGGAGAAGAACAATGCATACAGCTGCAGTACAGCCTGAAGCAATGTTAACTCCACAGCCATACTGAGAGCTGTACAGGAGCCTGCTGTGCGTGTCCCATTCCTCACACATCAACACTGCACACTAGTCAGAAGTACATTAGCTCATGTCTACTTTCAAGCATAAATCAATAGTGCTCAGCCCTTAGGCACCTAGTTACAGAATGACACTAAAAAGCAGTTTGACAACAAGTTCAAAACTATAAAACAACAGAACATTTCAACATATCAAGCACTGTTCATCTTTACAGGGCTCTATCTTCAGAATAGGCCCAATGAAAGCGCAAAATCTGGCACCTTTGAATCGGTTAATCCTGGCTATTTTACATCTTTTTATCTTACATCCTTCACTTACCTCAAAAACAATAACAAAACAAGAAGCTAAAATCTGACTATCAATACAACTTCTGTGGGTTCAGGCACATAAAGAGTAGAAAGAAAATGAGGTGTGTGTGTGGAGGGGAGGGGGGAGTATAAAACAGTCACATTTGGAAGGAGAGACATTCTGTATGTAAATGCACTGCTTGGTGACGGACGGTTGTCAGATGTTTCTACTGCTGTCAATGAAGAATTTGGACCTTTGTGATTCCTGGGAATGTAAACAAATGGGAAGACATGTAGCTGCGTTGTGAACGGCACCTTCCCCACACTCCTAAAAGTTCTCTAAAAGGACGGCGCTAAAGAGAAAGTAAGGCAAGGAAAGGCCGAGTCGGAAGTAACATTAAGTACAACTTTCTCTTTCCCCCTGTAAATCAATCCCACTTAACAATGACCTTACACACAGAGATGAAGAATAAAGCTCTATTTACTACGTGCCAAAAGCTCCTTCTGCTCCACAGGACTCTCCAGCTGACTCCCAACAGACTGTACCCATAGTACAGCATTACCATGTTCAATTTTTCAAATGTTAAGGCCGTCTTCGTGGCGAATAGTCAATTAAATATCAATTGTGGCACTGTATGAGAGACAGCAATGGACTGGAAAATGAAGCGACTGAAATGTGATATAATACAAATCACAGACTTCTAACAGCTGGAAGGAAGTATTAGATTCTTTTTGGCTGAATGAAATGCAAAATTGGTCAATTTCAAGCAACTTACTGTTTGGCCTATTCGAGAAAGAATAAAAGGAAATTAGTGTGTTTTTATATCCATGCTTCATTCTAACTCCTCACAAAATGCAAAAAAAAACATGGAAAAAGAACAGACATCCTGCTCCAACATCATCGTCTGCATAACATCACGTTAGTCTTACTCAACCCCTCAATGAAAACAACAGCAAAGCAAATATCACAGGGATGCATGGGAGGGAGAAATTACAGTATAAAAATGAAATGATGCAGTCAAAAGTGCTCAAATAAGGAGTGTTATCAATTTTTTTGTCAATTTTTTCATCATATGAGGCAGACCTTCTTTTTTGTTTGTGTGTTTTTTCCTAACTCTGTCCTCTAGGAACAGGTTTTTGGGGGAGAAGTGGGGAAAAAAGCAGCAAAGGAGGACATGAAGGCTGGAGGCTAACAGGTGGCCTGATGAGGTGTTGTGAAGAGTTTGAATCTTGGTGTAATGCTGTAGCTTCTTCACCCCCCACCACTTCAGCTCCTGCTGGCCATACATCCACAAATCCTCATTTCCTCCTCAGCGCCTGAGGATGGGGCTCTAACCCAGGCTGGTGATGTTTGCCCTGCCGCCTGGGGGCGCCACGATGCGCTGGGTATTCCGGCGAGGAACGTTGTCATCAACCTGAGCTCCTGTGTGATTGAATGGAAAGGATTAGTTTTATGAATTTTGGTCTTTGTAATACTAGAAAGTGGCAGGAAAAATTCCTTTGGGAAGTCAACCACAGGAGGAAACATAAATTCCCCTTCACATTGTCCACAGTGATTTTAATTACAAGCCATAGCCATCCATAGTAAACCTACTACGAGCTACGACACTGTGAAACAATGGTCTGTGCTCCTGTCTGCATGATATCAACCTTGTTTTAACACTAACACATTTTATTTGTGACACTGCAGAAAAACTACTCTACCCACAATCCAAAACAGCAATGTCTCCAATTGGAGACATTGTTGGAGGTTGCTGCTGGAGGTCGCTGTTACCATGTAAATGTGAGCACAAAACATCAATTGGTGACTGCAGTCCAGAATGAAGCACCGTAATGTATTGATAACAAGGCCACACTTTGCCACACACATGTAAACGAAAAACGATTCAATTTGAGAAGGCTGGAAGCCATTTGTTATGGAAGCTGAAATTTGCAATGCATCGTGGGATGAGTAGTTCCTCAACACTGAAACGTAAAATATGCAGCTTTGCCTTTTCTTTCCCCCATTTTCCTTTATTTTTTTCATCAAAATCAAATCTTATTTTTACAGTTACTATTTACCTCATAGCTGGCTGAAAAACTTCAGCCAGCATAATAAAATCTACTTTTTAAATATTTTGTCCTTTAAAAAGTGGGCGATGTTGAGGTCTGAGTGTAATTAATACACAAAATTAAGATGCAAAATCTTAACAAACTAAAAGACAAACAAAACATAACACAACACACTTCAAGTGGACGTGTTATATACTGATTATAGTATATGGTGGCTGCTCATTTTTAATGCGGCCAAACTTTTAATTCATGACGTCAGTGACTGCTCAGGTACCAGACCCTTTTTCCACTCTTGGGTATTTATGGTGTCAGTGGAGCCAGATACCACATGTCCCTCAGCCAATAAGAGAAGTGAAATGGCCTTCAAGGGAGAGTAGCTAAAACAGCTCGGCTCAGACAGTGGATAGATTGAGATACTGTAGCAAGGTTTTTTAAGCTGTCAATCATGCACAGAAATAAATATAAAACTACAGCAATAACAAAATAATGAAATGAATATTCACACAAATTTACCAAGTATTATTATTATTAGCTCTGAAAGACAAATGTAAAGATTTTTCTGGTGCATAGTATCCAACTGCCTCTTTTATTTTATTTTTGATAGGTAGCCACGGTCCAACAGAAGGACCCAATTTCAGTGTAAAGTCTGCCCCTTACACTTGAATGAATGCATGGCTTATTTGAGAGCAATATGGGGCTATGCATGCAGTGTTTAACTCCGTATGTCATGAAAGAATCCCTTAGTTTAGGCTTTTCATACAGATTAAATTTAGTGCAAAATTTGACTCATCAATGTTGAGTCTCTGATATACAAAAAGAAGGTAAATGGTTTTAAATCTCTCCCCAAAATGGATTCAGTGCTTCAACATCCCAAAAATGACTCCAGAACTGATGGTAACACAACTGACCGGATAGGCTGAAGCCAGATTGGTGCAGGTTGCGGACGGGTTGGCCAGGCTGTTTGGCAGGTGAAGTCTTGGCAGAGGAGGCTGGAGTCATGGTTTTAGGAGTGACTGACACCTCACAGACTGGACCATCATACAGTCCCCTGGGTACGCCTCTCAGCTCAGCCAGCTGCATTGTTGGAAATGAGACACAGGCCAGTCACAGCACTGGAAACTAGCAAGGAAAGATTCACACTGTGGAGCTGGATGTGTGGACAGTTTGGCCAATTCCTAACAAGATGTAACATCCCTCCAATTTTCCACAAATTACCAATCGTAAAAGAAATTGCTGGGTGTGGGAAGCAACTTTAATGTCAAAATGACTTCCAGTATGTTACCATCTGATTAAACGGTTAAACACAAACCCTAGCAGACAAAGAGGAGTGTTGTACCCTGCTGCGAGCTTTTATCCTCTTGTAGACGTAGTCAGGGAAAGGTTTACGGACCACGTAACGTCCTGAGCCCTCTGTGACGTGGAGGTTCCCGTCCTCCAAAACAATCTTGCCCTGGCTGATCACGACCAGAGGCCCGCCGCGCACCTCTGTGCCTTCAAAGATGTTGTACTCCACAGTCTGTGGGGAGAAGGACAGCAGTAGTGTCAAAAGTAACATACAATATAAAACATCACTACTTTATTATAGCATATAATTCCAAACATAAGGACTGAAGGATCTGAGTGTATTTACATATTTGAACATTTTCCCGCATTGTTAACTGTATTGCACTGTACGTACGACATTTTAAAGATAAGCCTTTTTGTTGGTGCTTTTAGATTTGAAACAGGTTTTAAGTTCTTGTCTGACACCCGACAGCTGTGTTCCTGTGATGTTTTATGGCAGCTGCTTGTTCCTCCTAACGCCATGCCGACACTTTAAATCATAACAGAAATACCTTCAAAGCGGAGATGCAGTCATTCAACTTCCCCCCGCTTATTTTCCGCTATCATAAGGCTGACGTAACCTCCTGTTGCACATTCTGCATGCCATTTTAGTTCACAGACTTATGAAGCTCGCACTGAATGTTTATTTGAAAAGCTGCCAGAGTTATATTGTAGGACTCACTGTGTAAAATTTCTATAATTTCATAGGAGCTTAACTGATTTAACTCACATAAAAGTGTTTCCTCGGGCCTACTAATGCAGAGTACAGAGGCATTAGTCTTCAGGCTGAGAGAAGAAGAAGGTGTTGTTTTAGTGCTTGTGTGTGGACATGGAGGGTGTGGAGGTTACCGTGTGACCAGTTTGAAAGCCCTACGACTCCTCTCCCAAAAAGCTTATTGAGCTAAAGCTGAGGTCATGGCAATCTGACAGAGCCTAAAATGAGATCACTGGTATATTGGGTTATCCTATGACACCCACACACATGCATGCATACACACTCCAAATGAGCAATTTCTCCCCTGAACACTGGTCCGTTATTTTCTGACCAAGCGGAACAAAAAGGAAACCGAAGAACATGACGGGATTAAGAAGACAGATTCCATGAGCGTGTACAGCTCACTCTGTCTTCCATGCATACACACACGGATACAGATGCACAGTGACCGGCCTGCTAACAATCAGAAATGATGTGTTCCAGCTCTCTGGCAGATTTTAATGATGACATCACCCCCTCGACGCTGTGTGAGGCCCACACCCTCTTCAGCAGTCAGGCTGCCATAAAACAAGAGTCCTTGATCACAACAAAAGAGTTATCAACCACTTATTTTGAATGTCATCAGTTACATGCATAACAATTAGTGTCATTAGCATTAGAAGAATGAATAGTGTGTTTGAGGGCCTCAGTGTGACTGAAAGGTCATTAAACATTGATGGGCAGTGATGGGGCAATACGGATTGATAGCACCCCCTGAGAGACTTCAAAGTTGAATCCCCCACATTAGCTTTCAAATGCATATATTAACTTTGGTGGGCAAGTGCATCATGTCCACAACAAAGCCACACCCCCACATCCCAAAGTCATTCACTGTGGCATTTCTGCACAGCAGCAGTAGCTCGTTCACAAACTCCTCCATGCTAGTTAAGCAGAGCAGTCGCATCTAAGGTTCTCTGTGGTGCAGATTCCTAACAAAACATGTTATTGCATTTCTGAAATTTAATAGAAGAGACCTGCCAATTAAAGAACACTAAACAGAAATCCACAGAAGAATCCCAAAGACATAAAGACAGTAATTGTTCAGTGCCAGAAAGCCCCCCAAAATAGCGTTGCAACAGTTTCTACTTTGCGGTTGTAGAAAAAAAAATCTACTGGTTATCATAGTAAATATGTAAGCAAATGTTATATACGTGTTCCCCAACAGGTAATGCAGGAACTGGATTGGGAATCAGGAATGGAGAGACACGCCTGGACCTAACTGCCAGACCTCTGGATGTCAGCCCCGCTATCCTCTGCAAGTGCAATTCGTCAGCCACACCCATTAACAGCAGCTCTCCTCTATGATCCATGTGCTTAGTAAAATGCACATGGCCAGGAAAAGAACTGACCCGTGGGATCTGTTCATTTTAAGACCGTGAGCAGTCTGTAAGAACCTCTTGAGTGATTCAGTAGTCACACACCAGCTTTTACATTTACTCTTTCAGAAAGAGTTAAAGTAGGAAGGTCCACATTTTAGAATGCAGGATATTTTGTTTTAGCAATTTAACAAGGGCAAATTAAAAGCTTATCAAACAGTATTAATCACTTGATGAAATTACCTGAATTTTATCCAAATCTAAATAATCTATTCTCTGTGGATCCTGAACTCTGACACCAGTTTGAAATGAATGAGACAATGAGATTTTAATTTATACATGTAGTTTTGAGGCTCTTGTGGTCATGGAAGTGGTCATTAAAGTTACTGCTCTCTCCTCATTCATAAGGAGTTACCAAAATGGCTAGTTTCAAGGCTAGCCTTTTACAAGTAGGAGTATATCTGCATTCCAATACTGAGTCTTTGTCATAGCGCCACCTACAGGAAACCAGAAGTCCAGGGGTTGTATTTTCACGATCTTATCTTCATATTTTGAAGCCTGTGGGTTTTTATTTAACACTGCTGCTTTAAATTGCATCAGTGGTTTAATATGATAATATATACTTTTGTTACTGGACTCCAGTTTTTGTTAAAAAGTCCTGTTCTTAAAATATAAACATGCCCAAACCGATCCACAGTCACAGCACAATAGACTTACAGGAAGTTCGCTGTCCTATATTTTTATAAACTACTCTTAGCTGATTAACCAGAACCACTCAAAATTTGGACAGCTCCATTTTTCAGACCTTCAAGCTTTTTGGTTTTCATCTAACGCTGTTGCTATGACGATGTATTGTTTGAAAGAAACAGGAAACAGTTCCTTAGCAGCTTGGAATGCCCGCAAACTTTTGGCACATGCAGCGTATATAATTAAAGTCAGTATATGGTAGGCTTTCATTAGCGAAGAAAAGAGACCTCTGTGTCAGTATTAATAGCTAGTTATGTAGAAATAATTGAGGACCATACCGACTGGTGGCTCTTGGCGGAGATGATCTTTGTGACGTCAGGGTCCCACAGCACCAGATCAGCATCTGAGCCCACAGCAATGCGGCCCTTGCGGGGGTACAGGTTGAAGATCTTGGCAGCGTTTGTGCTGGTCACGGCCACAAACTGGTTTTCATCCATCTTACCCGTTACCTGAAATAAGTCAGAGCTGAGAGTGAGAAAGCTACCAAAGCTTGTGACCTCTTTTGTGTTTTGTCCGTTTCACGTGTATTCACATACGGCCCTTTTTTGAATTAATCAAGATCAACCCTCCTAAATCCTCTTCTTGCACCAAGAAATTTAGCTTGTTTTTGTTCTGTTTTTTGTAGATCTGATAGAGGACAAAGCACTGTTTTTGGCCTTCAAAGTACATAGGAGTGGGTGGAATTTTTGGAGCTATGACCCTTGGAAGTTTATCCAAAGTGTACTTTTTAAATAGTTTAATGTCACCAGTTTAATGTCACAGGCATTAAACTGGTGTTTTCCTACTATTATTATGATATATTATACTACTATTATACCACTAATAGTAGTACTACTATCATAATACTACTATTATGATATAGTTCATGATATAGTTTGTGATTTTGGTGCTCAAATGTGGTTTGATAAAGCAGAAACACTGAAGAGAAACAAGGTTTAGCATTAGAGTGGGTTTGAAATCGATTTGTTGTATTTATGCAAACTGAAATGGCTGGGGTGTGACTTTGACCTTATCACAGCTTAGAATTACTGGGAAAAATAGTAATAATTTAAAAATTGGAAAATGTTGAGCCATTTATATGTATTTTGGGGACCTGCAACATGGAAAATAATCCTGGAAGAAGTTATTGTACCAAAAAACAAAAAATAAAAAACAAGCTAATTGTTTTGACAGATTTTTAACAGAATGACAGTAAGGGGCGAATTTTTTTTTCATTTAGTACTGTTAGTTTTAATCTAATATGATACAAAATCTAGCATTTTTACTTGTAACAGAGTACATTTAAAGGATGGTATCAGATTACTTTTATAAAATCACCTCATTCCCCTTTAATTACATTTTTAGGGTTGGCACAACTCCTACAGCTCGGTGATGTATTCCCAATAAAGCCGTTCCCTTTTAGCTGGATGTAAATTGGAGTAAAGCTTTACTTCACTCCATATGTCAATTTGGTTTTTAAGCAGTTGCATGCTTATTGTCAACAGCATGCCTAGAGACGCCGAGAGACCTATAATACACCGGCAGTGAGTTTCTGTTTACAATGCACAGGTTAAACAGACCGCAGTGTGGACTTGAAGTGAACCGAACACTTCTCAAATGAGTCCCAGTTCAGTTTGCCTAAAAGAGGTCTGACATCATTTACAGTGTTAACATAAACGTGAAAAGAGCTGACTAACTGCTCTGAGCTGCTTTGAGGGAAGAATGGAGCCAAGAGTGAAAACGCCTTTAGTGTATTGTGAGACACAGTCCTGTGAAAGAATAAGTCCACCCTTACCGCTTCCATGGGAATTAAGGGGGTAAGTAGCAGCCAGGTGCTGTTAATCAAATGCACCTGATTAACTGAGCATCAGAAAGTGTGAGCACCTCTATAAAAGCAGAAGTTTTGGCAGTTTGCTGGTCTGGAGCTTTCAGGTGAGTGTTAACACAATGCCACCATCGTCATAAAGAAATTTCTGCAAACCTCAATGAACTGAAGCAAACTTGGCCTAAAGACTTCTATAATGATGTGAGAGACTGAAGTCATACAGAAAATGATTACCTCAAGTTATTGCTGCTAAAGGTGGTTCTACAAGCTACTGAATCATGGGGAGTTTTCACAGGACTGCACAGGGTCTTGTGAACTCCACCCAAAAGCAAAATTTACTCACCACACACTTGTCCCAAATGATAGACATCCTCTCCTCAGTGCCATTCACACCCTCAGGAATCAAGCTGAAGTCATCTTTGCCCACAGCACGCTGGGCAGTGTTAAAGGGACAATGTGCACTTCCTGTCACCTGAAGGTCTCCACTATGTAATAAGTTTAGTACAAAAAAGACAGACAGGACTGTGTCATGCTCAGAGAAAAAGCACTGCTGACATTTTCTTTTTAACTTTGCCTATAACGTGTTTGCATCCAATTACCAGGAGAGCAGGGAGTTGAGATAGTCTGGTGTGGTCGGGTCAGGGCTCAGTGGAGGAGAGGTGACGTAAGCAGCCGCTTTGGCCCAATTCTTGCTCCAATAGTGTGAACCGTCTGTTCCCAGACTTGCAGTGATTGGCTCTCCATAGACAACAGTGCCTATAAAGACAAGTCCCATCATAGCATAAGATCCTATGTTCCTCACGTGCATGTCATGCGAACTCACGCAAAAGCTTCATTGCATCTATTTGTACTTATCTGTGTTTATTTTACCGTTTTCTGTGAAGTCTACTCTATAATTAATCTTAATCATAACATAAAATTGGGCTTAAATTTAATTTAGTTTCATATTATTGTGAAAATCCACTAATATTGTCTTTTTCCTCTCTGACGATGGGCAGTATCTTTATCTTAGTTCTCACCCTTCTTCCTGGCCTGAGCGATGACATCAGAAGCGCTCTTGCTCATCACCTTGGTGACATACAGCGGGCAGTTGGTCTGGTTGGCTACAGTCACAGAGCGGTTAACGGCCTCCGCCTCCACCTGGAATACAGAAGAGTTCACTTTAATAGATGGAGGTGATGACCTTTCTTATTCCTCTCTTCTTCATTTCAGTCTTCGTCATTTTAATGTGTGCACAACAGTATGTCAATGCCCTGGTGTTTTAGATATCACATGTATTTATAAAGGTAAATAACTTATATATAGTATATAAAATGAATAAATGAGGTGAATCAATTTAAGCTAAATATTAAGGAAATATCTAAGTATTCAGCAGCGAGCTGTAGCTTCATATTTAACTCATATTCTCCTTGCATAGCAACGCAGGTACAACAAGGTTAAACACTGAAGGGAGACGTTTTCTGACAGATTAAATGACAGAGAAAATGTTCCGAGGTGAAAAGCAATATGGAATTTAAAATTTTCTAGGTCAATTTATTGCAACATTTCAAGCTATTTTTCATTATTTTTATGTCTCTTTTTCCATGTATGACCATGGAAAATGGTCAAGATTTGATTAACCTGAGCAGGAGCAGCACTGCCATGACAATTTAACTTGTGCTTTTTCCCCTAAGGCCCCTAAGAAATCACTGCCTTCATCAGATGATAATTAGAAAAATACAGAAAGCCTTAAGAAGAAAAACTGAGGAACTGATTTTAAAATAACATTGATTTATGCAGGGAGGATGTACTCAATTAAAGTGGCTTTAGGGCGTGATTATCTACATTCATCATGGGAAAAGGAGAAAGTTACAAAGATTATAAAGAAGTGAAAAATCCAGAGCCTCAAGGTAAAACTTTCAACGATTCAGACGCAGCAACGCTGAAGCCCGTAAAGGTCACATCCCCTACTGCGAAAAAACCCCAACAACTTGGAGATGAACCGATACGCTTTCCTCAAAGTCCAAGCAACATTTCACAGAGTTGTAGCTGTGACTCACCTCCTCAGGGCGGCTCAGCACGTGTCCTTCAGGCCCAGTGATCCCCTGCTCCAGCATCCTGCGCTGCTCCTAAACACACGCACATGAGCACACACAAAGCGCATTGGGAAATACGAGATGTTGAGTCATGTGCAGGTGGACGAATGTTTGTCATGACTGGCTTTGGCAGTGAAAACTAAGCAGCTCTGAGAATATCTATCCTCATCTGTTGGCTATTAACAGCTTAGCACTGAACATTTCGTCACAACTGAGAAGAAACTGATGTGTCACAGTCTTTGAGCTCAAAGTCCAGCTTTCAAGCGGTATCTCATAACCCTCAAAGCTTAGGGCGTTAAGATTCCATTTAATGCAAAAATCCTGCAGAAAAATCATGTCTGTTCATCTCCAGATGGCATCTTGTTATGGTATGAAGAGTCATACCTCAGCTACGATGTCACCATTCTCAGCGTGAACCTGGGCGATGGCTCCCAGATCGCGGATCACACTGAAAACCTCATACACCTGCAGCAAAGACAAAGACAGTAAAATTTTGAACTCCAGCACAGACCTAAAGTCTAGTTGTATCAATTGTTTTAGATGAAGAGGAACTCACAGCATGGGGTTTTTTTTTGCTTTTTTGATTTCCAGCAGTGATATATTGGAAAAATCTTTTCTTTTTAAGTCAGTGGGTCATTCAGACAATGTCTTTGTCTGAATGAATGTGACTAATTGGAAAAAGGGCTAACATTTGGTCTACCCTAGTATTTATTTGGTTTAAAAGATGGATTTAAAGTCTATAATTGAATAATTTTAGCAAACATAAGCTCTTTTTTCCACTATCAGTTGTGGGTAACTGATTGTGTAGTAATCTTTATTAGCGAGTCTCCCACAGTCTGAAGTTTAGGAAACACAGCGAGTTCACAGACAGAAGAAAAACTGTGGTGATGAACGAGTCATCATCCCCCCAACCAGGACTGCTAAACATGCAACAATAAAAAGCCGTCAGAGTTTGACACGGAAGAGAAAATGATAAACTCTGGCTGCACCCAACTGCCAGCATTCCTCACACAGGTGCAAAGATCATCACAGATCTGTTTCAAAACTGCTTTCAGGTGGGATTAATTCATTTTCAGTCAGAAAGAGAGTTTGTGGCTTTCATTATCCTGTCGCTCTCCCAAGAGAAACACACAGGAAAATCAGCACGAGGGGAAGCCTAGCCAAGACAAACAGACTCGCACAGTAAGTCACGCTGTAGAGTGAGCGCGTGAGCCAAAATCAAGAGTAGGATATGACTTTTATGATAGTATTAGGTCAGATTTACTGTAGGCTTTCAATCTCTTTCTCTTCCTCTTTAGGTCAATACTTAATGCCTGTTTGTTGCCCTGGCGATCGGACAACAGTATATCTAATATCACCGCTGTAAGTATAAGCAGCCTTTAAGCTAAAAGAGTTTGTACAGAAGGGCTGTAGCATAATTCAATTTATTGTAGCACAATACAGAATATGCTGAAAAATTCAGTGACAACCTACCTGAGCATCAGTAAGCTGGAAAATATCCTTATAAGCCAGGTAGACCAGGAAAGAGTTAACACCTGAAAGGTTTAAAGCAGAAAAAAATACTAATCATTAACCAACTTAAATACGAAGTTCCTTGGTAGATGATGAACCCTAAGTTTGGATCATTTGAATGCAAGAAAACTATTGTGTAAAATAAGACCCTTTATTGTGGGTTTTTGCGTGTGTCTTGCTAAAAAGTGAGTAGAACATCTCTTTCTGATGCTTTCATTCTAAAAAGTTGCATTAAATGCATCACGTGCAGGCTGCTGCACTCAGGTTACAGGACTGATACTGACTGATGTTAATCTTTTTGCATCGAACAGATCTAAATATTAATTTTTCCAATCACGTTCCCAACGCGCAAATCTTTAATTCAAGATAATCAAACATGACTGTGGTTACGTGAGACGTACCGTGATCCTTCACGAGCGTCTCCATCTCTTCCTGGATTCCCTTGTGCCACTCGGTAATGTCGATATGCAGAGAGTAATCGCAGCAGGACTTGCTGTCGGCCCATTCACGCCACTGCTCGAAGGCTGACATAAGGCTGGTGCCAGGCTCAGGTAGCACATGGTCAACTAGACGCACACGCACACGCACACACGCACACACACACACACACACACACACACACACACACACACACACACGGTTAAACAGCTACACAAATACAGGAACTCTGCTGTCTTGTATTTTATCTATCTTTTATGTTATGTTGTATCCAGGCCTAATGGACAATGATGTATTTCACGCCTGGCTGTATGAACATGTGGAACAAACTGATTTTTAAAAATGATCATATTTACACACCAGAGTCAGACCTGAAACTGTATGAAACGTGTCTGATTAGAAACCTTTCATATCTAGAGCAAGATGCAAACTCCAGGGCTAAACAGTGAATGCAGAAACTGCAGTTCCTGAAGTGGCCACTTTAGGCTTTCCCCAAAACACATTCTTAATAGAGTTCAATGCTAAAATGCCCAACTTTACATTTGCTATTTTTCCTCTTTGATACATATGTATGTAGACTGAATGTCTTTGTAAGGTCCTGTGTTCCTCCTCTCATCCCCAAATGGTCACAGCAGATGGCTGACCCTCCTTGAGCCTAGTCCTGCCGCAGGTTTCTTCCTGTTATAAGGGAGTTTTTCCTTCCCACTGTCGCCAAGTGTTTACTGATGGGGGTTGTTTGATTGTTGGGATTTTCTCTGTATTATTATAGTCTTTACCATATAATATAAGGCCCCTTGAGGAAACTGTTTTTCTGATTTGGCACGATATAAATAAAAGTGAATTAATAGAATTTTTTTAACTCGCGTTTAAATTTAACAACGCTCACAAGGTCAATATAAGAAGTCTATGTTTGAGTTTTGGTGAGTGAAATTCTAATACTATTATATTTACGATTTAGCAGGTATCTATTGTGTGAAAGCCCTGCTAACTAATATCATCACAAATCCCTCCAAAACATTGTCCCTACTGGCTCCAAGAAAAACCCAACAACCTAACATGACTATTACCAGTGAGTGAGTGGTGTCAAGGTGGCTAAAATGTACCTTTTATATGTAGTCTGTAGTTAAGATTGGATTCAGATGCCTTTAATTAAGCCTAAACTACATTGAATAGAGCATTTCATTATAGAAATCATCTCTATTTGGCAAGTGTCACCAGGCTGCAGGATGTTACACACCAATTCCAGACCTGACTAAGCCCCTAAGAGGAGCTACAGCAATCGGCTTTTAGCTTGGGGTAAAAAAGGCATGCAGTGTGAGTATGTTTTGCTGCCAGGAGGAGGATGGTGTTCCTGTTGAGTCAGCAGAGGGAGGGCCAGTGTGACATTTACAGTTCAAGTTTTCATTTAGCTTTGTTTTCTTTGCTCATTACGTCAACTCTTTAAATTTGTATGTAAATTTAAAAATAACATTACCATTAAACCAATGTAAGAACCAAGATTTGCTGTTACATTATATTTACGATATTTTGTTAGAAAAAAAAAAATCACTGATAAAACACAGGGTAAGAGTTTGGGTTTTTTTTTTTTTAAATCTGGGTACAACTTGAAACTGACTCCAATGCCCTGTTTAAAAACTATGTCTAGGACAAACCAAGCCATAACAAAACTACAGATAGATGGTAACTCAAAGGAAGTAGAAAGAAATTCCTGCGGACAAGTTTTCAACTAATGCTTAAACTCTTAACTTGAGCTTAACGACTTTGAAGTGCAAGGGAAACGAGCCCAAGGAGAAGAAAATCTGGGCTTTGCAAGCACCATTAAGAAATTCAGAATACTACAACTACAACAGGCCAAAATTACATAAACAGGGTGTATAAAATAATAGCAAACAAACTACAGAGTCTGTCTGTCTCTTTGGAAACTTCCTGACACAGTATGTACAGCAATCAGCACCTCATGGCTCAGAGTGCTCCGACCAGATGGATGGGTTCATATTTTGGCTTGCTCATGAGCAGGCCTGGCACGCTTCCTGTTCTCATTAAGACATGTTCAATTAGGGCCAATCAGTAAATGAAGAATCACTGTGGGGAAAAACCCACCACAGACACACTCAGCTTCCTTTCACTCACACAAAGCTTTCAGACACCAACTTTAACCCATTTCTGAATCTTCTGTTGCAGACAGCAGGGGCTTTGTGCTCAGCAACTCACTGATCATGGTGGTGCCTCCGGCCAGCGCCGCCTTGGAGCCCTGGTAGAAGTCATCAGCGGCGGTCATGCCCCGATCGGGCATCTGGAAACGAGTGTGCACATCGATGCCACCGGGCATCAGCATCCGACCATGGGCATCGATGGTTTTTACCCCACCGGGCACAATGAGGTTTTCCCCGATTTGTCTGAGTTAAAGAGAAAAGCAACATTTAAACTGCTGATTACACCACCCTTAGTAATTTTAGAAAGCAGAATTACAAATGAATTAGTCATTTTAATTTCATTAATTACATTTACTATTTTTTAGTAATTAGTGGTTTCATATACTTATGGGTTAGGGTAGTAGTTTTTGAGTATGTATCAATGCTCATCATTTTCTTTGTGGCAGTTTCCATTACGCTCTGCAAAAAAGTAATTAACTTCTTACTCACAACTTTTCCTGTTTTGTATAGCAAACACAGTCAAAACTAAAAACTGACTGCATTGTCAGCTTTCTCCAGGGCCGTCTGATAAAAGCCAGACTTGAGAAAAAATATCTGTCCTGCATTGCTAGAGCTCATCATCATAAATAAATCATCCTACTCAGTCACTTTTGGCACTAAAACAGCTTAGTTTCATGACGATTAACCTAACGAATTTACAGAAAAGTTATAATGACAAGCTAAAAAAGTGATCAGAATTGTAGTATGGCAGTGCTGGTTTCATTTATTGGTAACTTTGACATTAAACACTGAAGATTTTATATGGCAATAATGACAAGTTTACTTTTCACTCTGCAAGAAGAATGTATTATTTGTGGTGCTATTTAGAGGTAATTGTATATCATAGTGAGATTATGGTGAGATGAGTAGTAAACTCTACTTGCTGCAGAGGAGGCCCTTAGTTAGTTTGTAGTGATTCAGCCGAGAGCTTCAAACATGGACATGGTAAAAGTTGGGTTTTTAATAAACTGCCGGCAGCTTAAAGGAAAACTCACTTGATGACTCCATCCTCCATATAGATGTCGGCACAGAAGGACTGGTCATCATTCACAATCTTGGCCCCTTTGATCAGGAGACGGTCGCTCTGGAAAACAATAAAGAAGGTGAATTGCTGCACATTTTTGTTTAAAAAAACAGCTTGAGTTAATCTGTAGGAATAACAACCCTGTAAAAGACATGGATTTATAGCCGCCTATAAAAATACGCTTACAAGGGTGAGTATCCGATTTGGCTCAACTGGATGCTGGATTAAGGGCATTTGATGAAAGACGTTTTGGGAAATGTCACTTCAAGGAGTGGATTGGCAACAATCACAGCAAAACATAAATACTGGCTCTGCTTGGCCTTTTTAGGCTGCCGTCTGATAAGGAACACATGGCTGTGCATTGTCTCTCAGCTGACACTGGCTTTCCTATTCTGCAAACACACACGCATACAGATATCTGTAAACACACTGTACACACTCTTAATACTCTAACACACTGATCCGGTGGGGGTGGCTGATTGGAGGGGCAGGGGGTAAAAGAGTATTAAGAGCTGGGATGTTTGGACCAGCACCAGTTTTTTTTGTGTGTGGATGTTTTCACTGTGACACTGTTTATGTCAGGCTGGCGGTGGAAAGACATTGTGAAAAGAAGATGAATACGGACAAAGAAAAGACGTTAATCTAAGGAGGGGACTGGATTCAAACAGTCTGACTGCTTTAAAATGGGATTAGTGAACATCTGCAGTACACAAAGCATTATCTCCAAATTAAGAAGAACAACAAACTTCTAGATCCCTGTGCTGAGAGCAAAGAGAGGGCCCAGTGCATTTTCATCACCGCTCCTCTCACTGGTGGATCACTTGATCTTTGCTTTAAAAGCAAAATTAGGGAAATCATTCACTGCTCGGACAATAAAGACAGCAGCCCGCCTCCAGACACACCCATCTGCCCCCTTCATGTGGTCGAATTATCGCACAAACAGACGTGAGAGAGAACCAATCAGGCCACTGAGCGTGTAATCAATCATCCATGCCTGCTGCCGTGCCACTTGTCTCTATGCTGGAGAGAGGACGGGGAGGAGGGGGGAGTCTACCACCTCCACAGTCCCTCCTTCGAGCCACCCCGGGGAGGCCCTGGCCCTCTCTCCAAGAAAGGGAGTGGCAGCTATGTCACAAGGGCTCCAGCGTTCCCCCTTCTAACAAAGGCTGCTCTGTTTGAGGCGCTGCCACTGGCTGCTGCCAGGCCAGCAGCTTCAGCCCAGAGGACAACTGCTGTGCTGCAGGCAGCACAAACCATAAGCCAGCTCTGTAAAATATTACCTAATAGGTTGTTTATATAACACAGCCACATATGTAGAAATAACGCAAACTTATTTAGCTCACTTAAAAAAATAAATAAATAAACTGAATATCTTTTAGCTTAGTATGTAAACAGACTAAGTTGGTCTATTTGGTGGTTTTAATGACCAACATTCAATATTTACTACAGGAAAGTCTTAAAAATATAAACAGATTAATGGTTTTAAAAAAATGATGGATGTTGCAAAGAAACGCTCCATAAATATGCACTTCTTTTGCATAACTTTAGTGCTGTTGCAGGGGGAAAATTTTGACTGGGACCAACAATGCCATTCATAACCAGACCCCAGTGTGAAGGACCTCAGCTGTTTTTTACTAGCAGAGGTAAATGCAGCCTCAAGATGGCTGCCCAATAATTTCAGTTTCATAGTCTTCAGCTTTGACGGCCACTGACTCAAGTGATGTCCATCAGATCCGCAGTTCCCTCAGGAGCCACAAAAGCTTTAAACCCTTTTCCATGTACAGTAGTACCCCTGAATAGGAAAAAACAAAGTCCTCACACAATGATCTCAGATATATATACCTATCCAAATTTCCTTATGACTGCTTTTGAAGCATTTTTTTCCTCACATGTGTACTAACGTTTCACATATTAGCAATACCCCGTATTCTTCTGGATGAAATATAGAATGGAGTAAAGTACACAGTAAAACAACTTCAGCTGACTGCAGCAGCTTCTGGAAAATGCCTTGCAGTTGTCATCTGAAAGGTGTGGCCACACTCTGACAGCAGTGATGGAACTAATGCAGATAGATCATGTGGTAATCTTCGATCTGTGTGGAACAGAGTGCTCTGGTTGAGCGACTGGCTTCGCTCCAGCCCGCTGCTGGCCCGTTTTCCTCCCAACAACTGCTTTGAAATATGCCGTTACATCATGCGCCCCGTCATGACTGTCATTATCACATTACTCACTGAACTTTGCCAAGACACTGCAGCCCTTCTCACAAAATTGCACCTATTGCGCTGTTTCATATAGAGCTGTATTTGCAGAACAATTAGTGTCCCTGAATCCAGAACCGTGCTTTAAAATAATTCAATTGTTTTAAAGCTCGCAGGGGTCGTGTGACAGAGCGTGTGATTGTACTGGATCTGTGCCAAGCATGACAGTGACCTTTCCTTCGTGGGAACTTTTTCAGAGCTCACAAACAGGATGTGGATAAAGCTCAATGGGCCCACTGTTACTAAACTACTGTGTTTACATTCCAGGCTACAACCTACAACCTTACTGAGATTGCATACAAGGCAAAAACAGTTCAATGAGCATTAAAAAAAACCTGATCTGTAACGTAATTAGGACACTTATAAAAACAATCACTGAATATTTTGTTTAACACAGTAACTTTCCTCAACCTCCTTCACCTCTGTTTCCTCAAACAAAACATCCTGGACTAGTGTAATACTTTCGGCATAGTGGGCGGAGCATGGAGACAGAGCATAAATAAGTCCCACCCACACCAAAGGGGCAAACAGTTCATGGCTCCTTTTCTATCTGCTGATAGATGCCAAAAAACTGCAGTGCAGTGGGACGCAGTATCAACAGAGCCTAAAACTGAGCCCTCCAGAAAACAGGAGTGAACACGTGACTCAAACTGTGGGATAATGAAGCTCAGAAGCCTGCTGTGTTGTCTGTCTTTTGTTAATGATAAGTGTCAGTTTTAGACAAATTTATTTCCTTAAGTATTATGAGATTGTCTGCAACTTTAATTACTGTGAAGTGTGGATAATTTAGATATCTATGACTAATGTTTTGTTTGTGTTTATTTGTTTTACCTTAGCTATAAGAGCTTGTGACTGGAAGGGGCAACGTCCAGAGCTGAAACAACAACTCCAGCTCGTCTCTGTGCCTCCTGAGGCTCGAGTCAATCCCCACAGACTTCTATATTAGAGAACTGAAGTGCACATTTACAGCTGGGTACAAAATATAGTTTTGTCCTCTATGGATTCCTTCCTCCTTCATAACAACTCTGAGTGGCAGGAATTTCTTTGTAAATCATCTATCTGGGTGTGTGTTTGCATTTGGTGCCTTTGTAATGTAATACCTGAATAATATTAACCCTCACTATTATGTACTGACGATACCAGAAGTTCTTGGGGGGGTTGTACTTATCTTCTTGAGTGAAAGTCTAGTTAGGGCTAATTAGCCAATGTACCCTCAGTGTACTTTGCTACGAGCTCTGGGTAGTGACTGAGCAAAAGAATGAGATCGCACATACAAATAACCTCCCTTAGAGATACAGTGAGGAGTTTGGTCATTCACAAGAGACAAAGAGTAGCGCAGCCACTCCTCCACACTAATATGAGCCAGCTGAAGGGGAGGAGGTTGCTGGGGGAGAGGGAGGTCTGGGTTTCTCTAATTAGACTGCTGCCCCCACAAGCTGGACTTAGATAAGTGATAGAAGCTGGATGGATTCTATCTGAAAGCCATTAGAAAAGACTTCCAGTTCTATAGAAGTATACGAGAGAAAAAAAGGTATTTTGGGTCATATTAAATCTGTTATGTAAGTATTGGTCATATCATGCATCAACATTGATATGGTATAAAGCGGCACGCTTGTTGACAATCATAAATCATTAACCAGTAAGGTTGCAATAGATGACATCGCAGCAGCTACTTTCATCTTTTACACTTTTGATGACTCCAATCTTTGATCCATAAGGTAACTTCCAGTTCCAAAAAAACCCAACATGGTGATGGACAAAACACTGATGTTGAAGCTTAACAGTGTCGAAAACCAACAATTGATGACTATGTCCATTTTTTTTAATATCCATGCTGTTAACACATTGCTGGCATTAGATTTTAAATAGCTCTAACATAGAAATATCTCATTTTTAATCCATCCCGCAGGCATGTTGTTAGCACTTTAACCCCGAGATGTATATTGTGGATCAGTTTTTCCATCCAGTAGGGATCACTTTAGAATATCTCATACACTCTGTTTCTAAATATCATTAAAGTATATCAGCTGGATTCACATTGGATTAAATAAAACTGAATTTTACATGGAAAGAGATCAAGAAACAAGTCCCAGCAAGGCTGGTAAACTCTGCATATCATGGTTAGCCATCAGCAAAATAACAAAGTATAAAACAGACAGGTTAGTAAAAATCTGTCTTGTTCTCTGTCACACTATCAGCACAGCAGGAAAGCCTGTGTCTAAAGATAAATTTTTTCAGAAATGTTGTTTCTGTCGTTATGTTTAGCTGCTAAATGTATGCTTTACTCACCAGATGATCACTAGATGGGCCTTTTTCTCATTTAGTTAGAGGGGTATGGACTCTGCAGTGCTTTGGGGCGTAAAAACAATGAATTAAAAGCTCTACGAAGCTAAGGAGAAGTGTAGATTTACATAATACTTCTCATGAGGTTATGAGAGATCCTTATAATTTTTACAGGTATTATTAATAACGTAAAACATTGTGCTTAAGAAAAAGAAACAGACTGGGTATAATGGAAAGCAGAGGTAATGGTTTTGTTAAATCACCAACATCAATCAAATGCTGCGATTATTAAAATCCTGACATTAATAAACCACAGCACCATACGGAGGAAAACTAAGACCCTCCACAGGAAGAGAAGAGAAGCCTGGGTACTCAAACTGCTGACTTTCATAAAATCAGGGCAAAATCAGCTTGGGTGCAGTGAAAACGTCTGCCAGTGTTAGACGTAACCCGGCAACATTGTATGTTGTTGTCCAAATGGAAGATATCCTGGAAACAGTTAAGTCAGGTGGAGAAGGCTGCCAGGTCAGACATGCAGCATTATGATTTATATTTGTCCTGGATTAGTCAAAAAACAGCCCGCTGCTAAAATCATCTCCATACATGTTCAGGCAACCACTGGGAAAACACTCTGCTCCTTCAAAATAAAGTGCAAAACAGGAAATAAAGTACTTCCCAGAAATAGTCATCTGCACATTAATGACATGAAAAAACAGATACAAAATTTTTCTAAGTAGTCATTTCTGTTTTATTTATAAAACACACTTGATGCATTGGATGAATGTGATTCTTCCTTTGATGCAAGAAATTCCACTTTTACTTTATTTTCATGATGACTGATCACCATGTTTTTAATTGTTTTAGCCTCTTAATCCATAAAAACACTCTTCTTTGCTATTAAAACTTGCTCATTTAGTTTGAAAAGTCTCTTAAATTGCTCTGTTATCCTCCCACATTCACAGGAAATGAAAATATGACATTCTTTATTTCTCTGAAAATTTGACTTAAAAACTTTTTTCCACTAACTCATAACTTAAACCCCTACCACTGAAATAGAAAGTAAACTAGCCTAAATTCCCAATTGAAATGCAAAACTAAATTTAAACTTTCTCTTTGACTACAAAATTGTTTAATTAATCTCAAACTTGAAAAAGAATACATTCATTGACCTTTTTCCTGTGACATAGCGCAGCCGGAGGAGCTGCGATACTGTTGCTCAACAGCATTCCCCTCTGCTCAGCAGCTGAATAACAGCAGAGTTGATACATGCTGTACAGTCTCCCTGACTTCTGGCTTTATGAATGGGGGAATTCGGGATGATCCTGAGAGGTGGGGGGAATAAAAGAAAAGGAAAAAAAAAAAACAAGGTTGAGTCAGTGGGTGGCTGATTAGGAGCGTAGTGTGATGTGTGAAGAGAAGGCACTCCGGGCTGCGTTGCAGGGTGAGATAGCTGCGTGAACTCACTCCAGCCACGTTTGAAGTGACTACACATGCACTGCACTGTCACCAGAGACACTGCTCTACTAAAGGTATGTTATAGTAGCACACTACTTAATGATCCTTCATTTGCTGAGGATTGTAGCCACTGAGACTTTAATCCAGGACAGTCTTATAATAGCCTCGCTCTATTTTTACCTCATTCACTGGAGCTGCATTTAAACAGCCTTCTTGTTCTTGATTTACTTTTATCTGTATTTATAGCCTTCACTGAAATAACTCACCCTCATTCTAGAGCTGAAAGAGCCAATCAATCAATAAATGCATCAAAGGAAATGTAACTGATTGAACCATTTTTTCTGCTTACTAATCAGTTATGTTTTCATCAAGCAAAAATGAGAAAATATTTTTCCACTTGCAGCATCTCAAGTGCAAACATTACTCCGGTTTTCTTTTCAGGGATTCTTTTTGAATCTGTTCATTTGTTTTCTGATGGATCGACTCTGGGTTTAATCTTTCGAATGCCAGCATGAAGAGTGATAAGCATCTATTAAAGGTTCTGCTCAAGCACCAGTTTAAAGGCCAAATATAGTCTGTCCACAGTGACACAAAACAGAGAACAGACTGCAGAATCAGCACATTTGAACTTTATAAATTGATCACATTCCTAATAAATGACACAACTTGTTGACGGACTAAATATTTAACTGTTTCACCACCAAAACTGTCAACTGTGACAATACCAGTTGTAGAAAGTGATAGAACGTCTTTAAATTTGAGGCGGTTCGGGCATCTTAAAGACTCCTGGGTGCCTCCTAGGTGAGGTTTTGTGGGCATGTCCAACTGGTAAGAGATCCCAGATCAGGGCAGACCCAGGACACACTGGAGATATCATCTCTCTCAGGTGGCTTGGCAATGCTTTAGTAAAGCTAGAGCCGGTGCTTGGGAGAGGTGGTCTGAGCATCTCTGCTTAAACCCATCAGAAATTGAAGGAGTGGATGATATGTTGTAGACTCCAAAATTCATATTTAATGGCTAATAACATTTTAAAAAATAAACAGTGTCAGCCCTGCTTGGCTAGTTGTTCAGTTTCAATGATCTTGTTGTATGAATCTGGTTCTGAAGTCACACAGAAGCACCAAGTCCAGGTGGTGAACTTGCAGAGGTTCATTCATATTTGATGAGAGCCGCCCTAAGTCTGTCCCTGTCTGTGCAGCTGACCCATGTCCATCTGGCTAAACTGTTCTATGGAGCCCAGTGCTCCACCCAGTTCAATGAAAATATTCAAATTCAGTAAAATATGTAATTCATACTGATTTGAGTGGTCTATGAAGAAAGGTGCGGAAGGCAAGGGGCTCATTTGCATCTACTTCAGCATTTGCTGTTTACTTTTAATTCAGTGTAACCTTCATTTCCTCTTGAGTGTCTTTTTGGTTTAATAAGGTCATCCATGCCTCCTAATAATGCCTTTTCAGGTCCACGGGAACCAACCAGAATGCTACTTTCCAGCATCTACAGTTTACAGTTCCAGTAACATCTTCCTCACATTCTCCTCTGATCCCTCTGCTAGATCTTCAAGAGATCCCCTCTGACTCTGACTCATTTCTTTTGTCTTTCATGCTCTGTTTAAGAATAGACAGTCTATCCAGTTAGGTCTGACTACAACACCCACTAATCCTCTGATCTTTCCACCATCCATCTGCTGTGTCTCAAGCAGTTAAGAGAGAGAACTGAGGAAAATTATTCACGTGAGAGGTTGCCAGTTATCACCAAGTGATGCATGATATTAACACAGAGGAGAATTTTTCATATTATTGCTAGAAATATATATTAAGCATCAATCTTTCCATGATGTGGATCTGCTTCAGTGTACGTACATAGAGACGTGTGTCTCTTTTAAAGAACTATTATTTCAGTTAAATCTGAAGTTGATGAGAGCTACATGAACAGTCAACCACTTAGACACTCCAATTACAGTTTGCTTTGGCTACCATGACACAAAAGGCTAACAGCTCTGCATAATGTGGGTCAGGCCGTGGCTCTGAAATAACTCTGGCAGAGAAAGCTCCAATTAATCGATTAGCTGATCAAAAGAAAACTTTATTGAATAAAACAATTCTTATAATCTACTAATCAGCACATATCTCAGAGACAACCCGTGACCATAATCATGCTTGTGCTATGATCTCCTCAGACTGAAGAAGTTTTCCTAGCTTGGTGAAACCTTTGGGGAGCGTGGGCCTGCTAGATAACAGGATAATGATGCTTCATATCCTGCTGCTTGAATGCTTTGTTTAGTAAGTCCACAATTAGAAGGTGCAGATCCATCTGTATGGCTTTCAAACAGGCTCTTCTGGGTCACTCTTCACCATTGTTTCAGCTCATTGACATCAGGATGAAAAGGCAGTGACCTCCTCCCTGATCAGCTCTGCCTATATGCATCTTCCCTTCATTACACAGCTGAAAGACAGGCATGGAAGGAAATAGGACCCACTGTCCCCTCCCTTCCCTGGCTCCCCTCCCATCCCCTCCCTATTCTCCACTTTCCATTGAAGCACCACATCCCTGCAGCTTCGCTATGAATTCGGGGAAATAATCTGCTCCACAATGACACACTGAATGTATCTTAAAGCCTTTTGTGCCTTCTAAACGGCTATATATATATCTCTCTCTAAATATAGAGAGATATATGTATAGATATATATATATATATATATCAAGGATGGCTTTAAAAAAAAGGAAAAGACGCTAAGGTTAAAAGAAACAGCCGGGTACTGAGCCGTGGAGCGGATGCAGGGAAGCATTTGCTCCACCAGTTGGTGTGCAGTGATACCCGGCCACCAGACACAGTCTAACAAAGACCACCGGCGTGAAATCTCAACTGTCATGCATGGCACGGAAGAAGAAATGCAGGGGTGGCGTGAATGTGCACAAACAATGGATACTCTAATGTAAAGCGAGAGCTCGGGTTTATCCGGACATAAGCACTTGTCGCAAAGATGCTGCAAATAAATAAATAAATAAATAAAAACACGAAAATTTCAGCCTCACCATACTATCGCTGGCCTCATTGATTTCTCGACCCTCGTGTGCTTTCGATCTCACAGCGAAACAGAAAACCATCTACAAAACGCTTTTATTTTATTTTGGAATTTCTTTTAGGAGATCAACTCTTGCGCCATTGCCCTGGATCGTCGAGGAGCGCAGCGGCGCAGGGACCATGCCGCCCCGGTGACATCCTGCAAACACACCCCGCAGGCCCACACCAGCCAGGCTGGACCCACTCACTGCCACTCCAAACGTGAAAACACCCGAGCACTCACTGTGATGCGGGGAATGTTCTTTTTGCCTTGGTAGCCAGACATCTTCACCGGTGTTTCGTGTGCGCCGCAGACCGCTAGAAATGCAAACGGGACGGATTACCGCTGGCTGCCGGGCTGTAGTGAGGATGATGGTGATGAAGATAAATAGGGGGGAAGACTACACAGACACGGGTGATCTGCAGGAGGCCACAGACGTGAAGAATCAAACTATCGCTCAACTCCGGATCCTGGCAGCCTCCCGGTCTCCGCCGATGCACCAAACCGTTCCTTCCCAGACGGAGTCAGACAAGAGGGGAGGGAGGGACCGCTCGAGAGCCTCTTCCCAATAAAAGAACCCCACGGAGCATGCGCAGAGCCTCGCCCTGCTCCATTGACAGCAGAGAAGCACACTAATGCCATCAATTGCTTTCGCCGGATTAGGGAAGGCAGGCAAGCAGGGAGTGCAGCCTGCAAACATCCACCGAAGGAACAAATGAAGAAACAGCCAGCAGCCATCTTACCTCATATTATCTGCTGTGTGTCTGAAGGTGGGGGTGTTATTAGAGCGAGCAAGAGCTCAGGCTCAGGCAGGGTGACGTGATTTCACCTGTTTCCAGATCTGATCAACTTGAATGGTTCTCAATACAAGTTGGGATTACAGCACTATTTGAGAAATGGGTAAACCTGGAATCACGGGAATGGAAATTTGGCCTTTTGTGTGTTTGGCAAATGCTGACAGACAAAATAGTCCGACATTGTTCGAGATTTACTTAGTGTTTGCATTTTTATTTTTAATCAAAGACCGATCGAGAAGACTTCACTTCATAGTAAAAGAAATGTGATAAACTCTGCTTTCATTTTTAAAATGTTCTTCCTCAGTACACAGTTAACTTTATTATTTATCTATAACAGGTTAAAGCAGTGTAAGATTACCAAAAGTAGTCAATTGAGCTTAACCAGATATATTTTGTACTCAGAGGCTCTCCGCTAAATTTTGTTTTGTGCTTATTTATAAATAGAAAAAATATGTATTTGAACTGACACAGTTCCTTTAAGACCAAAGTTTGAAAACCGTTTGTAGTTTTTATGTCTGTGTTTACACCTGATTTTAAAATGCATTCTGGGAAATAAGATTATTAGTAGACAGCAGCAAATATACACTCATTAGACACTTTATTAGGTAAACCTGTTCGGTTGCTTGTTCACTCAAATATATAATCAGCTGATTACATGGCAGCAAGTCAACCCACTGAGGCATGTTGACATGGTCAAGATGACCTGCTGAAGTTCAAACCGAGCATCAGGATGAGAAAGAAAGGTGATTTAAGTGACTTTGTGACTTTGATTGTTGGTGCCAGACAGGATGGTATCGGCATTAAGAAAACTGCTCACTCCCACAAACCCATCTCCAGGGTTTACAGAGAATAGTCCAAAAACAGAAAAAAAATCAGAGATCTGAGAAGAACGCATCAAACTTTAAAGCAGAAGACCACGCTGCTTCTGCCAGCTAAGAACTGGAAGGTAAAGCTACAGTTTGGCTTACTAAAATTAAACAATGGAAGATTAAAAAATGTTGCCTTGACTGATAAGCCTCGACTTCTGCTGTGACATCCAAATGTTAGGGTCCAAATTTGGTGTATACGCTTAAAGCATGGCCTCCACGGTCTTCCGCTAGGCATAAGGATTCTTTGTGGAACAGTAGATTCACATCATGATGTGCAGCTGATCAGCCACAGGACTTACCAAAGTAGTCTGTAATGCTTTTGTCTTGATGTGTCCCTGACAAGGATGTAACAGGAAAATATGTCATTAGTGCAGCATGTGGTGTTTCTTTTTTTTAATGCCATGGACACGGATGACATTTTCCTGCCAGTCTCAACAGCTGCTATAACCATTACTTTGTTTTCTTAATGTGCAAGGGAGAGAAAAGGGACAGTGTCCTTTAACCTTCCAGTGGAAGTGACGAAGCCGGTTGTGAAATATGTACAGAAGCCTTGGAGACATGTGATAAACAGTTGTAAACAGTGATGCCTCTTAGCCATCCGCATGTAATCAGATTGCCCAAGGTGCATTAAAAAACAACTGCAAACAAAGTCCTTAAGGCAAGAAATTGCTATCTAAAGTTCATTTGTTATATAAATGTCTGTAAAACCACAGTAAAAGTTGTCAATTCAGTCACAAACTCAGTTTTTCTTATTTTCTTAATTTGAATAGCCATATTAAAGAGGGCCAAAGTTTAACATAATGAGTTTACATGTTATGTAAGTACATGTAATCCCCATGAGACAAAAGCTCAGGCTTCAGACTGCTCTAACAACATGTTTCAGACAGTTTTTTATGCTCTTGGCTCCGTATGACATCATAGAGAGTTGTTATCCAAAATATGGTGATCTTAGGCAAACAGCTCCACCTACCTGCTTTTCAAACCTTCTGTTTACCACTGATCGCCAATCAGAGGAATGCTGGTTTAAAAGGAGGCTAAAGGGAGTTACATGCCTTGTTTCAGACAGAGGATCTGCACAAAGGTTTAATATGAGATAGAGAAGGATTATTCTAAATTGTGACTTGTGCAAACCTACTCTAGTAGAGTCCATGGATTCAAACATGGAGCTGGAAATCAGTGCTAAAAAATCATGTACATTTACATGAATTCAATAGAGTTTTATCTTAACGTGTTATTAATTAAGTCTGTAAAGCTTACTTTACAATAAGTGTACAATAAATGGTGTGGGTTACAAAGTGCAGTGTGTGCCTCTGAAATTGAGTGGAGCAGAAGTAAAACTAGAAATTGCGAGTGCAGCGAACCCACATTTACACACAATAGCTGAGTAAACATGCACTGCAGCGCTGTTGTGTCGCATTTTATCCACCACAGTCCTAAAATGTCAGCTTGCTTTTGAAGAACGCAACGCTGAAATGCATCTCCTGTAATAATGACATCACTGATATTGAAGATCACATCAATTAAGTCTGTGAAGTCTGTGTTTGTGAAGTAAGCTCTCACATCAGAAAAGTGAAGAGCAACTAACTAATCATATATGACTTGAAGAGATGGAAGAGAGTAGGGAGTGGGTTGTGTGGCGAATGCTTCCGATCAATATGTAACATGATAAAAGGGCTCAACACCAACGCCCAAAGCTTTTAACAGCATCCTGAGTGCTTGAGTATTAAGTAAAGGAAGTACAGATGTGGGTTGACCACCAATCACTAAAACCTGAATAACTGCTTGAAGCAGCAGTAAAAGACGTGATAGATTTTCCTGCAAGTCATGCAGGTCAGGTTGAGCCTGTCCATCAACTCAGTTCTGCTGTTAAAAGAACGAGAGATCTCAAGGGCAGTAATGCTGCAATGGTCCAACCCTGCATCACCTTGCAAAAGCAACCAGGCTGATGTGTTCACAAAGGTGTGCCTCCTATTTAAATCATGCCATGGTAGATGACACATATGTTTATTTTTTCTTTCTCGTGCAGACCTGTTAACAGTGTTTCCTTCACCAACAGCCAGCTGCACTGTGCTGTTAAGGACTCTGACTAACAGAGCCACTCCCTCTGGCATTTCTGCATGGTGGGCCCTCTAACTGAGGGCCAGCGACTCTGTTACATCATAGTGCTTTCTGGGAAATGTAGTCATGGCAAGTTGTCTGGCATAAACTGGATGTGTATGCTTAAACAAACTCTGCTGAGTGGCAAAGGCTCTGTGACTGATGCGATTGTAGATGAAAAATGGCGCGGGTGTGTGCAAAAAGCTGAATGTTGGATGAAATAAATGAGAGCTGGAATGATAAATGTAGAGAAAGAAAGACAAAAGGAGGAAGACTGGGAAGGAGAGGTGTAAAATATACACAATCGGCATGCAAAATCGGAGAAAATTACCCGTTTATCATCGAGATTCTGCAGAGCCTCTTTCCCTGTGCTCTCCCTTATCTCTACCTTCCTCGGCTGGGAGATGTCGGTCTGTCGGTCAATGACTCGCCCGTCACTCCTGCCCCTGCACGCCGAGAGTGCATCAAAGTCCAGCGTCTTGCTGTCCGAGGAACCTTCCACTGGACAGAACACGCCACAGAATTTCTGCCTGGGCCTGGCCGGGCTCTCGGAGCCCATCCTCTGAAAGAAAGCTGGCATTTCCCCGGCGGTCGACATCCCTTCCAGGCGGTTGGTTGTGATTGGGTTTAGCGGTGTGTAGCTGCACAGATGCTCGGAGTCTCAGCTTGTTGTGTTGTCCGGTTTTTTCCCCTTCCCTCAGCGCTGTGCGCTTGGACAGCCACCGCCTTTGCCGGTTTTCAATCGCAGGTGGTCGCACTGTGACCAAAGCTGGAAAAAATCAGTAAAGCTAATGCTGCTCGAGAAAAAAAAGATACACACACACTCTCACGGTGGAGAGAGAAGTGCAAAATGAATCCACGTAATATCTGATATTAGGGAAAGATGTGAGACAGCCTTCTGCTATATTGCTTGTCAGTGATTCCGCCACAGATCAGCAACAATTCTGATTTGCTTACTCATGAGTCTAAATTAGCTCCTTGCCCACAGCTGTTTGAGTTATAAATCAGCATATGAGGGAGAGACCTAAAGTCTGGCTTTGTCACAAAGAGATCCTATAGGGTGGAGGAGGAGGATGTTTCCCAATGAGGGATTACCTGTAGCCCGAATGAAACCGTCCAGACTGGCACTATCGGGAGCGCATCACAGCTGAATGTCCGGAAATATTGCGCTCTCACTTGTCCAAACTGAAGACTTGTTCGCTGTAGCTCTATTTAACCCGGAGACAGTGTCCTCGCAGCTGTCCTGCCCGCCAGAGAGCTGTGTAATGTAATAATTAAAGCGTGGCGTGCAGTCTTTAAATGTCTCTGCAGGGCGTCTCTGTCGGATGTTTGAGGTCAAGAGTGGCCCAGCACCATGGAGAGTTCCTCAAAGTCACACCCAGTCCAACAATGAGGATAGCTGTCCCTTCAGCACCACACCCCGGGCTCCAACACACACACACACACACACACACACACACACACACACACACACACACACACACACACACACACACACACCCCTCAGGTGTGTCCAGCACTTGCTCAAGTTTCAACTCCAGCTTCCATTTGATTTGTAGTCAAATCATAAAGTTCAGCCACTTAAGGGGAAAGGAAGTGGGGACATGTGGACGCTCTCTCCCTTGTATTACAAGTTACTTAAATGATTTGAGCTGTTATTATTTATTTAGTTTGTCTTTTATCTGTTTCTTTTACTTTTACCACTTCCTACAGGACATATGGCAGCCCCAAGCAACGTAATGTACGTAGAGTGTGTGACATCATATTTTCCATGTAAGACCCACCCCTTCAAAACTAACCAGAACCATATAGAGGAATACAATTTCAATTAAGAAAAGATAGAATTCCACGTTTTGTTTCGAAACTACCAATTTCTCACCTTTAACGCAAGGGTAATGATGGCTTTCTCAGCTCTGCCACAACTTCAGCCTTGTGATTCAGCTGTTGGTTGAAATTTCATAATGTGATGAAAAAAAGAAAATACTTTATCAAACCTATATTAAGCCATTAGATATAAGTTACACATCCTTCACTAAGGTGAATCTGTTAGAAAGGGATGATATTATTGTTCTATAAAACTGGCCTGTAATGTTTTATTCAAACTGCACATAGCTAATTCTCTGTTGGAAGCTCAAATATCCCAACAGCTAAACAGATAAATACGATGCAGAGTTGTAGAGAACCATAGTTGAAGTATTGTGCATAGTTTTGCAAAAGGTGTCTTAAGGTATCATCAGTGTCCTGTGTTGAAGGAACTTAAACTAGAGGAAATCAAAATAACAGTTCCTGCTGTCTTTTCCGCTTGGATTTAAGTTTTACTCTTCGCACCACTCTGCCTGGAAATGATCATAACATGATTTTCTTCCAGTTGGCATGTTTTGGTATCAAACCCAATGCCAGAGACACGGTCACATTTGTAAGAAAATGCTGCACCTACAATAACCCCAATATTATTATATCGATTATTACCCCTGCAAAATCTGCAGTGCAAAACTTTGTGTTAAACTTTCCATACTCAGCATGTTTTCAGATTGTCTTTTACCACATTCATTTGATGCATGAGACTGACAGCCTGGTTCGCTTACTGCATTTTTTTATGATCAATCTGCAGCTACACTGTACTAAAAGCTTAATACTGATAGACAGACAGACAGACAGACAGACAGACAGACAGACAGACAGACAGATAGATAGATAGATAGATAGATAGATAGATAGATAGATAGATAGATAGATAGATAGATAGATAGATAGATAGATAGATAGATAGATAGATAGATAGATAGATAGATAGATAGATAGATAGATAGATAGATAGATAGATAGATAGATAGATAGATAGATAGATAGAGCCATGATTTCTGAAGTTCTTCCAAAGTACTTCTTTAGACATTGTCTATTTTTCCACTCCTTTTCAGTCCAGTCCTCGTACTTGACCATTTTCAGACTTCTGAATCACTGAAGCACTGAAAAATATTGAATCATTCTTAATAGATGAACCAGTGTCTACACATCACAGACAACTCAGCAAAGAACCAAGTTTAAATTGCATTTTTAAATACTTTGTTACTAACAACTTGTCATAAAAAAAACCTACTTTGTTCCTATTTCTTCATCTGAATGTAGGAAAAATGCCAAAGAAAACACTGGCACAAAAAGTTCTGCACCAACAAGGTGATTCCCAAAGAGCTATTAGCTCAAAACTCAGCATATCTCTGTACTGAAAAAGTAGCAGCTGTCAGTATCAACAGGTCTAAGGAGTGAAATCAAATGTAAAACCTTTGGTTTAAATCATCGTCAGTATGTATTAGTATGTAACCTGGTTCTCCTGAAAGCCCATTGTTCTGGGTATTTGTCGGGGGCCACCTACCACTACAATGACTAAAATGAATGCAGGATTCTTGTGCCCAATGTCCTTTGCCTCACATTGGGTAGTCCAATTCCAAATCAGCACTTAAGGGGTTAATCCTCTGAGGTTTAATCCCCTAACACTGTGCTGTCTTGAAAATTGTTTTCTGAGGTTTTTGGTGATGACTCTAACAAACAAATAAACAAGCAGTTTAAATTTCTTCCAAAAAAAAAGTTATTTAGTATTTTCTTCCAAAACACAGGGTGGGGGTTAGCATAGGGTACTTGCCATACGTAGAACTCCCATGGTTAAATATTAGATGTCAGTATGTACAGTAATTACTTACCTATAAATAGCCTTGTAATGCTGTTTGTGGACATTGGAAAACAATACATAAAAGTAATAACTTTTCTTTCATAAAGACCTTTCTTTCTCCCGACCAACACAGCAACAAACGCTTTAACACTACAAAGAGTCATAAATGTAATTATAGATAACGCAAGCGCATGACTAAAGTGTGGTTTATAAAGTGTGGCTTAGCTCAACACCGGGACATTGTGTGGTTTAAAAATATCATACTTAACTCACCAAGTGAAGTCACATGAAAAACAGTCAGGTAGCCTGTGCAGATTTATATATATGACCTTTATATGTGTTGCTAGAGGTTAAGTGAAGGGTTATAAAGAACATTTGCAGATGAGCCTTACAGAGAACAGATGTGTTTGAGGTATAAATAAATCAGTGTTGCATGGTGATCAATAAGACCAGGCTGTAACAGCTGATTCTAATAACACATTGTTGATTCCTGACTTCAAGCATGACAGACAAAAGCTCTCCTGCACAAGAGTCCGTGTCCGCGCAGTTTCCATAACAACGTGGTGGGCAGCAAATGGCTTTCCTGCTACTATTCCCTCTCCCAGAGGGCTGCAGTGTGTGTGTGTGTGTGTGTGGGCGGGTGGTCATTCCTGCAGGAAGATGGCAAAGTCTGATTTCTGAATGCCAGCAGTGGCTTCTGAAAGGTGAACATGCCTGGGGTACAGCCACACCTGAAGGCCAAGAGTGTGCCCTGACACCTGTACACCTCCTGCCTTTATCCTGAACTGTCTTTACACTAAAAAAAAAAAGTCCCCTGCTGAGAGCAGAGCAAGGGGCGGGGGGTGGGGGGGCAGCGTTAGATAATTAGAAGGGAAAGTTGGCGGGGTGCCCGATAAACAGTTGGAAGAGGCACAGGGAGAGTCTGGTCTCTGGACAGGAAGGGCACGGCTCTGGCATCCAGTAACAAATGTAGGACAAGCAGGGAGATCAGCAGTACGAGTGGATTCTGGAATCGGCTGCTCCAACCAAAACATACTTATTGGATTAGATTATTAGCCCTGTTCAGTTCAATTTACACAGCACTTTGTCAGTTTTGAGGGCAGCCAGTTTGATACTATGGGGGAGGAATGGAAACCTAGACTTTTCAGGAAACCCAAATCACTGAGCATGGGTCATCACTGAGCTGGTGCTAATTTATCATAAAAAGAAAAGCACAGGCGAAGAATCTGCTGCCTGATTTTGCATAGTTTTCTCTACAAATGACATGGTTTCCAGCATCAGTGTAATGAAGTAGGTTTAGAAAAGTCCAAATGAAATCAGAGAAGCTGGAAGGTCTGGGGGGACTGGTTGACTCTGTGTCTATGGAATCATTCAAAATGTCTCCATAAAGTTCAACACTCATTGTTTTTCTGCTACAACAGAACTTCTGCAACTTACACAGGAAAATATTATTCCAGTGGAAAATATTATTCCAGTAGAAGGAAGTTACAAGGGTTATGTGAAGAGAATTCATTTTTTAAAAATTTTCATCTACTGTACAAATACCATTAAAATGTTAGCCTAGCAGCCAGGTTGATATCTTACACTGAAGAGGCACAGACACTGATGTAATAGAGGTCTTTTGTTGTTGTTTTTTAATGAATTGTAGATTGAAGTAAGCAAAATTGTGCTTTTCGGTCACTGAACGTTATTCTTTGCTTATTCTTTGCTTATCAGCAGAATCATACGCAACAACCCATTGATGTCTCTGAGACGTTAATCTCGTAATCCTATTTAAATAAAATGATAAGTTTTAACAAGGAAATACTTCAATAAAACACAAGTACATTAAAACTTTACTTTAGTAACGTACTTTAATAAGTTACATTCCACCTCTGATTCTGTCTGTGTTTTTATTTGGGAGTTTGGGGCATTGTAAGCCTAACAATACTCTAGACCAATATCAGTGGGTGGGATCAGGAGGGGACCCCACCACTCGAAGGAAATCCCCTTCGTATCAGTATATGAACATAAATAAGATCAGACAATTCAGATACTTAAAGGAGCCTTCTGCTTACTGAAGACCTTTTTCCTTTTCAAAATAAGAAAATAAAAATGCTTACAATAAGTACAAAAGGTAATTTCAGTTGGAAGTGGGAAATGAGTGGAAATGAGTTACTGATGGAAACAAGCAGGAACAGGCACCCTGATCAAACCTGTTGGGCTGTGTTTTGTTCTGTTTCAGTATCTTTGTGTGCTGCTGCAGTGTATTCTGCTGAATCCTGAGAAGAAGGGGAAGAAAGTCTCCTTACAAGAGGGAGAGATGGAGCTGGCCACCACCCTGTAACCCATGGTAACGCCATCAGCTGCAGTGGGAGGGGCTATGTGTCACACTGTGTCCGGATTGGCTAGGAACAGGTGTGCTGAGGTTCCATATAGGGAAGATGGAGGAGGACCGGTGGAAGCATTATTGGGTTGAGGTGGATGAGGCTGCCTTCAGATCAATTATTTTATTGTCTGTGATTATTCTGTGTGGGGGGTTTTCTGCTACTTTGGATTATCCAAACTTCTGGTATTTCTACAGGTTGACCAAAATATCCCTTAGAAACCTGTAGAGTGCCACATCATCCCGTTTTGTGTTTCATAAAGTGTGCAGGATGAGATGATCTTCTCTTGTGTTACTTTTGACACTTTTGCTTCATTACAGGAGATGCCATACACAGTCTGTGTGTAAGCATCTTCTTGCTGGAGTTTGAAACCAGATCCTGACTCTCAATCAGCTGATCATGAACCAGAGTCTGGAGAATCAAATGTCTTTGCATCACAGATCAGTAGGAATTTTGCAGAATAGCAGCTTCCCTTTACAACCAGTAAATACAACTAGTAAATTTCCCAGATGTTAAACTGATTAAGTGGGCTAAGTGCACTTCTGTATGTTTACTACTTAAGTTACTTTATGTCAATTAGGTTATTCTAAGTCATTCAGAAGCTCATTACAGTAACTAAGTGCCCTGATCAAAGAAATGCAGCCATCCATTAGCTAAACCTACTTTATCCTTGAAAGTCATGTCGGCCTGGAACATATCCCAGCTGCCACTGGGCAAGACAGCCACGCAGGCTCATGCCCAAGGTCTGTTTAGAATCACTCATTAAGCTAACTGGCTTTGAACTGTGAGAAGAGAAAACATACTCTGCAGAGAAAGGCCGCAACTGACTAGCGCATTCAAACTCTGAATTTTGATTGATTATTTTTAGAACTAAAACTGATCTCTTACATTTAAACCTCGTGATGGCTGATGATATTCACTGCTGGTCATCTGACATCACTGAAGCAGTTTAAACAAACAGATGGATAAGATTATGAGGTTCATGTACCCTGACTGTGGTATTATCTAAACTACTGAGGAAAAGATTGTTGAAACTGTTGCAGAATACCTCCCACTTGAGAGCAGAGCTTCAAGCTTTTAAAGTTGTGTTCTTCAGGGGTCCTATGGGACTGTTTCTAATCACTAAAATCAAACCGGAAGGTCTTCCTGCTTCTGCTTTGTGCAGCTAAAATATCCAGATGATGTTTCAAAGAAGAAAAATTAAAGAAATAATATCTTCTGATTGGTAAGACTTTTAATAGACAGGTATGCACATTTAAAAACAAGGAGAGACATTCCAAAAGCATTTAAATGTATAATTTACCAAAATGTTAACTGAAATTTGAGTTTGGGGCATTTCATTATCTCTTAAAAGGCAACCTCAGCCACATTTCTTTCTCTGCTCTGAGAATATTAACACTGTAATGGTCAAGAGCTCAAAGGAATTTCCAGAGAAGCTTGATGCCCCAGGTCTTAGTTACGTGTGCTAACTCATCAGGAAAGCACAGTTTTTGGACTGGATTGCAAAGTAATAGCTGTGGACTTTTCATAGTAGCTGTCTATGGAAGTACAGTAAGTCAGAGGAAAATCAAACTCTAGCTAGAATTTATTCTTACAAATAAGACAAGCAAAGTTGAGTCCTCTGAAGTTAAAAATATACACTCACAGCCAATTCATTAGGTAGACCTAATACCAGGTTGGACACCCTTTTGAATTCACAACTACCCTAATTCCTGGCACAGGTTCAACAAGGCAATGAAACATTCCTCATGATGGCATCACACAGTTGCTTTAGATTTGTGAGCTGCACATCAAAGGTGGGAAACTCCCATTCCATCAAATCAAATCAAATCAAATCACTTTTTATTGTCACATCACATGTGCAGGCACACTGGCACAGCACATGCGAGTGAAATTCTTGTGTGCGAGCCCCACAAGCAACAGAGATGTGCAAACACAACAACACAAACGAGCAAGATACAAGAATGGCCAACCTGAAACTAATAAATATATGTACAATATATAATAGTGTATGCATTTCTGGATGTGTATACTAAATATTTTCCTACGTGTGTGTGTGTGTGTGTGTGTGTGTGTGTGTGTGTGTGTGTGTGTGTGTGTGTGTGTGTGTGTGTGTGTGTGTGTGTGTGTGTGTATATACACACACATTTTTACAAATTAAATAGTAAAAAAATAAAATAAAATAATAATAATAATAATAATAATAATAATAATAATAAAATATATAAAATATACAGAGTTGAATATGTGCAAAACAAGTGGCATTTATATACAGTATGGAGTGCATAATGTTGAAGTTCCAGTAGTGAAGCTGAGGTGTCTATGACGTGTTCAGCAGTCTGATGGTACGGGACCGGATGCTGCAGAACCTCCTTCCTGATGGAAGCAGTCTGAACAGTTTATGGCTGGGGTGACTGGAGTCCTTGATGATCCTCCCCGCTTTCCTCAGGCACCGCTTCCTGTAGATGTCTTGGAGGGAGGGAAGCTCACCTCCAATTATCCGTTCAGAGCACCGCACTACTCGCTGGAGAGCTTTGCAGTTGTAGGCGGTGCTGTTGCCATACCAGGTGGTGATGCATCCAGTGAGGATGCTCTCAATGGCACAGTGATAGAAGGTCCTGAGGATGCGGGGGCTCATGCCGAATCTTTTCAGTCTCCTGAGAAAGAAGAGGCGCTGCTGCGCCTTCTTCACTGTTTTGTTTGTGTGTACTGACCACGTAAGATCCTCAGCCAGATGTACACCAAGGAACCGGAAGCTGCTCACTCTCTCCACAGCAGCGCCGTTGATGGTGATGGGGGTGTGTACTTCTCTGCACCTCCGGAAGTCCACTATCAACTCCTTTGTGTTTGCGACGTTGAGGGTGAGATGGTTGTCTTGACACCAGTGGGTCAGGGCGCTGACCTCCTCCCTGTAAGCTGTCTCATCACCGTTGGTGATAAGACCCACCACTGTAGTGTCGTCCGCAAACTTCACAATGATGTTGGAGCTGTTAGTGGCTGTGCAGTCGTAGGTGTAGAGTGAGTACAGGAGAGGGCTCAGTACACACCCCTGTGGAGCACCAGTGTTCAGTGTGACGGGGGATGAGGTGATGCTGCCCAGTCTGACCACCTGGCGTCTGTCAGACAGGAAGCTAAGGATCCAGCTGCAGAGGGAGCTGCTCAGTCCTAGATCCTGCAGTTTCCTGTCCAGCTTCGAGGGAACGATGGTATTGAAGGTTTGTCAAACTGTTGTTCCACCCTGTCCCTGTACTCACGTTTGGCTGCTTTGATCGTCTTCCGGAGTTGGTAATGTGCGTGTTTGTAGTCCGATGTGTTCGCGGAGGCAAAGGCGGTGTTCCGTGCCGCGCGAACATCTCCGTTAATCCAGGGTTTTTGATTTGGGAAGGATTTGACTGTTCTGGATGGGACGACATCTTCCACGCATTTCCTGATAAATCCACAGACTGAGTCTGTGTATTCATCAATGTCTCTGGCGGCCACGTGAAACATTTCCCAGTCCGCGTGATCAAAACAGTCCCGCAGCGCAATTGGATTGAGATCTGATGGCTGCGGAGGCCATTTGGGTAAAGTGAGCTCATAGTCATGTTCAACAACTTGAGATTACGTGAGTTTTGTTGCGTTATCCTTCTAAAAGCAGCCATCAAAAGATGGGAAAACTGTGGTCATAAAGGGATGGAAATGGTCGGCAACAATACTCAGGTAAGACGTGACATTTACATGATGCTCACCAAATACCAAGGCTGGTATTATAGCATCACACCATTACACCTGAAACGTCAAGGCAGGTCCACGTTTTCATGTTGTTTACGCTATATTTTGACCCTTCCATCCAAACATCACAGCAGAGATCAAGACTCAAACCAGCCAACATTTTTCCAAACTTCTGGTATAGATTTTTTTGTAGTCTATCCACTTCAAGGTTCAATACATTGTGCATTCAGATATGCCCTTCTACCTGCCTTGGTTGTAAAAACTGTTCAATAGCTCAGTAGTTTCGGAGATACTGTGACCAGCCCATCTGGTTTAAGTTACTTAAATCGCCTGTCTTCCCCAGTCTGATCCTCAGTTTATACTTCAGCAGGTCCTGATCATATGTACAGGCTAAATGCAGTAGGTTGCTGCCATGTGACTGGGTGATTAGACTACTTTAAACAGCTTCAAAAGATTAATTTAAATATTGCAAAGCCAACATCAAAACAAAGCAGTTGAAAATTATCTGAATATTCAATTGAGGTTTGTAAGAACTGCAAGGTGGTTCCTCTTTCCGAAAATAAAATTTAAACTTCAGGTTGTCAACTTTCAAGATAAAGAAAAAGGAAGTACAATCATATTGCTTCATTCAGGTAATCTTTAATGACGAAAATGTCCATTATCTTCTCCAATGTAGTGGGGAAAAAAGAGATTAAAGCAAATGTAGCATTACAATAAACACTTTCATACCACGAGTCTTTCAGCTCCTTCCATTTCTATTCACATTAGGCCCTGCCATCAACAATGGAGGTCTTTTGTTTTCACACTTTAAATCATGATCCAGGTCCAACATGACTCCTGTGCGTTCACAATCTTTGTCCAACACCAAGAGAGGAGAAAAAAAACAAAAACATTTCAAAAACAAACTACACAGGAGAGAAGGATTACCACTTTCAAATGCTGCACATACAAACATAGGCAGAAAGAAAAACATTAGTATCTCTGTGGCTGAAACGAGAACATCCACACCCCGCAAGTGGTTCTTAGCCAGTCTTTGAATCAGCTTGTATGCATGATGAGGAGTCAAATTTTACTGTCCCCGTATCCTTTAAGATTTTGTATGTTATTCTTTTGTACCGTAAAATTTCACAATGAAATTCATTTTTGAAAAGGCAACAAGTCCTTGTTAACATTTTGCATTTATGCTTGACTTTGTGTCATAAACGGGAAGAAACGGTCAAGCTAAAGCAAACGTGTTGTGTGGCGACTTACAGGAACTCATTGTGGTGCTATATGCTGATACGCGAACATCAACAGAGTAGACTCGGAGCAAGTGGATAAGGGGAAGAAAACTTAAAAGCACTCAGCTTACTCCTCGATGACTAAAAATAATTACAAAATAAAAAACATTTACTGCAGGTGGAGTGCATATCGACTCCAAATCAACTCTGCAGAAACGCTAACTGACTTCAAGTCATCTGGACCCAGGTTGGCTCAGACAAACTGATCAGCTTCAGAGATAAAGTTTTCCATGCATGCTACAGCCGTCCTAACATTAGAGCCTGTGTTTACACAAACTTTCCTCCAGTCAGTCAGAAGCTGCTGCAGCATCACGAAAGAAAGATAGATTGAGAACCACTGGGTACCTTCTGCCTATCCAAATTGATCCCTTCATCTGCAGCGTCAAGTTAATTCTCCTCGTTTTTTGTTTTGGCAAACCTGTTGGAGTGTCAGGAAGCACGGCTGGCTGTATCATTTTCCTTAATGGCTCTAAAATCTTTGGAAGTAAATTTCCATGTATAAAAGTAACTTGTTTCATGAGATATCCTCTAAACACTCAAAAATGTTCTCAAAGAAAATATCTAACTTCTTTTTTAATCTCAAATCAAAATCTCACTTTTAGGCCTTTTGGTATCGAACCTTTGAACAATACAACGCGTGCACTAATTTGAAACTATAATCGCGTAAAGTCCAGCCCAGTCTAGAGTTTAAAAAAAAAAAAAAAAAAAAACACCACACATGCAGGAAATGATCAGTTATGCTCCGCAGAAACCAGGAGGCTCACTGAAAGGACAACTTGGACGCTCACAGTTTGGACAGACAGCTGAACCTTTCCTGAAACATACACCACTGTTACCCAACCATATTGGTGTATGTAAAATACTGTTCGTGTACACACCGAATGGGACGCGCTGCCTGCCTTTCCATCTACAACCTGTATTCCAGTTCCTGTCACCAAGCAAAATATGCAATCGTATGCACATAACTGCATATTGTCACATAAATCTAACGGCAGACAGAGCCAGACTCCTCCAGTGAATTTCATGAGAGCTTGCGGTATGGGTTGGCCACTGTGGAAACGCCTTTCATTATTTAAAACTTCTCAGTAAACCACCATCATTACAAAATAAATTATTTTAAAAAAAAATATAATAATCTAAATAAAATGGCTACTCTGAAAAAGGCATGGTCACATTTTTAGTCTGCGTAGCCAAGTCTGAATTTGCTTCCAAGGTCGAGTACTGGGCTACACCTGCAGGTGGCACAATCTCTGGTCAGTTCTATAACAGTCCTCCCTCCTTGTCAGTTAGTCAAAAGGGGACTAAAACAGCATGTGTAGAAGAAGAGTTTGGTTTGATGCTGCAACCCTCCCTGGAAACCCATGCATTATAAACATTCCAACTGATGAGGAAAAGGAAATATGACCTTCATTTCTGAAAAGTTTATGCAAATTAGTGAAAGATATTGGGGAGGTCAAGAGTAGGGGGAGTATCAACAGACAGTAAGAACAGTAGATCAAGAAAAAAACAAAAACAAAACAAGAGGCAGGAAGGAGGGGAGGCTGAGGAGGAAGAGGATGCACTTTGCTTGAGAACATGTCATATCTCAGGGTTTAGGAGGGGTAATAGGGGCAAGCAGGACAGGAAGGAGAGACAAGCATTCTTCTCACGACAGAAAAACTTCCTCTGACGCTTGCCCACTTCTGAGGCACTTTTCTTCATGTTCATTCTCATAAAGAGCTGGTGGGTGGCATGGTCAGCCTCTTGCCAATGTAGACCCTGAAAAGAAGGTAAATGACGTTAAACACGACTGGGTGTGGTGGTTTAATCAATGAGCTAGGCAAGGTGCCTAAAGCCCGATCTGAGGTAGGGGTACCTCAATTACTCTGTCACCTTTCAATGAATCCATTGAAAGTAAGTGGACATTAAACCAGTGGTTCCAAACTTGGGAGAGCCAGTTTATATGAAACAAGCAGCTGCACACGAGACTGAAAACTACTGGTGTTACATAAGTCAAACTGAATTGAACTCTATGGGGAAGGTAGATGACAGTGCTAGAACTATAGCTTTCAAGGGTCCCATTATAATAACGTTACTTAGTTACTGCTTTAAACAACTTCCCAAAGCAACTCCTGGAGACTGCCAAGCCACAATGACTGCTTAATCTGCAGATTTAATGCTAAATACTGTTTTGCATTGGATACATTTCGCTCTAAAACCAACCCTTTAGTTTGAATGCAAATGCCCAGCAGACATATTCCCCCCCCCCCCCCAATATGATTGGTTCGTTAATATCTCCCACTGAATACCACATCATGTTCAGCAAATGATGTCTGAAGTATTAATGCTGTGTAATGATTGTGTCTGACTGGGGAGCCAAGATTATTGTACCATGTGTTATCACATGGAACCCCTGGGAGTGTCACTATGAAGCAGCAGGTGTGCAGCCTTTTAGTCTGCAGCTGTTCTGCCAACATACAAAAGAGTGGTTGCAGCTGATGTTCGTCTGTGGTTATACAGCTCCCCCTGCTGGGGTTATGTACAACAACATGTTTTTTTTTTTTTAAAGATTTTATCCTTTTTTGACATACATTTAAAAAAATAAATCAATAAATCAGTTGAGCAAATTTCACTAACTACTGTCAGTCTTGCTTTAGACATAACACACGCTGCACAGGTGGTCTGTGGTGTTTGATTCTTACCCCAGCCCCAGAGCGAGGATGTGTGATAGCAGCAGCGAGGGGATGAAGACTTTGAGGAACTCGGCAGAGAAAATGCCTCCTTTCTTCATGGCCCCAGTCTTCCTCATACTGAGCGTTACTGAGCGTCGGGGGTGCCGGAAATGAAATTCCCTGTTTAAAAACAGACGCATTATAGATGCAGAACAGTTGCTTCATAACCTAATGCCTCTCAATAAAAGGTAAATATAGCTGTAAACATAACTTTCAGTCACATATGAAGCAAGCAAGCTCTTTCTGGGTAAGAGTTTGCACCTTTTCTTTGTTTTATACCTGCACACCTTAAAACACCTCGCGTGTTGGAAAAAAGTAGCAATTTGAAAAACACTGTGATGTGAAGAAAACTAAGTGATTAATCAACTAGTTTTAATCCCACAGCATTTTCGAAGCTGGTACCAATTAAAAGAGATGTGTCATGTATGCATGAGATCTTAGGTTGTATCACAGATGTTGTGCACATTTATCTGAGATACATTACAGAAACCTTTAGGTTTTCAAGGGTTTAAGTAATATATAGTTTTTATTCCAGCATCAGAGCTGACACCTTATAACAGCTGGCTTCGTATTTGTTCTTTAGAGTGACTTTATTACCATAATGATCATTTCCTTTCTCTGCACAAACAAGCAGCTGAGCATGATCATTTGCACGCAGAAGGCTGATGTTTACAGAGTTCAGACTTACTTGGGGGGAATGTTTTCCGGTCGACTAGACCAGTCTGCAACCCAATCTGCATCCTTCATCAAGATGTCCATGTCCTTCTCCTTGTCCAAGACATCCTCTTCAGACTAAAGGCATAAAAACATGTAGTTTAGCAATAAAAGCCTGCAGCCTTTAGGACCCTCACAACCTGTCTGTCAGGACAAACGAGACTTGTTTGGAATATTTGAGCATGTGCACGCCATGTTTTCAGATGTCTGACACCAGGAAAACACATAAGTAAAACTATAATGCTGATGACAGGCTGTGCAGACGATACAGAAATACACACTGGGTGTGGCAGCCATCTCCATGGAAACTAAAGGCAGGCAACGGCTGTCATCCCCCTCCAGGGCCAGTGGTTGAAGCTGCCATGGCAACAGACTGATGAAGCATATGATAGGCATACATATGCTTACGTCTTACCTGGCTGTCTCTTCTTTCCGCGTCAAAGATGATCTGACCCTCATCCTGGGGAGAGTGAGGTCGTGGGGGGCTGTGGTTTTAAAAAAAAAAAAATATAATAATAATAATAATAATAATAATAATAATAATAACAACAACAACAACAATTTGACAATTCCCTCATGTAACTTTAAAGTGAACAAGTGATGTACATGTTTTTGCGTCACCAGTTATCAAAGCAGTACAAAAGCGCATATATGCTGTGGTAATGTGTTCTACATACAGAAAAAATATTACTTTATTATCAGCATTTATTGTACCAGTACCAGCTGGCGGATCCTTATCAAATTGATCTGACACACAGCAATACACAGTCTTTATGCATTAGTTTACATTGCAACACTAGGCTGGACTGGATTGTATGACCCAAGACAACAAAATCCAAAAATGAAGGCTCCCTATATTATTTTAACCTTGGGGTAGAAAAAAGCCCCCAGGTTTGGGTGGTATTGCAATATTAAAGTGTACTTCACACAATCTATAAACAAATACCACTAAAGCCTATTCCACAGCACATCCGCCTTGCCGTACCACAAGCACTATAAATGCATCGTCATCATGGATCTGTGAAATATTAAACAAATGAATCACTTAATATGAATAACAGGATTAAAATGCCAACTTGTAGCTTGTATTTATTGGCTATGAGTTAGAAGTCCTTTAAAGTGCTGCTCTTCCTTCACTCTGACCCCTCTGATGAAATGTGTGCAAAGCATCTCAGAAAGATAAGTAAAGAAAACACTTGCCTAATTGCCTCTGAGCAAAATGACACCAGCCTTGCTCTGAGAGTGTTATGACAAAATATATGTCAAGTGCTTGTGTCCCTGATCATTTCTGAGCGGTTTGCTGATACACTGCTCTCAGCTCAAATATCTGAAATCGTGCTCAGGTGACTTGCTGACAGCGGACTGATAAGGTCCCTTTTATCACAGTTTTGAGCATTACACACAAGCACACGATGTGGCTGTGGGGCAAAGGGTCAGTTTGTTGCTTACATGCCAGATAAATTGTGAAGTCTGCTAAGGAAAGAAGAAGCAAGTCGACTGAGACCCTTTCAACTCTGAATTGAATCTGATTTATTGTGACAGAGAAGCCGCTCCCAACGAGCTTTTAGAAGCAAACTGCCCAGTATTTAACACCTTGTAAGAGTTTTTATGTTGCACAAAGTCTTAATGGAGCCTAAAAGCAATTTTCTCAAGGGTTGTAGGGTTTTCACACCAAAATGCACAGATAAAAGCTGGTTTTGTAAATAAATATATGCCAGGAAAAACAATAGAAGAAAAAAAAAAGTGCAGCATAGTTTCTGGTTTAACACCATCATGCTAGTCAGGTGACAGGTGTGTTTACACTGTGCCCTGAAGATATCACATCTGATAGGCTGTTAGCACAGTGAGCTAACACTTCATCGAGTACTATTCCCTGTCATAGCATGTCACTGGTAAGAATCAGGTGAAAATAAGGTCATCATAGCCAAAACCCAGTATTACTTCAGAGGCATTTGACTTGCTAATACATGCTGCCTGTTAGGTTAGTGTAAAAAGGGCTTCAATTGTGCAATTTAAGCTAACTGTTTCCAGTTTTTAACTTCTAAGAATAATACGTAATAAGAACATAAATATGCATAAATTTATTTTAGCAATTCATATGGCTTTAGCAAAAAATAATTTTCTTTTATTTTTTTAAATCTGCATTTCTGAAGCATGTAGCTTTACACTGAGAGAAAAATCACAGGAAAAAGCTGGAGAGGAATCAACTTCCTCATGTGACTAAATCTTTTATAAATACAGACCTTTATGAACCAATGACTTTCTTGACTCTTGATCGTGATTAAACTCCCGTGTCCTAATCTGTGTTTAATGTCAAACAGATCTGGGAATACAGGAAGCTTTGCAACTAAGCTGGTTTTATTCTGAAAGTTTTAATATTTGCACTAAAAATGAAACTTTGTTGTTAAGAATAAACTGAATAGGTTAGAGATATACGGAGGAGCTTGAGCGATGTTTGTTCATAAAAGTACCTGTCACAGGACGAGTTGCTGCGGCTTGATTCATGCTGGGCATCCAAAAGGATCTTTTCCATGTCTCCGTTGTGGATTGAAGAAGAGGATGGGACATGCTCCAAGCCTCCCACTATGGCCTCCTCTTCCTCCACCTGAGGGAGCGGCAGCAGGCCCGAAACAGAGTCAACTGTTGACAATGACTGGGCTTGGTGATTTCTGTTCATCTCCAACTCCACCCAGGACCCTGAGGGAGAAAACACAGAAATATTATTCAGTATTTGTTTCTTTCTGATGTGAGTTAAAGCTTCATTTTAAAACATCTTCACTCAAACAGAGAAGAGTTTTGCTGCTAGGCTAACTGTAATCTCTCATAAAATGTGTTCTTGCAACAAGCAGATAGAAAACTAGCGGCTTCTGAATTTACAAGAACTTTGAGTTTAAATGGCCAAAGTTATAGTTTAAGAAACACCATTTACTTTCCATTTGTTGGTCTTTTACTTATTTGCAAAAAAATAACAGTAAAATATTCTTGGATCTTTTCTTTCTATTAGAATTACAAACAAAAAGATTGTTTATATTGTGATAAGAGAACCATTGTTATCTTAAATCTTCTTGTATAAACATGAGCCAGCTTCTATTTTTAGAAATCCAGTTGACTCTATGGACATGTGTTAAGCTAAAGATTAGATTAAATTTTGCATTGCTTTTCAAAAAGGGAGACGCGTGCACATGCTTCCCTGTGCATGGACTTGAAAACAAGTATTCAGGTTATCAAACAGTTAACCAAATTGTTTTTTAAAAAGTTAACATCCACCACTTTTTATAAAATAATTACAGACTTTAAAACAAACAAACGAACCAGACACAATGACAGGACATGTTTAAAATGTAAATTTCCAACAATGTGCCTTTTTAGCTTGTGAATGAAATAAAACCCAACCCTAAACCTTGATGGGTTGCAGTTAACAGGCCAGATCCTAGAGCTGTGCGGGATAGGTCATTAACTATCCTGATTAAAGTTAAGCATTCTTAGGCTTTGAAACTCACTGCCGTGCCCAGTAATGAGTTGTTGCTGGTTCTAAGTAAACTTGTTTATACCCGTTACTGGCTTGCACAGAGCTAAAGAGGAACCTCAAGCAGGCTCTCCATGAGGAAACAGCTCAGCAGGTCTGACCACACAATAGAGAGCAGGAGAGAAAAAAAAGAGCAGACCACTGTCAAATTTTTTTTGCTCGTAGAGAGATAAACAACAATGGATAGTTGAAGTTTTGTTCAAATGGGATGGGGGTAGTTCACCTGCTCTCAAGTTACAGTTGCAGGAAAAACCTGGAAGTCTGGTGTGGGCTTGAATTGCATTCAAGCCATAAAAGTATATATCATATATGGGTATACCTAATGCCCCAGAACATTTTTTATCCATTAAAAATTTATGTTTTGTTCTAAACCGTAAACACTATTTGTTACCAACTCACTGTGTGTTGATAGAAGCATACAGCTATCAACTCTCTCCTAATTAGCCTCATATAGAAAAATGAGAGTTGTTAAAAGGAAATCTCATATTAAATACAGTTCTAATAATAATACATTTTATTTATGAGTGCCTTTCAAGTCACCCAAGGACACTTTACAATAGGATAAAACACTTAGTAAAACAATTGCAGAATAAGAACAATAAAATAAAAGCACAAGATAAAATTAACAAACAGTGGATTCACAGTGAATATGCAGATTTGAACAGATGAGTTTTGAGTTGGGATTTAAACTGGGGGAGAGAACCAGTGTTTCTTATTTCTGAGGTCAGAGAGTTCCACAGCCTGGGAGCAGAGCAGCTGAAAGCTCTGCTTCCCATGGTGGTGAGGCGGAAGGAAGGTACAGCAAGCTGGATAGAAGAAGAAGAACGAAGTGAACGGGCAGAACAGGTGGTGGTTAACAGGTCAGAAAGGTAAGGAGGAGCGAGGTTATGAATGGCCTTGAAGGTGAGCAGAAGAAGTTTGAAAATTATCCGGAATTTCACAGGGAGCCAGTGAAGTTCCTGAAGAACAGGGGTGATGTGCTGGTAGGAGGGGGTTCTGGTGATAATGCGAGCAGCAGAGTTCTGAACCAGTTGAAGCTTATGGAGGGATTTTTGGGGGAGACCATGCAAAAGAGAATTGCAGAACGGGTGAGATTATTGATGTGAGATTTATAGGAAAGCGAACTGTCCAGGATGACACCAAGGCTCTTAACCTGAGGAGAAGGGAAAACTGTTTCCCTTCTCCTCCACAGTTTCAATGGTTATCGAAACTGGAGTTATCGATGGCTTTAATTTTTCCATCATCTACATTTTTAAAAAGAGGAAGTGAATCAACTGTAAGCTTTCAAATTTCCCACTCTATAAGCCTGTAGAACCTGTTCAAATCATAATTTATCTCCACAATCATGATAATATGGAAAGCACAGTAACATACGCAAAGAATGGTTTTATAATGACATAACATTTTTTCCCATATGTACTAAGTAAAAGTGTAGAACAAGTAACCATCATCAAAAAGATATTATTATAATAATTTAAATAGAGAAGTCTGAACGAGGTCCAGGGCTGTGAGTGACCAAAACTTACAACAAGTGTGACCTGAAATGACCATTTGAGTCCATCAAGTCATCAGGAAAGTGCTTATACGTCAGGTCTGGGAGGCCTTTCCCCATAGACACGGGGAAGTCTTTAAAGCCACTGATTATTATTATTTATTCTTTTTTTTTTTTTAATCTTTGAGTTTTGCATGTCTACATACATTAGTCAGAATTTGACCGATTTATGTCTGTTATGACAACAGAAGTCTCTTTGCCACCCACAGGGTGACAGATTCCTTGAACTACTAGGGAAAGCGGCAAAGTTTTAGCTGGAGCCTTGGAAGACATTACTCTCAGCTGGCATCTGACTGGTTATTCAGATGATAAATTGCACCTGTTGTTATCCTGCCACGACCTGTCACAATATTTGCCTTTTGTTTTATGGCTGGTACAGGGTGTGACAAAGCCACAGCATTCCCTCTGATTAAGGTAAAGCGGCCTTTACTAGGAAATCCAAGCAAAAACATGCAAGACAACAAAGACAGAGCATGTCAACAATCACTTCCTGAGGGGAATTTCCTGGAAAGAGACAAGCTGGGCGCCCAAAACTGGCAGTTGAAGAAGTTAAAAAGTAATGTCATTTTCACAGCCCTGTGGTGAAAGAGCACCTAGTGTACAGTATGTGCTGTGGCTGTGATATATGACGCTGTCCCCATTTGTACGTGATGTCTGACATGAACTGGTAACTAAAGAGTACAGCATGTCAGAGATGAGTTACAAATTTAGAGGGGGGCAGATTACCCAAGTCTAGAATTTTGAGAAGGGGGTGGGGGGAATCTTTACGCAGCTTTAAAACACTTTCTCCTCCTACTCCACCAAAAAAAAAAAAAAGAAGGAGGAGAAGTCCTCATAAATATTACCATTACAGTATGTAAACACCATGTGGCATAGAATTTCATAGACAACAGGTCAGTTAAAAGCAAAGGGTGCAGCCCCCCCACCCCACCCACACACACCCCTCCCCCCCTCTTAACAGGCCTCGACTCAGCACTCACACTCATCCTGCAGATTACACGGTGGACTGCAAGCCAAGCTGCTGTTGACAGGCCATTGTCTCCACTCTGTGGACTAAAACCACGTTACCATGGTGCTGATGCATCCGAACATTCTGGCCCAGCCATCAGCTGTTGGTGGGGTTCATAGGGGTGAGACATGATGTTAAGGCTAAAGCTTATCCATGGTCGCATGTTGGGACTCAAGACCCCTGGGATTACATAACTATATTTATGACACTGGTGTGAGTGAGAAAACACCTAAAAAGAATCAGATTACAAAGTGCACTGCTGGCCTCTCCCTTGTGATAAGCACAAGGGCTAGCTGTCCTTATAGGTGTGTCACAGGTTTTTCTGTGACAACACAAACAGTACATGCACTAAGATCCACATTTTTTTCTTTTTGATCTTCTAATTTGGGCAGATGATATTCAACAGGCTGTTTCATATATATTAGAGATGGACCGATCCGATATTACGTATCGGTATCGGTCCGATACTGACCTAAATTACTGGATCGGATATCGGAGAAAAATAAAAAATGTAATCCGATCCATTAAATATCACGAAAGCACCTCACAAAACTTGCAACACGCTGTAACTCACCTCAGAACTTTAGCACGTCGGAGCAGTATGCATCACGTGATAGAGCGGCTGTGGCATGCGGGACCTGTCGGTGGTCTGGATAGCATGTGGAGCTTCGCTAGCAACCTGGCATTTCATCTCCGACAAAGTTATCCCCGAGAGAAGTAAAGCAAGTGTGTAAGTCCATCTCTGAATGTTTGTAAAGCATTCCTGCGTTAAGCTTAACAAACGACTGCCTCTTCTTGCTGCTACTTCAATCATGAAACTGCTTAATGATCAGCTGATCGGCTTTTCTGTCACGAGTCCGTCTCTCTTGTTTGTTTTTGGCCCACTTTGCACCAGAAAGAGGAAACCAGCGGCTGAACAACAGCAGAACGTTTAAGCTTGATAAGCTGTTGTTAGAATTTATTTAATATTACTTTCTACTCGAGGATCTTTTTCTACGTAGCTGACGGCTGGTAACTGTGCAGGGGCGGATCTTGCAAAGTTTAGCCAGGGGGGCCGATAGGGCATGAACAGGGAAAAGGGGCACAAAGACATACTTTTCTTTCTTATTCTCATTTAAAATGTCTAGCTTTTAATAAATAATTATCTGACACCCAAAGTTTTAATTTGATGTAAAATGAATAGAAGTCAATTACTGTATATAGTGACTATTAAGTCTAATATATATACCCTAGTAAGCTATAGTACTCTTTACTTTGGGAAGGTACCATCTGTGCAGTCTGCAATTTTGTTGAAGAAAGATGTTGAATCTATTTAATATTTCTTGAAAAATAATTGATTTCTGTGCATTTTTTTTCGCACTGCATCAAATTAAGGTTGATTACGTCGATTAAGCATCATGAGGTGGAGCGTGAGGGGTGGTTCCCTATTTTTTATTTATTTATTTTTGTTGTTGCTGGGAGTTGGAACCCTATTAGTTAGGTTGCTTAATATTTACACTAAGTACTCTTTAAAATACCAGAATAGGGAGGATGGTGTAGGTTTAAGTTTATTAGATTGATCAGTATTGCTGAACTATGAAATATTTTTTTTGTATACAGGTATAACAGAATAGCTTTAGTGTAGTTGTTGTTTTAAACTTGAGTATGAACTTGCAGACTTGCAAAATGCAGCAAGATAATTTAAAAAACAGTTTTGTTGGTTAAAAAACACTATATCGGATTCATATCGGTATCGGCAGATATCCAAATTTATGGTATCGGTATCGGACATAAAAAAGTGGTATCGTGCCATCTCTAATATATATATTAAAAATGTCTGCCATGAACTCGGGTGGAATACATTTACCATCCAGTGACCAAAAACTGGCAATTTTCTAGCCTTTTTTAGAAGCAGCTAATCTCCACTGGTTGTTCAAAATGATGTGTGTGTGTGAAAACCAGCTGGAAAGTTTGTTTCCTATCCAGCAGACTTTGGCTTAAAATTAAGCAGCCTCTGTGTTCTTACATGCTGCCTCTTGTATCATACTCCTCACCTCCCCAACCAATTTCTTTCGTCATGTGTATAAGGTCTGTCCCCTTGTCGTTGTGGCCAAAAATGGCATGCCAAGTCATTGCATGCTATTTATGTTGTAAAACTTGAATCACAAAAGCTGTCTAGGCAGAGCCCCCCCTCAAGTAAGTAAGCCGGAGTGTCAGCGTTCTAATCACACCACCTTTAAGGGCATGTTTTAGACAGAGGGATGCTAGCCAAGTTGCGGTCAATACTGGACAATCCTTCACACCCTTGTAGCTGTTAGGCACAAGATGGAGAGCCATAGAGGCAAGTTCAGCAAAAGACTCATTCAAACACAGGAAATCAAACTTTATAAATGCTCCTGATGAAACCTAGGTGTTTTTCCACTTATATCACATCTATACTGTACATAACATTAGTTTAACTTTGGGACATTTAATTTTAATTTAACATTAGTTTTACTTAATTTTTTTGGGTATTTTTTGGAATTTTTTTTATATATTTAGAGATTTTCCATATTTGTATAAATGAACATCTGTAACAAAACAATTCGCCCTTGGGATTAATAAAGTATTCTGATTTCAATGCAAACAATGGTCTTAAGTAAAATATTTATTTCATATCTTTCTATAAATACCAATGGACTTAGTTAATAAACTACGAAACTAAAGTTTAGAGAAAAAAAAACAAAGTGCAAATGTTTAAACAGACATTTATTTGGCAGAATAAATTAAAGCAGATGAAAACCAGAGGGGAAAAAAAGGAAAGAATATTAAGTTTTAATTCCGCTTATCAACAAAAACTTATGTCGACGGGAAAAAAGTTACATGAACGACAGAAGTAACCTCAAAAATCCAAGCAAACGAAAATCTTAAAGACAGTACTTAAGTCTTCTAAATTTCTTTTTGCTACTTTCCACGACACGAACGATTCAGGTTAAATTACCAAAATGCATTTCCCCATTTTTGCCACTTTGAACTTTTTCGATCTAGCCTTGTTGACAAAGCTTAAACCCCACGTCTACGTTCTACCTACCAATCGCTGATTGGCTTAGGATCCTGTCAATCGCGCGTACAACTAAAACACCATTGGCCCAAACAGTGTCAATAAACACACGGAACATACCGTTCTGTAAACCGTCCCCTTGTAGGCAGCTTCGCCGTGAAAAAAAATACATAAGCATACAAAATTACTGGTTAGCCCTGCAATAAACCTACTATAAAAACATCCAGAAATTATTTTAGAAAGAATATAGACCGGGTAGCTGTCACAGTTGAGCAGTTTGGTTAGGATTTAGCTTACCGTTTAGCCCCGAGTCTCCGTTGTTGTCTGTAGAAGTAGTGTTAGCGTCGGACATCGTCGTGCCTGGCGAGCAGGATGGGTTGCATAAAAGGCTCGAGTCAGTGCAAAAGGCGCAGTGTTTTAGCTGCACACATTCAGAGTTGTAATAAGAGAATAGACCCGAGTCGTGTGCTTCTTTTTTTCCTTTTGTTTTTTTTTCTTTAAGATGGGGGTTGAGGGGGACAGCAGCTAGCTAAGCTACAGCACAGCTGTCGCTTGTTTTCGAGCGTTAGCTGGTCTGGAAGCAGCCAGTCTCCCCGCGAGCCCGCTCACGCCTTCGCTCCCTCCCTCTCTCCGGGAAGCTGGGTGATGACATCACAGCCTCCCGTTGATAAGCGAGAAGAGAGGGCGAGTCGACATAACGAGGCGGAAAAAAACAAAACAAAAGCTCAGGATATTACGTGCATCAATAATTGGAAAACAGAAGATCCGAAGTATTTTTTTTTTTTAAATTCTCTCTTTTTTTTTTTTTTTAAAGCATCGGGATTTGTTGCTCACGGGCTCTGCGTTTGCCATGCAGGACGGGACGTGTATGCCCCCACGTACACACGCGGTCAAGCCACGAGCCAGATGAATGTTTATTACCGGCTTTCAGCAAGTGGACACCCTTTCAGCTGATTTCAATAAACTTTCAGCGGCTGAATTTTATCACGTTCATCAAGTATTCCCTTAATCGCAACTACACGTACGTCTTGCACGGTGAATGATGGGGCAACAGCTTTAAAAAGAAAAAAAAAGTCCCCTTACCAACTGAAGGAGTTTAATGAGGTCAACAACAATGCTCTGTGATAATCCAGCTGTAACGCTTAGCATAACATCAGTTGAGCAGTGATGAGATCCCACCAACAACCAAGCATTCACAAGGATGCAAAAAGTAGTTCCTTTATTTTCCCCTCCCCCCACTGTCATTGATTAAAATTGTAGTTATACATTACTAGAGGCATCAATATACTCTTAAGTGTCCACTTTTTAAATAGAGTGTGGAGACATCCAAGTGCTGCAGATCTTCTGTGAGGCTCATTGCACCATCACAGTTACAGTATCAGTTACGTCTGCAGTAGTTTAAACACTGTAATGCCTCAAATCTTTTCTTTAAAAAAAAAAAAAAAAAAAAAAATTGCAGTCTCACATCACAGACATCCAAATACTTGAGTTGGTGCAGCAACAAAGTCCAGTGTCAAATTAGATGTTCTTCCCTGTTGTGAAGTGCAGCTTGAGCTGAATGTTGTGGTACAGGATTGGGGGGGTAAAAAGCCATCCCCCCCTCAAAAAAAAAAAAAAAAAAAAAGTCACGTTTCGAGGTTAGGCTTCTTCTCACAAAATAGGACGGAACAAACCTGTTGACTCTTTAACCTTTTTAATATAAATATGACCATCATAATTATCTTTGAATAGGCCTTCTCTGATACCTGACTATTATTGAAGACAAGAGAAAACAAAAAAAGAAAAAAAAAGAAAAAAAAAACAGGAGGAAGAGGAGCCGATGCACAAAAATATCACGATACACTCACACACACCCAAGGGGGAGAAAAACAAGAAAAAAAAAAAAAAAAAAAAAAGAACAAAGGAGGAGCTCTTACTGAGTTTGGGCCTGTTTGGCCAACCAGAGCTTGAGGCACAGTGACAAACAGCAAGCAGAACAAAAATCTCACTGGACCAAATCTGAGCGGACAACAAAAAACAAAACAAAAAAAACAACCCCCAGAAAGCAGCAAAAAAAAGAAAAAAAAAAAAAAAGAAAAAACCACTGTACTTCTCAAAATCCTGGATGTGTCCAAGATGAGCAGCAAGTTGTGATGAATGTATGGTTTAATGAAAAAAAGGAAATGTGAAGACACTCAAAAACAGACAGCAGAACTGATGAATTTGTGAAAAAAAAAAAAAAGTGTACACAAAACAAAGGTCAAACTTTTCTTAGAAAAGTAAACACTACAATGGCACAGGATAATAATGGGATAAACTAGGGGTTTTTCATTTTCTACCATTTTAGGGGACGGGATATTTATAAAAATAAGTGTGTCTGTATTCAGAAATTTAAGGAAATTAAACTTGTTTCACCCACATTAGAAAAGTAAAGGGCAGGCGGGTTGGCAAAAGAAAAAAAAAAAAAAAAGATGATGAAGAGAAAGAAATTGGCACAACATCACTTAACAACAAGGCAGGCATCACTCTGCCACAGACAGACTGATGATGGGCAAAAGCAAGTCCTCCTCTGTCCACATCTAGTGGCAAAGTCTGGTCACTCAGTAGGGCCGGACAGGGATGCTGGTTGTTGGCATTACCACCACAGATGGCCCTGGATGAGGCTGTGAGGCTGCGGGTGGTTACAAATGACATCACCCGCGCCAGATGTGACAAGCTCACCCTGCAATTAGTTCACTTTATCCTGGAATATGTAGAGGTTGTTGGTCGTTGCCACCGCAATGATGTTGTCCTGGGGATGCCAAGCAGTGTGCAGGATCTTCTTATTGAAGTCCAAACTATCCACGCTGATTTCATCCTTTTTGCGTTTGCCGCCTGTGCACACCTTGCGGGGCTTCAGGACCTGCATGGGCTTGCTGTTTTCACGGGACGCCTCCAATGTCACGTCCCGTCTGTGGCCGCGATCGAACATCCTGAAGAAGTTGTTATATGAGCCGGTCATCACCACACTGCCCAGAGTAGGTGGGGAGACGTGGGAAAAGTGAGAGTCATCAAATCAAGTTATCCAAAAACAATGTCCATTAGAAAATAAAGTTTAAACTTTGTGCACCACTAGTTTACAAGTGATGGGCAATTAGAGGACAACTCTAAAACTGCTTACACATCAGAAGTGATTCCCAGGTACGTGGTTGCCAGAAATCATAAGAAAGTTAAGGATAACTTCAACCAGGCTTATGGGTGAAATAACCACTGGCTATACAAAGTGGGCAGAACCTGGCAAGTCACTGAATCGTCTACCAATGGATAAAGACTACTTCTGACTGACACATGACGTGGTAATAAATATGTTATAGGGTTACATAGGCAACCGGAGGCTGAAAAGTCAATCAGCTTTAAAGCAACAAACAAATCCCATCCATTGTGTATATATTTAATATATTTTTACAGAAAACATCAGTGATGGTGTTACAAAAACCGCACCTTAGTGTTCAAGGGTTAATAATCATTTTATCACTTGTTCTTTGAAAGCTTTTTATTTTTATGTACCATTGCGTTGGTTTATTTTATTTATATCCAATGATTATAGCATATTATTTTTCCTACCTTTTATCATTTTTATCTTTTTACTGCATTTTATCTAGCTGTACTTTCCATTCATGTTTCTTCATTCAAATATATTAAATTATGCAATCTCTATGCACTTAAGTCATTTTTATTACATTTCTTTGATTTTTTTTTTAAATTTATCTTTAATTGCTTATCATTGCATATTATTAGTTTTACTATATATTTGTTCTGTCTTATCAGCTTTGGCAGATATCTGTGAAGCACTTTGAACCTGAATGAAAGGTGCTACACAAACAGGGTTTGATGGATCGAGGCCAAATGTGCAGTGCACCAAGCAAAAAGAAAGAGTGGGGGGAAAAAAACTTGCAGGGTGTAATCTTTAAAATCATGACAGCAATAAACAAAGTGCTACCTGAAAGATTATGTAATTTCCTAGTGTTATTATTGCATTTACCCCCTGTGTGTCTCAAACCTTTTACCTGTCATTGCCATTCCAGCAGCATTCAAACTTGTCAAAGATGCAGTCATTCTCATATAGCGAGCACAGCTTGCTTCTCAGGTACTCATGGACCTGTAATGATTTTTGTGGGTGGGGGGGGGGCAGAAACATGATGATAAGAAATTTTTAAATGAGACTTCCAAAAGACAAACCTCCAATATTCAAAATCTCCTGCACCCCCATAAAGTAGCAGAAGGTGCTTGAATCTGTGAAAAAGAACATCTAAAATGCCTGTCATTATCTGTAACCCTATCTTTCAGGGTTGGGTTCCCCCTAGTGGCCACTATATTACATTACCAGGAATGACTGGGCAAAAAAAAAAAAAGAAAAAAGAATGGCCACTGTCCAACTGTGACATGAATTACCACTGCATATAATAAAATAAAAACTAAAAGTACATTAAAATCAAATGAGTAAATATGAAAACCAGAGTTTAACAGGCTGTGGACACTATCAGACAATATTAGGTGTCAATCCTCCTTCCTCTTTCCATGCATCACCTCTCAATCACATTTCCTAAAATATGCCTATAGCCTTTTCTAGCTGAGAGACATAGCAAACAGTAAGCGCCCACCTGAGATTATTACATTCCAGTAATGAAAAAAAATCTATATGCTATTATTTCCTATGCAAAATAATGACAATAAATGATCTGTAATCATTTTGATAGTAAAATATTAGCAGCAAAATCACAAAGTTATTAACAAATTAATCGCCACAATTTGAAGATTCTGTGGCAACCAGGGCATCAGTGTATGAACCTACTGCCAGTCGTTTCATAACTGTTCATAACTGTGTAGTAAACCTGACACCACACACTAGTTTCTATTTGTCATTCTCACCTGATATGTCTCCACAGGCCTGGTTTCCATATTCAGGTCCCAAATCTTTACAGACAAGTAGTCTCTAGTCATCATGTAGCGTCCGTTGTGGCTAAATTTAACATCTGAGATTGATGATATGATCTCAGAGAAAAAGGAGCGATTACTTGGATCTTCTGGTTCCTCAAACACTGGATGACAGAAAGATGAAAAAAGTCAAACTGCAGTGTTCACCAAAAGGTCTACTGTGACATGAAAGTGCTTTGCATAACAAATCCAGTACTTAATCTGCCTGTCAGGGTAGAAGAAGGGACATATAAAAGTATGATGAGTAGGTACTCACACTTTGAGTGCTTGTCACATAGAGCTGAAACCCTCATGTCACACAGTCGGATGGTTCCTTTGCTGCTGCTGTAAACGAAGGTGTTACATTGATGAGGGTGGAACTCTGCTGCTGTGATCACCTCTGTAAGTTCCTCCATGTTAGCCGGTTTAATGTCAACAATATCTGAGGAGCATGCGGGTAAGGAGGGATAACGTCTTTCATACTCTGACACCTACCAAAAGAAGCTGAAGTGACTTTCAAACTGGGCGATTACAGTTGGTTTACTACCACAAGAGTTAATGGGCCATTTCAGGGCAACCTGTACCTTGCATGTGTGCATGCTGGAACTGCAGGAACTATCCCTCTGGGACCTCTGCAGAGCCATTGCAGGACAGTGTGACCCAATGTAGGTCCTGAAATGTTTTTTTTCATGGAACTACAAGATTTCTTGGTTTGTCTTTTCCGTTTTCCCATTGCACTGAAGACCCACAAAGGACAGTCATATTAGCCACTGGACATGGCTACAGCTATGTTTTTCCATGCAAGACTTTAGAAAACAATGGACCAGGTTACATCTCAGTCCCCATCTTTTCTGTTCTGTGTCAGAGGTGAGAGCACACACGCAAACCAGCCACAGTAGAGTGAGTGAGGCAGAACCTTTCTGCCGGTCTGTGCTGAGGTGTAGGAATAATGATGCTTTTATGTTCACTGTTCACCCCCAGTTGGACAAAAACGTCAAGCTGATGACAGACAGGTTAATGCGCAAGTCAGGTGCACAGACAAACATGCCCGCATGCATCTAAGGATACTGAAGCTGCGGTCAGTGATCTCGAGGTGCCAGAGGTTGATGCGGAGGTCGTCTGCAGACAGGTAGGTCTCGTTGTCGCTGTTGACTGAGACAGAGTTGATATGGTAGGTGTGAGCGTTGGCAAACACCCTCCGTGGACTGGCTTCCACCATGAGGTCCATGGGTTTTAAAACTGGTACCTGTGATGAGAAAAGGCAGTGAGAGTTAGCTGGCTCAAAGCTCTTCACAGATTTGAAACAACATCAAGCTATTAGCTAGATGAAAATAAGAAGCACCATCATATCTTTATACAGGAACACAGAACACAGTCTTAGCTTTGCAATAACAGGTTACACAAGGTTCTAAAAAGACAGCCCGGATTAGTAATAACAGTCATTTTTACCATCAGCAACAGCAAAGGATGACAAACCAGTAGCCCTTCCCAACTTCTGACACACCCAGGTTTTAAAAGTTTTGCTTCCAAAGAACTACTGGTTTGTCTGACTAACCACACCCTTGAACCAGCCAGTGGTTGATTTGAGAACTGACCCGCAAAGATGTGATAGTGTTAGGGTCCTTGTAGCGCCCATCCTCCTCTTTGAGATTGTAGCCCTCTGGCCTCTTGTCTCGTTCACTGATTTTCCACAATTTAATCGTTTTATCTGTGGAAAAAAAAAAGACATTTTAAATGACATTACCAACTGTCGGGCACACTAAATGGAAATGTTATTTTCTTATAGATTTATGAGATTTTTAAAGCAATTCAGGTCTTCATGTAGTCAATATACAGCAGACTTTCTTAAACTGTTTGTACTCTGAAAAAGTTGCCTTTTCACCTGGTGCTATAAATAATGAACTTTTTGCTCAGAGCCGTCTATAAAATGCAAGTGTATGGTGTCTACATACATGCGATGGTGGTTTCACAAGAGTCAGGTAGCAATTTTATGATAGACAAAGTACTACTCTTAACTAACAAGCAGATTCATTAATTTCACCATCTTGTGGAGGAAATTATAATATTATGTTTTAATATCTAGTTCTCTTCACATCTGAGTCAAGTGTGACGGGGTCTATGAGTCACTCATTTCTCTTTAATGCCTGTATTCAAAATTAAACTCACTGCAGACTGTTGTTAAATATCTGATCATCAGCTTAATTAAAGAGAGAATTTTACCATTAGTTGACAACAGGAACTGAGCAGCATTCTTCTGAGGAAGCCAGCGAATCTTGTTGATTTTCTCTTCTATTTCCAAACTCTTCAAGTAGTCAAACTCTGGCTCGTGGCTCTGAAAAGTGCTGTAAACATTGTACTCGCTCCGGAACTGAGGCTGATTTTTGTTCTGTTGAGAACCAGAGATGAGTAAATTTGTTTAAAGGGTTTTTTGTATGAAAACAGACAAAACCATCTTTTAAATAAAGCCCACTATTGTTTGTTTACAGACATGCTTCCAAAAACTAGAATAATTGTTCTGACTTTGTGTCACCAAGTTCAGAGGATGACCTTTTCTAAAATGTGTGGGAATCAAACTAGGCAGAAGTTAACCACGACGCAGCTGTACCTCGATTTCCTGTTGGAAGATGACTACGCGTCCACCCTTGTCTCCTGTGGCCAGCAGCTCCCCTGTGTGGTTAAATTCAACTGTAGATATAATGTCCGCTGCAAAAAAATAAAATAAAAAGGACATAAGATTACATGTGCAATTTTAACATTTTGAAAGTGGCGTACCAAGACAGATGTGCCCCTCTACTACTCAGAAAGTACACCAGGAAACCACTTAGTTATTCTCAACTAACCCTGGATTTATCTTTGTGAGAATCAGAGAGGAGACAGGCAAGTGGCCCTGAAGATGCAGGAGGATGTCACAGCACGTCGGGCAGAATGAAAACGATTGCTAACCTAGTTTTCATCTTTTCTTTCCCTCTTACTCTGACAGAATTACACTTTCCCCCCCAGCAGCAGTATGCTGCTTTATACACTGAAGCTCACTCACACATAGACAGTTGTTTAACCCTTTGTTGCCCACTGGAGCAGAAAGACAATGCTCCAAGAAATTGCAGCGAGTGGTCATTGTTAACGACACAGTCCCTGAGGCCTAGAGTAAGGATTAATATATCCAAGCAAATCATTCTGACAGACTGTATTTGGTTAATTTTTAAAGTAAAGACATCAAAAATACAAATGCCAAATCCTAAAATAAGGTTAGAATGCGACTTGAAATGACCTGAAAAGCTTGGGCATGCTGCTACTTGTAAAGCAGTGAAATAACTATATCAGTACTATGGTATTCTCTGTATGTTTTTTGTTGCAAAACTCCAGGCATGGTCATGTACCTGGCATCTAGAGAATGGCAACATGCTTCACGTGGAACTCTGTAGCAGTCTGACAGCTCCCAATCCTTTCACATGTTCTGTCAGTAAAGACAGTACATTTCTCACTTCACTGCATACAGTGTGGATATATATTGACTTTCATTATCCATCATTTTCATATCTGTGATAGCCATGTCACGTTACAGGTTATTTCCACAATAAGCTTATTATTTAGTTGTTTCCTCCACCATTGCCTGCAAAACAAGCTCAGACTGACCTCCCACCTCAAAACAGAATATTTCCATCCACATGCCTAACATCTGACTAAGTGCTCTTTTAATCAAATCCTGCTCCTTTTTTCCTTCGAACGTGCCTTTAGAGTTTGTGCTAGAAAACTCTTCTTGTATTTCTATATGATGGCCCATAGTTCATATCACCAGTGCTGTACAGTCCACCCATCTCTCAGCTAAACCTTCCTGCAACTCCTGCCTGTGCAATAATATTTCCATTTGGAAAAGGAAACATGCAGTCATGTTGCTCTTCAATCTTGTTTTGACTTCCACATTTGCCCATAATTTCCTCCTTCAAATAATTTTTTTTTTTTTTTTTAAAAGCTGTAAATATGAGCTGAAGTGTTTTCATATCTTTTTATGGCCTTCCCCTACTTTGCTGACATCAATGACTTGTTTATAGGAGTCCATTGCTGTTGAGTCTTACCACACAGTTTAAAGACTGCAACAATCCACGAACTCTTTAGATACAAAAGTTACCCACAAGCTCAACAATATGTAACACTACAGCGCTCTCGCAAAATACTGGGGGCAATAAAGAAAGACGGACTTAAATATATATTTTTAAATGCTCACTCACTTACCAGTTAATTAAATACAAATATTGATGCTCACCTTCCATATAACTACATCACCAAAATTATTTAACAAAAATTAAGATTATAATATGATATAATTAACCAAAAATCCCATCTAACAGAGGTGCAAACCACTCTACAGCATCTGATAGTGGTTCACAGCTATTGATTTATCCTTTCAGCCTCTGAGCTTTTGTCCATCAGCCATCTGGAGGTCCCGTTTTCCAATTTTCCTGAAAAGTACGATACTCCCACAATGAGCAACCAAGAACAGAGTGCATGGAACAGCACAAGTGGCCCTGCATTATCAGCAGGTAATTATCCAAACGCCTGACTCAGCTCCTTTTTTTTTTTTTTAAGCATTCCTCTTGAAAATGCTAAAACCTCCAAATCTAGTGGCTGATCCATGTACAGAAGGTACAGAAGGACCCAGTAGCGAGTTTCCAGCAGCAACCTAAATGTCTGCATTGCCTTTTTCAAAAAGAGCTTTCCAGTGACTCACCAATGGAAAGCCTTTAATGTAAAGCAGGAGCAGCATCAAGTGTTTGGGTTGCATCTCTTCAGTGGAAACTAGAAGGGCACTTAAAAAGCACAGTCCTTTACCATGGCAAACAGTCCGATCAGACTTTATAATCACTACATCACACATGTCTGAGCAGGAAAGGAGGAACATTAGATCAGTTCAATGTAACGGTTTCTGAAACAGCTGGTGTACTCTGCACCCCCCACCCCCATGTGGGGCCCCTTTGGGGAGGTTTCTTACAGAAATATCATTGCACATCCCTAGATTGATTGGTTAAAGGAGGAAAGTTTGTCAGCTCCTGGTGGTCTCCTAAAAGCCTGGGGCCACAGCTGCTTGGAATGTCTGTTCACAAGCTTCTAGTATGACTGAATTATGAAAAGAAAAACCGGGATTTGCATCAGCACCAATATTTTGTCGATTCTGCCTTAGCCTCAGACTCACTCTCTGGTAGATTTTGCATAATGCTGCCAACAGGAAACAGAAAAAAAATGTCTGAATTTTCACCAAGGCATACCCCACTATGGCTAAATTGTGCAATATCCATTAGTCTGAATTAATCAAATCACTTACCCTCAGCTACGTCATCATCGATTGCTCCTTTCACCTGAGAGAAGCACCACTGCATGTCACCTCCAGGACCTACAGAAATACAATTATAAATATTTAGTTCTGGGTGGTGGCAGGTTTATTACATAACATTTCACATTCTGGACAATGTAAACAAGTTCCTAAGAAAACTTATCATTTGAGTGTCCCCTGCTGCCTGTGACAGCAAGGGATAATTGATAAGATGTTAGAAATTAAAAGAGACAGGGTTCTTACAAAATGCGTGTGGTCACAGATGTGCACATATCCTCTCACAACTACTGCAATTCTAGCCTCAAAGAAAACAGATAAAAATGTAATTTTTTCTCCAAACTAACATTAACATAAAGCTATTACTGTTGGGTCACAGGCACATTAAGCAACAAGTAGAAACCGGCGATTTTTAAATAAATATAAACATGCTAGATCTAAGCCATGATTAGTTGGTAGTGGTTTCTCACTTTGAGATACAGAGTCTGGTTCAAATCTCACAAATACCAACTAAACTGCAAATGGTCTGGATGTGAAAGTAATTACACATTCTTTATTTTAGGCCTGGTCAATTGAGGAGGCAGATGGTCTCCTAATGCCGTCTCTTATTTTTAAAATCTATATCAACAAGACAAAACTTGCTGTCTGATTCAATAATAACTTCTAATCACTTGCCTCAACAGGTTCTCCATCAGCATAGCTCATTGCACAACAAAAATGTTTGGCATATTTTCCACAGATGATCGTTTCTCTTATTGGTTAAGTGGAAACTGGTCCGATTTGTCTTTAACAACATTGAAACACACGCGCTTTGAAGAAAAATGAAGGACATCTATGAGTCACCACGGATTCATCACACACACACACACACACACACACACACACACTGGACTGAATCATAAAAGTACTGATCTGGACAAAATGTAATAGCTTCACAGTGCCTGCACTTTCTGCAAGACAAAGATCCCAGAAAAGAAAAAGGCGTTCAAAATGAACTCAAAAATCTGTTTTAGAAGCAGGATAACATGCAGTGTCATTAATTTCTCCACCCTAATGAATCAAATGCATGTACCAAATATGTCACTAGATATTTCCTTTACAAGTATCAGTCCCGTCTGGCTACGGGGGGAGCTAAAGGCCAACACGATTTCAAACAACTACTGAGCTGATGAATGAACTGAAAATCAACACTGCGCTAAATAAACCCATTTCTGCCAGAGTCATGGTTTAGATCATAGTGCTTTTATTTCTTTCGCTTTGAGGTTGTTTTTTTTTTTTTTCTTCGTTTTTCCGCTCGAGCATGCGCGTGTTAAAAAAAACAAGCCTGATGACTTTTAACTCATTTTACGCAAAAACTGTTCAGTCTGCAGCAGGGCCTGGAGGGCTAGCCTGCATGTGGGTAATGTCAAAGTTTGAGCGAAGCCAATTACGGCATGCTAGGAAAAATTTGCCCTTCTGGGCATTTGTTTAATCTTCTCGAAATAAAAAAAAAAAATCAACCTTAGACTAAAAATCTGAGCACTGAGGTTTTGGGGATAGCTAGCATATACGGCGTGCACAGTTAGCTTACGAAAATGGTCCCGGGCCGGTAAACAGCCAGCTAGCTAGCTAGCTAGCATTAGCCGGTAAGGGCAGGCCAGATGGAGGATGACACTTGAGTTAGCTGGCTAGCTAACGCTAGCACTAGCTAGCTACCGTTAGCTAAACCGATACTCGACTGCGAAATCTCGCAGTTACCGCAGCTAAGAGCTCCTAGGAGCGGGGTCTCGCTGTAAAGACTCAAGCCCGTCCATATTATTTTATGTGTAACGGTTAAAGTCAATTACCTGCCATAACGAGACAGACAGTGGAGCTTGCCTCAGTCAGTCACGATCCTGCTTCCCACTCCCACGCGCTGATTCGTGGGATCTGAACTTTTTTTTTCTTCCGCTCGGTATCCGCTGTTTGTGTGCGCAGATCGAAATGTCTGCGAGGCTTTAAATTAACCGTAAAGCTGGATGTTTTATAACTCTCCTTATTTTATTTCCCGCTACGCTCCCTGACGTTTCTCTGTGTGTCAATCAACCTCCTCTGCCTCTCTTGCCGCCGGCTACTTCGCATCCCACAAGTCATTTCTTCCCCACCCCGCACCACAGTCTCTTCCGCACGTGAACTAAAAGGTCTTTATAATGCGCGCGCACACAGCAAAGTAGATGCACGGGCACGCGCGTACTCACATCTGGATGAAGAGGGTATAAACGTATTCTGCATTAATACTGCAACTCGATACAAACCTTAAGGAAGTATTAATAGTTCTTGTAGTTCCTTGTACTCCGTTACAAGGATGACCAAATCTGAATCAAATCAGCATGCAGGTTGAATCTTATGAAAATAATAATAATAAATCACTTCCCAATACGATTACTCTGAATGTGTGTTGCCACAACTTGTGTCAATATATATGTACATTTCCTGAAAATATGACTTACAGTCTCAGTGAGGGAATCACAGTTTAGACATAAGACCTGAGCAAGAATGAAAGGGGAGGTAGAGAAAGGAAAGAAAGATGGTAGCAAGAGCTGTCCATGTGTGATGTTTGCAAAAAGGTATGAGGCAGATTTTAAAGATGCAAAGATTTTTACTGGAAGTTATTGGAATGGACAGGATTAGAAATGAGTGGTTCAGAGGGAATGCAGGTTTGGAGATGAGGTTAGCGAGATATGGTTGAGATGTTCTGGACATATACAGAAGAAGAAAAGTGGATATACAGGAAAATAGGAGTGCCTCAGAAGATGTAGTGAACGAGGACATGCAGTTAATGTGGCAGACTGCTTTACAGTCCCACCTAAAGTAGGAAACCCGGTTACCGCAGGCCAGATCAGACAGAGAAACAGTCAGGTGAAAGGTGACCTTCGGATTAGCAACTAATTAATCACTGCTTTTGTGGAAGAGGATGGATGGATGCATGGAAGCATGAGGAACCAGTAAATGTAATTATTTAGATGCAGAGGTGCAGAGGTGTTGGACATTGATATATTGACAGTACCCTGCTTCTACTTTTATAAATGTTTTTTTTATGTGTCTTGACTAATGTATTTCAAAATTTCTTTTTCACAGCAAATTTTACTGCAGTCAAAATTTCAAAACAAGCTCTTTCTCTTTGCCTCTTCCTTTATTTTTTCAGTAAGTTATGCGTACTGTAAAGGAACCAGTGTCTGTTAGCACTGCAAACACACAGGCCTTCAGATGGCAAAGAGATCGTTTCACCACCTACATGGATCCTTGAGATCCTTTATCTTCTTCAGGGGAAGTATGCCTACCGAAGAAAATAGAAATGCACCATTCCGTTATCTGTGCTAATTCAGGAACGCAAGAAATACCATCAAAAGACAAGCCTGAAGAAGAAAGAGATTGAAATGAATATTTTGTTTCTAAATGCTTGTTCAGCTGGAGAGAGACACTACTGCCAAATATAATATCTTAGACTTAGTGAAGCTGTCAGTTCTTTGCAAGACAATTCTTTCTGACCCACTTTACCTGTCAGTGTTTTCAAGCCCGGTATTAGACATTTCCAGTTAAAACCCCATCTCAGTTATTATCAGCGAAAGTGCATCTGTTTGCTTGACCTTCTCATCAGAAAGCAAGAGACAAAGAAAGTTTAACTGGGGAGGTTAAGGACAGCAGATGGGAGTAATGGACACCCCTTGTGAATGCCTCTGATTTTGCACGGACCAGCTGGCAGCCAAAGTTTCATGTAAGTCTATTTTTAAGAATCATCCACAAACCCTGCAGCTAGCTGTTTCCACTGGGATTATATATTTAGTATTCTCTAAAAACAACTCTTTCCATCACTGTCTTGGGATCATGTCTTAGCAGGAATTTTAGTCGATGATAATGCCACCACGCTAAAGCTTTTCATAATATTTAGCATTAAACACAAAGTACAGCTGAGGCTTCAATTTTATATTTAATCATAAAGCAAAAGAATAATAAATGAAAACTTTAGCAAAGCAATGATAGCTGAAGAACTAAGAGGTCAACAGCACCATCACTTGGTGGAAATGGGAGTTTAAAAATATGAATGGTGACATTCAAGTACAAGGGAAGCCTGGGGTCACCCAAATTATTAGGATTTGTCCTCCTAAGCAATGCATGCCTGTACAGATTAGCGTGCCGGTCAACTGAAGGAGCACCAAAGTATTTCATGAGGAAAATGGAAAACGCCGACCTGCTGATCAGGATGTTGCCAGAGTCATTAGCAGTCATCCTCTGAGCTTTGTAAGCAGCTGCCAAGAGATATCACTAAAAATAAAAACATGCAAAAGAACATACAGCTACCAGATTTCCTGCATGCCAGGCTGAGGGCAGCATATGTCACTCTGAAAAAGCATGGCACGAAAACAAGACTTTCTTGTTGGGATGTTTTCATCCATGACTGGACGCTTCTCTGTTTGTAAATCGTCCAGCTCCAAATATTAGCAAGAAGAAGGAAATGCACATTATTAAAAGCAATTTACAATACAGTATATCTTCAAAGCAATTTGTTCTTTTCATAAATATTTTATTAACCATGTTAACCTGGAATAATTAAATACTTTGTTTTGTTTGTTTGTTTGTCTTTTAACTGGAGAACTTCTTGAACACCTGACAAATCAAAAACAAAAGAAATCTAATATCAATTTTCATATTTGAATTTTCATTTGTAACATTTTTTTTTGCTACATCGGGCATTTTATTCATTTATCTATTCATTTAGTTAGTTTGTTAGTTATTTGCAGTTTATTGACTAAAAATGTATTGTGCATTTTATTCTTTTTTTTTCCTGAAAAAATAACCACACTAATGTTGTAGAAGTCTCAAAAACACACGTATCACAGCAAAATCTCCAGTGTTAAATTAACACTGGAGAGTGTCTATATGGGTCCACACCTCTGAGTGTTAAATACAACACTGTTGAGTGTTAAATTAACACTTTTGACAGTGTTATATGTTTAAAATTAACCTAGTCAGTTTTGAAGATTAACAATGGCTAACACTGAGCAGTGCTGATTTTCTAACACTGGAATATTTCTAACATTTTGAGTTATTTTCCAGTGTTAGAAAATCAGCACTGCTGAGTGTTAGTCTTTGTTAATCTTCACAACTGACTAGGTTACTTTTAAACATATAACACTGTCAAAAGTGTTAATTTAACACTCAACAGTGTTGTATTTAACACTCAGAGGTGTGGACCCATATAGACACTCTCCAGTGTTAATTTAACACTGGAGATTTTGCTGTGAAATGTGACACTTTTTGGCTGATGCACATTTTTATGCTGCCTTGATGCTAAACTATGTTCATCATATTAGATAGTGTGAACGAGAAGCAATCATGCTTTATTTACAGGCACTCATTATCACAACATTTATTCAACATAAACTGTGTCTAAATATCCCCTAGAATAGTAAATAATAACAATAAGAATAATAATATTAACAATAGTAAGGGAAATTTCTAAGGTCTGTTTGTTATTGTTAAACATCACTCAAAAGTTAAACTAACTGCCCAGCCAACCACCTTTCTTGCTCAGTCACTCAAACAACCTTTGTCTGAGTATGCCAGTTCAACCCGTCCGTTCTCACTCCCAAAGCGTAACATTTTACGCTAGGTGACAAATCGTCACCATATTACGTTTTCGGCTACCCACCACGTTCCTAAATGACGACCTCGGAAAAAGAGGAAATATGAGAACCGTCTGGACTGAACCTACACATGTTCGCTCTTATTTTTCAAATCGCTTAGAAACACGCTATTTAACATCATTAAAGTCCTGGTTAAGGTCAGGAATAAGGTTATGGTCAGGGCTAGGGATAAGGTTAGGTTTAGGGCTGGAATACAGGGCTGGAACGTCTACTCCCGCGGGAGCGTCATTGCACTGGATTCCAGCAATAACCCGCCGCGTACCATAAGAACGCCGAAGGTCTCCTTTCGCGTTCCTCAGGAACGCCGCGGGACGTGACAAAACGTCGACATGTTACGCCTCGGGAGTGAGAACGCTCTGGCCAGTTAGGGGACTAAAAACTAGCCTGCTCTTTGCTTTTTAGGCCACAAGAGGGCCATTGATGAGCTTTTATTAGTAGAATAGGTAATAGTATGGTAGTATAGTAGTACCAGACAGGGGCAGTGTTGTTTAAGAAGCCCTCTCCTGAACGAAGAGTGAGTCGTGGCCGGAAGTTACAGTTGTGGCAGAGATTCTATTATAATACCCGTAGCAAAAGATAAATAAAAATACAATAAAAATAAACTGTCTCACATACAGGCACACAAAACCAATCAACCAAACAAAAACACCTTTGTAAGCTGTTGTTGTTGTTTTTTTCTTTTTCTTTCATAAATAATATTAAAATAAATTAAAATATTAAAATAGCCAAGCCAGTACTGAACCCCTAAATATGTAAGCAGCTATTACTTGTACCGGTTATTCTGTGCATCTTGTCCCAGCTACATTATACATAGACAGACAGATATGCAGCAGGCGGTGCAGCAGACAGGCGGAGAGGGTGTGTCATATAGTGAGTCCCGGGCCAGACCATAAAAAGCTGCTTTGCGCTCTGCTGAACTACCGACTCTGTGCTCCTGCTGCAGCTCAGGTCCACACCCGTCCGTCCGTTATAGACCCAGATCACAACCTCCGCGTTCAGGTAAGGTTTGTGTTATTAACCCACGTTATTCGAAGAAAATATGTAGCCTGACGCACAGATTGCAGGATGGTAATTTGATGCGTTATTTAACGCCCGTTAGTTCTGTCTGGATTATAGGTTTAACAGAGAGAGACTAACCTACAGGGTGAAATTACGGTTTTTGTTATACTTTAACCAATATTCTTCTTATCTAATAAATAGAAAAAGTGCTAAACTTAGCTTTTAATTAGCTATAATGCAAGGCAGTGTTGCCATATAAGGACAAGTCGACGGAAACCTGAAATGTTTCCTGAAAATGCAGTGTGGATGAAAACTGACGTCACACTCTGTCTGACTGTATTTAGAGTGACTTTCATGATGTGATGCAAAAACCCAAACAACATGTTACTATAGAAACATGCTGTTTTTCAGGATCTATGGTAGAAACTGTGAGATTCTACCTAGCAGTTTTGTATCCTAAAGCTGGAGTGTCGAACATATGACCAAAGGTTGGTTGTTGCAAAGCATGAAAATTACAGAAATCATTTAACAATTTGAGTTTTATTAATAAAGTGCACCGTTATTCATGGTGTGGTGTAGCTAATATCACTACACACAAACGCAGTATTATACAAAAAGTTTTACTGGTCTTAGATTAAAATGGGTTATGTATCACCCGTGGACTAAACTGAGTGTACCCGTCTGTCCTAAACACTAGTTACTGTGCTGTGGTTGCCACAGAAATGACGAAACAGTTATGAGCAGATCCGTCACAACATCCTCTTCGTGACAGTTGTAGCGAGCATATACTGAGTTCATCAGACTGTATGATGTGTGCAGAAGTTAGAAAGAACTGAGTCAGCTCCTCACTCCAGAGATTAAGTGGTGTCTGAACTACACCCTACTTCAAATTTATACGCCTTAAACAACAGTGTGCATGCTTTCTTTAGGGCTCATCTGGGGAACAACAAGAATGAGTGCATACCAAGTTGTGGTCAGAAGTTTACATACACTTATCCCGGGCATGAATGTTATGGTAATATTGGGCTTTCAATGATGTCTTTGAACTGTTCTTTTTCCAGGGTGGAATGATTGTACAGCATACATCTTTAATACCATTCAAAAACAAGAATTGGGTGCACAAGTTGGAATTTATTTTGGATTTCTTTACTGCACACAGAGTCAAAAGTATATATATACAGGTTCAAATATGTATTTACGCTCACTATATTTGGCTAAATGTCCCTTAGTGAGTTCCACCTTGACCAGATGTTTTTGGTAGCCATCAACAAGCTTCTGGCAAAAATTCTGGCTGGATTGACCAATACTCAGAACAATGGGAAAGTCCAAGGAACTCAGTGAAGATCTAAAACAGAGCATTGTAGATTTACACAAGTTGGGAAAGTCTCTTGGAGTTATTTCTAAAGAACTACAAATTCCAAGATCATCAGTTCAAACAATTGTATGTAAGTACAAGTTACTCGGATGTGTCACCACTTTGCTGATGTCTGGAAGAAGACCCAAACTGTCACCGTCAGATGAAAGGAAATTAGTTCAGATGTTCACGAATAACTCAGGACTCACCAGTTCATGGCAGGTTCAAGCCTGCCATGAACTGGAAACTGCTGGTACACCACCATTACTGTCCACTGTGAGACGAGTTTTACATCGCCATGGACTGACCAGGGGCCAACCAAGAAAGAAGCCCCTGCTCCAAAATCGACAGCTTCAAGCTCCATTGAAACTTGCAGCTGCCCACATGGACGAGCCACATGCCTTCTGTAAAAAAGTTTTATGTTCAGATAAGAGAAATTTTGAGCTATCTGGCCACAATGACAAGAGGTATGGTTGGAAGAGTAAAAGTGAGGATTTCAAGAACACGGTACCAGTTGTCAAGCATGGTGGTGGTAGCATCACCAGTGGGGCTGTTTTGCTGTCAGTGGTGTTGGTACATTGCAGGAAATGGAAGGAATGATGAAGAAAGAAGATTACCTCTAAATTCTTCAACTTCACCTCAAATCAACAGCTAGACAATTGAAACGTGGTCACAGTTGGATGTTCCAACAGGACAATTGCTCCCAAACACACATGAAAACTGGTTTTGGAATGGATAAAACAGGCTAATGTTAATCTTTGTACAGTCTTATTTTGTGCAATAGATCATAAACATTTTATTTGTACTCAGAAATCATTTCATTGTGAAATTATTAGTGTTGTCAGCCTTAATCTCGCTAAAATGACGTTAATGCCATAACCGCATTAACGCGGCAAATCTCCGTTAGCGAGTTAACGCAGATCGCCCCATGCGAGTTGCTACACGGCGCTAACGCATTAACGAGCTGATGCCATGCAGCCCTCGCATGGAGCGAGCCCGTTAACGTTGACAGCACTAGAAATTTTATATTGTATATCAAACTTTTAACAGAATCTTACTTTAATGAGAGTACTGTGTGTCTTTATAGCAGAGCATTTTTGTATGCTAAATCTGCAGCGCCCGTCAAAGTAAGAGTGCCCCAACCACTGAAAGTGTCTGATACTTATAACTCATTGCAAACATGAACTCAACTAACAATTAATAACACTGTTAAGATAAGCAGGAGTGGATATTTTACCTGTGTAAAATAAAGGTCCTGTGAGATTTAATAGAAATTACACATTCCGGGCAGCCCCATTCAGTAGGATTAAAGTAAAATAATTTCAATAGCAGTTTTATTATTATAATTTGGCACTCAGTCTGCATTGTTGAGGCTCAAAACCAATAGAAAAAGACAACCTTTTATGTCAGAAAAGGCCAAGAGAGCTGTAAGCTGCTAAGTTCAGACAACCTGGCAGATTGACTCTGCATGAAAAATGAGAGCATGTCTTGTGTTTTTTAAATATCCATTTCCTGACCAGCTGCCTCTTGTGGTCATGCAGTCTAGTATTGACTATTGTCCCATTCTTTACAAAGTTGAGATTGTGTGTCAATGTTGTAAAGCATTTCTATGGTGGGTATGGATGGATGTTTGGCATTCAGTCACCGCAAAATTTTATTTTATGATTTGACTGTCAAATGAATCAAACACGACTAGGGATATCTAGGCTGCCTTCAACCACAAGTTAAAGTTAAGTTTAGATCTAGGTAATTTTATAAAATATTTTATTTTAAATGCCATTTAAATTAGACTTGTGAAAGTGATCATCATTGTATATGAATATATGTGAATACACCTCAAGCCCCAGAAGCCAGTCTTGTCCCATTAAGCAGCATTGACTTCTTGTAAGTCTTATGTGTAGCTCACAATGGCTTCTGATTTTTTTAAACATGCAAAGTTCTCGTAGTTCTTCCTCTAACTCTCCAATTATTAGCTTTGAATGATTTCATGGTGGATGTAATTATGTTTGTAGGATCATCAATATAACGGTCAGCTTACTTTTTAACTTCAGCTTTCTGCCTCATGTTGTCTTTGGGTACTTTAAGTGCACAGATGAACGAATGATTGCAAACTGCCAAGTTCCTGAGGCAGCAGTGCAACCACAATCATAATGACTTCTCTATAACTGATACATAAAGCAAACATTTTACTGTAGTTTTGTTACTGTGAAATTGACCACACAATATCAGGAATGTTCCTGTTTAAAAGTGTAAAATTGCATTGTTTGGGGCCATAATTGAAAAAGAAAGTAATGTGTAACACATTACTTGTTACTTAATTACTCACTGGAGAACTCACTTCATATGCGCACATACAGAGTGAAATCCCATCTTTAAAACTTTCTGCACATTACATGAGAAGAGAAGTGGTTACAGAGTTTTTCAGCTATGGCTACTCACATATTGATTGTTCCTGAAATAAGTTTCTCATATCATTTGACAGCCATCCATAAATCAGGGAGATTATTTACAAAGTCATAAACAGCCATTTTGATTCTCCTTGTCTTACACAGTGTCAACAGATGGTAGGGAAGCAGAGTGGCTATTACAGAGTCTGTACAGAGCATTATCTGATGTGTCCTGAACAAGCTACATGGCAGCTCAGCAGCCCTGAAGAGGCTGAAAGTGGCATGCATGGAGGAAATGAGTCACCAGAAATACCCCCCCCCCCCCCCCCCCCCCCCCACACACACACACACACACACACGCACACACACCATTCCTGAAGGAGGAATATTGTTTTATTTGGGAGAAACTCAGGAATGATATGCTGCCATGGCCCCCAAGAATCAAGATTTTCCAGATAACGCTATTTTGAGTTTGTTTTTGAAGAATGGACACCAGCAGACAAATCACAAGGGCTTATGTAACAGTTTATTTCTTGTCATATGAATCCAATGCTGTGACCTGCACAAGTTTCGAGTTTTCACTCGGGCCTCGAGCGAAGGCAGACACAAAAGAGAGGTTGGTGAGGATTGGGGGAGGGGATCAGATAACTGGAGCTGGAATGAGCTCTCATTCCCTGTTTGTTAGGAGGCGAAGGGGTGGTGGGTGGGTCCACAGATGAGGGGGTACAAACTGACTGGATGCCAGTGTGCGGCTGGTGGCAGACGCCTCCCTTCTTCAGCATGCCCGTGACTGACCACAGGTCATGTGACCGGTTCTATTTAGGCTGTGTTGAGTCAACAAACCACCGTTCCTTGAGTCACTTTATCCAGTGTGAAGCAACCCTGAATAGTAAATGACTGTTTTAGTCAGCTGCTGCCCCTCATACAAGCAAAAACATTTGTATTTGTAAGAGTCTTATTGTGCCTTAAACTTCATTCTCTAACCTTTTCCCCGTGTAAGTTTTCGTCTTCTTTTTTTCACCATTACTGGCTTTGATTCTTCAAAGGTTGCTCAGATGCTGAGTGTATCCCCTCTGATGTTTGCTTTATTAAGTCAGGGATCGTACCTAACTCTAGGATGAAAGAGCTCTGATGTGCAGGAGACAAGACAGAACATTTTTCTCCATCAGAGGAGAAGATCACAGTCACAGCCAGTCATGTTTATTTAGTGCCACAGAGATGATCATCTTCAGAATATGAAGCTGCACAGAAGTGATACTGTCTTTTCCACAAGTGGTATGTTTAAGAGGGAAGTTAGCCTACTCAGCAGCTACTAAATGAAAACCCTTCAGTTGTTAAGGAAACCTAGCTTTGTTTTCAGGTATGTTTTTGAGAATGTGATTTAGGAGGTAACCGCTCATAAAACTTGCACCCTCTACATGAGAATATTAAATGATTGTGTAATGGCCAGCTTGGGGTAAAAATATTCCCTTTACCGCTTGATTTCAAATTAAAGTGAAGCTGTTTGCAGATTTCTGGGTATGTTGGTTTCATTAAAGAAATGCTGTAGCATTGCACCAGATTTATTACCAGCTGCATGAGAGCACAGTGTTATTGTATGTCACTACAGTGTTTTGCTAGTTGCCAGGAAGTCGCCATCTTGGGAGGATGTGCTTGCTTCTGCACTTAGATGACTTTTGAAAATACATAATTGAAAAATATGAATCATCAGGTGTGTTTTGAGGATGCTATCTGGGCTCACTGATATAATAAAAATAGCTCTAAGAAATAACCAAACTTTTTTTGGGGAGGGAAATATCACTTTTTTTCTTCTTTTTCAACCTTTAGATGAACTGGCAGCAAGGTGATGATTAGCTGCTTAGCATAAAGAAAAGAGACACGCTTGGCTTTGTGCTATAATAAGTTTATGAAACACTGGGAAAGTGTTAAAAGAGAAATTTGAGGTCTTAGAGGGGGTGTTACAGCCTCTGGGGGTACAGGAAAACCTCAGTGTGGGAATAAGACATCAGGAAGTTACAACGCCCTGCATTTTTAATTTCGTCAGAGCTACGCTAGCTTCTTCCATTGCTTTAAATTATCATGCTAGGCCAGGATACAACATGCTACATGGAAGTGGTAGCTCTCTGAAACTCTCATCTAGCTCTCCAAAAAAGTTGCAAACCTTCAGCTTTTCCTATGATATTTATGGAAAGAAAGCAAGAACGAATTCAAAAGGTACTGATGATATACACTCTCACTATATAGCCTGAACAACAGCATTACAGAAACTACTGAACTCAAAAGTTTGGTTATGTAAAGGCTGAACTGTGTCATTTTGATGTTCCAGACCACAGCAATAGATCTAAACAGGAATTCAGTAGGAAATTTGGCTGGCTCGTGTTTGACAGCTTAAGTAGAAAGACTGAGGTTAGCCCATGTGGTGATCCAAGACAGATAAAATCCAAATTAGAAATAGTTTCTGGGTCACTTTTGTTGTGAAATTGTTATGAAAACTCTCTACACTGTTTTTTATCAAATAAAACATATGAGAACTTTATGACCCAAGCCACTAATGTGTGTTGAAGCTTTCAGAAACTGGCTATTCAACATTGGTATCGTTAGTTAATTCTTCTTATGTGGCTAAAGAAGCATCATTTATGGTTTTTGTGACCGTCAAGCTTCTCACAAGGGGAAATCTACAAGGACTGTGTATAATGCTGTGATGGCATCGCCTCATGGCTTCAGATCTTTCCCGTCCAGCCAAACCTGTGTGTAGTTATGGAAGGTCAGGTGGTGCCTGGCCTCGTATGACTCCAGGAAGCTTCTGTTTTGACTGCATGTGTTTCACTGTGAAATTATCCGCCTGCTTTTCCATCTCAAACCATTCCTTAGCTACAAAGTAATGTGCACTGAGTTTGACATAAGAAGAGAGCACAGATGGGGGGGAAAGAAGCCCCACGTTTGTTGGCTTGGTTGCATGAATTCGGAGCCACTTTCCTCTTCCCGGGTCAATAACAGATTCCTGCCATGTTTGTGGGCAGGCGCCTGCCTAGAAGAATGGCCGATTCTTGCTTCAGTGTGCATGCAAATTGAAAGGCAGTACACGAGCAGCATTCCTGTGGAAAACTAGGTTCTGTGTTTGTTTTGAACTGCATGAACTCTAGTTTATACAGTTTTATAACATCTAAACTTGATATTGTAGTTTGGGTTAGAGCACTACTCCACTCCACTGCAGAAAAAATGTTACCTCTGTAGTGTTTATGTCGTAACAAGCAGCTGGTATAGGATGCTGTGACTGTGTGGGCTGTTGATCTTTACTGCAGAATTTGTAGCATAATTTTGTTTAAATTATTGCCTCGTCGTGGTATGAATTGTGTTGTTGGCATTAGAATTTTTTACCCAAACAACATAACAGCTGCAAAAAGTGAAAAACTATTCAAATTTTAACCACTTTTCTTTTTTTAAACAGGATGCCCCGCTCTCATTTTAGCATCTGAGACATCCGCTCAGGCGTTCCAGAAGGCAGTAGGCAGTAATCTAGTGTAGCACAGGCACCTACTTGAAACTGTTTGTGGGTGGCATTATGTCAGACATGAATGAATGGGTCTATGTGTGTGTCTGTGTGTGTGTTTATGATTGGACAGATGTCTCTGAGCAGATTTGTCCACTATGTAGTTATCTAAAGACACATTTAAAGGCTTTTTTAAACCCCTGGTTGCAGGATATACAAATAGACAGTTATACAGAAACACAGAAGTGTTTCTATTGCCAACCATCACTAACAGTTTATGATGATAACAATGAGTCATAACTGCCATGGCTTCCTCTTGCTGCTCTCTAGAGGAAATACCCTGAGCACAGTGGATGAATCACTCTGCTCTGTATTAATACTTAACTAGAACAAAGCTTTATCTTTATATTCATGGCAACCACTGAGCTTTAAGGGGAGTGGCTTTTATAGCTCTCATGTGGGCAGTGTCTGCTTCACTTTGTAAAGTTATTACAACCTCTGCAAGTTTTATTGGTGCAGTAGCCTTTTGACCAACTAAGTTTATTGTTTAGCTCATTGACCTGCATTTGTTTTTGGCCTGTGCAGTAGCAAAAGCCCTTAACTTAAGGTCTGTGACTTCCCTGAATGCAGGATGGCAGCGCACCACCCAGAATTTGAGCGAGCTGGACAGCAGCCAGGCCTCCAGGTGTGGAGGGTGGAGAACTTTGACCTGGTGCCTGTCCCCGAGAACCTGCGCGGGGGATTTTACACCGGAGATGCTTACCTCATCCTCAATACTATCAAACAGCGCTCCGGGAGCCTGCAGTACGACCTCCACTTCTGGTTGGGTGAGTGCCGTGAAAGGGAAATGATCTCTGGGTTATTACTCAGAGTCGACCATTATAACTGGAAGGGATACCATACAGTGCTGTTCTTTCTTTTGGATTATTCAAATGTGAAAGTAAACCACGAATATCACAGGTCACACTGAGGCTGAGCACAAAACCCCTAGTAGCACATGGGAGACATGCCTTTTTGTATTTGTTTCCATTGTGATGTGGCAAAAAATAAAGATGATCTCAGTTTTCCAGTGTGATCTTCTTTGACTTGCAAAGCAGATGAGGAACAGTACGAGGATGAAGGCCCTGGAAAATAATTTTGCCCGTTGTTGCTGCTGCAGTGGAGAGGCTGAAACTAGTCAGGACAGTGAGTCATGTGCCATAAAGCAACAGAAAGCCACATGGCTCATTGGCAAACAGTTTTATCAGATAATAAGCTGTATCATTTCTATCAGATTGTGAAACGAATGAGGGTTGGTGTTTAATAGTAGATGTTTTTTTCATGCATTTAAAACCTAATAAGGACTAAATGTAGATATTCTCAGTGACAAATGAAGTATGGAGATCCCTAAAAAAGCTGATTAGTGTAAAAGATGACCTTTTAAGCTAAAGTATTAGTGAACATGAGTTTGAACTCATAAACAGGATTATTATGAAAATTATTTTACTTTATTGCATATTTAAAATGATTCGTGGTTTTTGTAGAGGAGGTCAGCCTGATGTTAGTGAGAAGGTGAGCACAGGAGTCCAGGCAATCTTGGCCAGAGTGGAGAGCTGAAGTAGGAAGAGCAAATAAGGTGAGAGGCAGGTCAGCCAAAGAAGAATGTGACAGGTGGAGCCGCCCTGCAGATAATTGGTTTTGAATACCACGTGAAGACCTGGTGCACAGGTGCAAAGGAAAATAAATTCCTGGAAATTGAAATACCTGGAAGTGAGAACTAAAACGTAGCCTGACTGCATGCTATGAGAATTTGCCTGTTAAATTACAGTACAGCACTGTACTGGCAGCTGGTTGTGTCAGCTGTTATCTGCCACTAGGTAATATAACATTTACATAACGAAAGAAGACTTTGCTGTATAGATTACAGGTTTCCCTTTTCTAACACAATTAGCTCCTATTATACATAATATTCATAGAGATTTTATGATTTTACGATAAAGCTCTACATCTCCATCCACAGCAATAAAAATCAATCACAGATCATATTGTAAAAAACACACCTTTACCAGTATTCACAAAGAATTTGCTGTGCAAACTCTTGTATTTTTACAGGAGTTTGGTATAACCATTTACTATTGCGCACTATCATTTAGGATGCCGATCTGTTTGGCTGAGTGTGAAGTGAAAAGCCAGCGGGTGTTTTGGAGAGATGACCAGTCGGTGTCATTCCCAGATGCACAATAACACTCACACATGCAAACCCAAAACCGAGAGGGAGGAAAGGGGGAAAAAAGCAGAGGAAAGAGGAGGAAGTGCTGCCAGTAATGCAACATAATGTCTTACATTGAAGTGCTGAAAATTTAAACCGTGCATGCAAAAGTTTGTAGATTATTTCACCAACGACTTACCCAATACAGTTTAATGTATAACTATTTATGACGGTTTAAAATAAAAAAAACCTTTATGTCAAGGGAAAATTTTAAAGCACTAGGAGCTTTACAGAGAAAACTAAATTAATTATATACTATATACTTCTTTATTTGATTAAAATTGGGAGATAAGATAAGATAAGATAAGATAAGATAAGATAAGATAAGATAAGATAAGATAAACCTTTAGTAGTCCCACACGTGGGAAATTTTTGGTCACGGCAGAAAATACAAGAGCAGTAAAAAATTAAGAGAAAAAGAGAAAAACAATAGAATAGAATAAGATAAACAGAATAACATACTATACAAAATAGAAAGAATACTATATACAATAGAATAAGTACTATACAAATAGAAAACAATACTGTACTAATAGAATAAAATACTTTGTTAAATAGGGAAAATGGGGAAAATTGCCCTGTCTGTGTGCACATTGCACATGAGGGAGACAGGGCAAAAGTTATAATTGTGTATTGGATGTGTCCAAACCAACATTGATGTTCTGGTAAGATAATCATCTTAATCACCAAACATTTTCATTTCCAATTTCAAATCCCAGTTAGTTGTCACTGTTTGTATCTGTGCTGTGTGTGTTGGTATTAATAATGGGAAATGGGTATTACTAGGTAACGCATTATTTACACTGCTGAGTCAGATTATTAATTTTATTTTGTTTTCGTAAGCTTGATTGATCTTGGCACAGACAGTTTACCAATAAGCAGGATGTGATGTAATCCACCCACATGCTGATGGACTACACTGTGTGCCCATAAATAAAACAATGTTACATGTATTAATGTGACCCGCTGCTGCTCTTACATATTGATCTCCTAACTGACTGAAGTCCTCACTGGGAGAACTGGTCAGACACAAAATATGGCTAACTGGGTTATTTTTCAGCAGAACTGTGAGGGCTGGATTTAAGATGGATCCCTTCTTTGGTTTCTCTCGCACAGGTGATTTCTGCACCCAGGATGAGAGCGGCTCAGCAGCCATCTTTACGGTCCAAATGGACGATTTCCTCGGGGGGAAACCCATCCAGTACCGTGAGGTGCAGGGACACGAGTCCAAAACCTTTCTGGGCTACTTCAAGTCTGGAATCAAATACATGGTAAGATGTCACTGTTGAACTAGCAGAAACATCTGAATTTACCTAAGAGGAATATGATAAATGATTAGAGGGGTGTGTTTCCTTTATGTTTTTGATGCTTTTAAAACCAGGCTCATGTAAAGAAATACTTTATATTTATCACATATTTTGAAACAGAATCTCAGTTCCTTTATTCGTTCACTGTTACATGAAACATCTGCTGTAAATTTAGATGTTTCACATGCATAGAAACAAATCCCCGTAGTTGGCTCCATAGTATACTGTAAGGTGCAAAAATAGAAGATTTGATCATTTTGATAAGGGTTCAAGCTGTGTAAGTGAAATATTGATATATGAGGATTTTTCTATACAGTTTCTATGTGTATGTACGTTTTTGCCACAGATGTGTCAAGAGGGCAGTAAATTTGCAGAGAGAACAGGGCTCAAAAAAACATTTTATTATTTACAGTTGGAGTGACTTTACTTTCATTTATTTATTTTATTTCACTTTTAAATGCGACGCTCATATTGCAGAAAGGAGGCGTGGCATCTGGTTTCAAGCACGTTGTCACCAATGAGGTGTCGGTGCAGCGAGTGCTCCAGATTAAAGGACGCCGCGTGGTCAGGGCAACGGAGGTGCCGGTCAGCTGGGACAGCTTCAACACGGGAGACTGTTTCATCCTGGACCTGGGAGATGTAAATCTTATACATAGATCTTATCTTAAAAAATGACTTGTAAAAGCTCTTCTTCATTCAATCCACTGTCTTTCCTTTCACCCCACAGGAGATTTACCAGTGGTGTGGCTCCCAGAGCAACCGCTTTGAGAAGCTGAAGGCTACTCAGGTTGCCAAGGGGATCCGTGATAATGAGCGCAGTGGGAGGTCTCGAGTTTATGTCTGTGATGAGGGGGTGGAGAGAGAGAAGATGATAGAGGTGCGATCAGTGCATTATGAGATCAAATTTAGGTCTCCAGGCGTCGCTTTTTTATTAAAATCTCTGCCTCTGTCCTCAGGTGTTAGGTCCCAAACCAGATCTACCAGCTGGAGACTCGGATGACATCAAAGCTGATGCTTCAAACAGGATGAGGGCTAAACTCTACAAGGTCAGAGCATGGATTTGTTAAGAAAAAAGCAACAACACAGAAACAAACATGACGTTCACTCACTTAGAAACGTGCCTGGCACATGAGCAAGGAAAGTTTTTGTTCCTGTGTTTGTGCACAGGCTGATTATGTGGCTTCTTCAACATAAAAAATGTTGGTTGCTAGAAATGGGCCTCTAAACACCAATACAGAAACCTCATTATAAAAGGATAATAAAGTTATTTATGATGAATTAATATATTCATGATTCATTGTGAACAACAACAATTTACAAGTGACCACAAACGTTTTAGTTTAGTTCCAGAACGATGCACCCAAAGTACTAAAAATAAAGTAGATTAAAAAAAATGTAGTAAATGTTTTGTTAATTTTGCACATATATACACTCACACTTTATTAGGTACACCTATTCAACTGCTTATTAACACAAGTAATCAGGCAATCCAGACAGCAGCTGCATGCATCTAGGCAGGTAGACATGATTAAGACGACCTGCTGAAGCATCAGAATGAGAAAGAAAAAAGATTTAAGTGACTTTAAACTTTAAATATGGCGGGTTTGTACGAGTATTTCAGAAACTGCTGATCTGGGGTGATTTTTCCACTCAACCATCTCTATAGTTTACAGAGAGTGGTCTGAATAAGGGATAATGTTTGTGCTGAGAGAAAGGCAACAGTTACTCAAATAAGCACAACAAAGTATGCAAAAGAGCATCTCTGAAGAGACAATATGTCAAATCTTGAAGCAGGTGGGCTAGAGCAGCAGAAGGTCACACCACAAAGCCACAGTATACCTGAGATATATTGCTGACAATTCTTTATTACTAGTGTACACATCAACTGATGACAGCTTCAAGTAAGGTAACATCCCATGTCAGAAAGCTCAAATCATCTCAAAGTGGTTTCTTGGGCAGGCCTCACTGTACCTCCACAGTCACCATCATGGGATGCTGTCATACCAATCTATCTGCCAATAAATCTCTGAGGAATGTTTCCAGTACCTTGCTGAAAGAGTGTCCAAACCAGTAAAAGGAAAGTGTACCTAATAAAGTGACTAGTAAGTGTAAATCGATATAGTCCAAAAATACAAACTCCCTATCAGGAATACACATTTAGGTAATAATTAAGGTAAAACTATAATGTGTTAGAGAGTAGGAAACATTTTGTGGGTTATTTTAGAAAAATATAAAATTTTTCTAAACTAACCCCCAAAATGTTTCCTACTGCAGCCCCTTTTTTGTGATCATTCATCAGTTAAAATATAAAGTACTGAGCGTCATATTTCTAAGATTCATAGAGTAAAATTGCCAGCTGACATCAATTAAGAGACGTATCTTTTATAAAACCCTTGCTCATATTTGCCTGGCTTAAAAGATCAAGAGGAAGCAGCGTCTACAGCAGCCTTTCAATCTCCTGAAAAGCGGTACTTTTCCCTGCTTGGCAGCTCCTTCATCCTCCTTCCCATCCTCCCCTTCAGGTGTCCAATGCTACCGGAGCCATGTCGATTACTCTCGTGGCAGCAGAGAACCCTTTCGCTCAGAGCACCCTGGAGTCTGGTGACTGCTTTATCCTGGACCACGGCTCTGATGGAAAGATCTTTCTCTGGAAAGGTCAGTGCAGGGTGGTGCAGCGGACTCAAGAAATGGCTCTTGGCTGAGCTGCTTTTTTCCACTCTTGCAGACAACACAGCTGTCTCATATCGTTCTTAGCAAAAGCGCAAATACGTGCATTTCACAAAAGTTAAACTATTTACCTTCTCGTTACCAACTCTTCAACTTTCAGAACTCTTTTGTAATATTTATATTAGTGCTGAAGTCAATGCACCAAATGACCTTTCTCACCCAGGTTTAGAAATAATTTCTGGCCTCCTTTTTTGATTTTCAGTAACATTTCTCCATTTCGTTCTCCAGTATTTAATGTCTTTTCTCTTCAGGCAAAGACGCCAACATGGAAGAGCGGAAAGCAGCGATGAAGGCAGCAGACGAATTCATCAAGAAGATGGGTTACCCCAAACACACACAGGTCCAGATCCTGCCTGAGATGGGCGAGACGCCGCTCTTCAAGCAGTTCTTCAAAGACTGGCGCGATAAAGATGAGACTGTGGGCCTGGGTGTGGCCTACATCGCTAACAGCATCGCAAAGATTGAGAAGGTGCCTTTCGATGCCGCCACCCTACATGAATCCTCCGCCATGGCCGCCCAGCATGGCATGGTGGACGATGGCAGCGGAGAGAAACAGGTGGGGGTTTGTCATTCAGCTTGTGATTATGTGTCAGATTTGCTTTCAGTGCTGCCTGTGTGTGTCATTACTTTCCATTCCAGTAGGGGGAGCAGGTGCACCTTGAAATCTACAGCCTACTAAATGTGATTTTTTTTAATTTTACGTTTTCCATGTTATTCTTTTCCCCCCTCTTAGATCTGGCGTATAGAGGGATCTGACAAAGTCCCAGTGGATCCATCCACTTATGGACAGTTCTATGGAGGAGACAGCTACATCATCCTTTACAACTACTCTCATGGAGGGCGCCAGGGACACATCATCTACATGTGGTGAGACATAAATTTGTCAAGACTGTGGAACCATAATTAGAGTCTGTATCGTGAAGTTACCTGTCATCAGACTATAGCACTAAAATATAAGCAGCCGGCGTGGAGCTGGAGTATTATTATTTTTAGATAATTAGCAGGGTCTGATCAGATTTACTGATTCATAAGCAAACATCGAGGCTGAGGAGTCAGAAATAAATTTGTAGGTACATTACATTTGTAAAGCACAAAGGGATTTCACATAGAAATTTATACATTATGAAGTTGTTATTTTGCACTCATCGCATCCCCCTTTCAGAGCTAGTTCAGTCACTGGAGCTTAAACTTGTTGCCACAAATTTAAGTATCAGTCATTCAATACTATAAAAAGGGGGATATATTTTCTTTTTGGTAGCACTGAATTTAATGTAATAGTCACTGGAAATAAACAAATCATAGTTCAGTTTTGCACTTTTGTTTCACTGTGAAAAGTACGCGGAGGAAAGATTGAGAAGGTGTGAAGTTCAGAAAGTTCAGCGAGAGACACAAAGTTGATATATATTAGATTAATCACAGTCATAAATCTTATTGGTTGGGCTGTAAGCATATGCTGTGTCCAAGTCAGTTCCTCTTGTTATGTTTGAATGCTGAGCTGATAAACTCATCTTGTTTTCCAGGCAGGGAGCGGACTCCAGTCAGGATGAAATTGGGGCTTCTGCGATCCTCGGCGCACAGCTGGATGAAGAACTCGGCGGCGGTCCTGTGCAGGTACAACATATTGTTCTTTTAGCGTGCTTCTGGTTTTTTTTTCCATATGCTTATATATTATTTGATCTTCCCTGTCATCAACGACTCTGCTCACGTCTGGCTTCCTTAGCACGTCCTGTCTGACTTTTACATCCTTTCACTGTGTTCCCTCTTCCTCATGGTTTCCGTGCTGCTGCTCATTTCCTCACTTGCTTGGTTTCTGGCCTTTTCTATCTCCTCAGGTTGTTGGCGCTCCTATAACCACTCAGGTATTTTTCCTTCATTCCTTCCCTGCTCCTCATCTTCACTAAGGGACTCATGTGTTTCGTGTCCAGAGCCACAGCAAAAATAGAAGCAACAAGGACATATTCTCTCGATTCTCCCATTCTTTATAATTACTGGAGGGTATTGTGTTATTCATTTTTGAGAAGTCCTTTCAGGTTTAGTGACTGTAATAATGAGCTAAAGTGAATTTCAAATGAAAACGACTCGTTGAAACACAAACAGGACATTCCACTGTGGAGTTTCATGGGAGGCTCCCTCCTTCTCTGTCGCCAGCTCGGTCTGCTAGCATAAATAAGCCACACTACTTTTTTCCTTTGTCCTGAACTGATGTCACACCAACATTATGATGCCTTAGCCTGTCTGTGAGGCCTAAATATTCATGAGTGGCTCTGAACTCATACGAGTCTTTGGTCATTCACTGCTCACTCCTCGCGTGTGCATGTACGGCCTTCTTATTGTCCGTGTGTTGTGGCACGACTCTGTATGTGTTTGAATTTGTGTGTAGGAATCAGCAGCAGTCCCAGTTATTTGTCCTCATGTTCCTGATTCCTCATCTTGCAATTACCAAACACTTTTTGCATTTGCTCATCTGTCAAACTAAACTGAATCACAGGCTGTACTTAAGGATGAGCATAGCAAGTGTGATGTCACCTGTTGGTCAAGTTCTGGCCTGAAGCCAGAGTTTGAGCTTTTCTTTCACCTCTGTCTCATTTGAGAAATCGCTCCCATTGCAGGGACTTGTCAATCACGAGATGCATATGCTACATTAATAATGATAATGAGCATTATGTTATGTTAAGTAAGACTTGCTACGCTGTCCAAAACCTTGTCAGGAAAGTTTCTACTCAGGTCATAGCAAAGTCCCAGTGGATCCAAATTGAGGAGCAGTGCTGGTTTCTCATAGATTTTAGAGGCTTTTTTCACTAAGAGAAGTTGCCCCCTTCTGACCATTAAATAGAATGCATTTATAAGCATTAAGGAATTTTCACACTTGTATATACAGTCTATGAACTCAACTTTAATCTATCAGCAACTGCAGCAAGCCAAAAGCATCAAATGTCAAATATTTGAAGGAACAGCAGAACATAAAAAAGCATGTTGGCTTTCTATGTTAAACTTCATGTAATACAAATAGTTTCTCCCTGTAAACTCATCAGTAAATATTTATCTCTTCTCTGTTTGCCCCAGCAAGCTCAGGATTAGTGTAATGTGCAGTGCTTACTGAATTAGAGGAACCACTGACTGCAACACCTCAGAGTTATGACTGTTTATTACAAAAAACCGCAGACTGTTTTCGACATACCTTATCTTCACCATGGTTACTAATATCACAGATCTCACTCTCACCTCAGGGTATGGCATGATTTGGCTCTGTGCTGCCATCTTGCGTCAGTGGTGGGAACTGCTGCAGACTTTTTTTCCACACCTTGTTGATGCATATTTCACAGGACACAATTAGGGAGGATGTGTCTGCAGTGATTTGGTAGCACCGCTTGTAACATCAAAATGCATGAGGTATTTTTCGATATGAATTGCTGTGACAACAACTTCATTAGATGCAGAGATTTAAATTCGGTATTTGTGTATCAGGTGAGGGTGGTGCAGGGGAAAGAGCCGGCCCATTTGATGAGTCTGTTTGGAGGAAAGCCCATGATTGTGTACAAGGGAGGAACGTCCAGAGAAGGAGGTCAGTCCGCTCCAGCTGAGACTCGACTCTTCCAGGTGCGCTCCAACTCTGCAGGACACACACGAGCTGTGGAGGTGAGAGGAAACGTCTCATTCATTACCTGAATTTAATCATTCCTCGATTATTTAATTTTTTTCTTCTCTCTTTTGCAAAACAGTTTCTAACAGATTTCTGAAATATTTGTTTTCTAATCTAATAAGCACTGTCCATTAACAATGAAGTAACAATTAGAGGTTTTAAAGGAAAGCAGAAGCACTTCATACTTGAAGTTTTTTTTAAGTATTCAGTAAATGGTTGAAGGGTATTTAAGAGGAAAAGGGAAAAATGCATAGTAAGAATGGAAAACACCGATGTCCTTTCCTTTAAAATATCCTCTCGAATTGGTGTTAGAGGGCATAAAATGTCAAATAAAGCATTATGCTAGCATGAATATTGGTAAAAATGAAAAACCACCAACACTTAAGAAGGTCAACGTACAACAGCTCCTCATGATAACTTGCAATATCTCTGTTTCTATGCAGCTTGACGTGCAGGCATCAAACCTAAACTCCAATGATGCTTTTATTCTGGTGACCCCCGGCAACTCCTTCCTGTGGGTGGGAGTGGGTGCCAGCGACACAGAGAAGCAGGGAGCTCAGCAGCTGTGTGACATCCTGGGCGTGTCTGTCTCCGAGCTGTCCGAGGGAGGAGAGAGCGGTGAGGAAACAGGATAAACACAGTTACCTCCACTATCATTTTCTCTCCTTTATTTAATTTTTTTGCTGCATTTAAGTCAAGCTGAAACCCAACAGCTGTTAACATACTCAGAACTGTATCTGTGTCAGCTACAAAGTGTGGTCTGGCTGTTAAAATAGCGCTTTAATGCGAGGCTAAATAGCTCCCTTTTTGTATTTCGGCTAAGCGCTTATGTTCATCCATATTGAAACAAAGCAGACTTGATTGCATCACCCCTTCTGATGTTGTCAGAAGTCTTGCTATTTGCTTTCCAAGCTCAAGAAGAAGAAACTCCCTGCTAACAGGTTCACATATAAAAACACCTCAGGCTACAACATAACAGATTCAATTTTTCATAAACACCCTGCTTTTGAGGACTGGCCTCAGCTGGGGCCTCACAAAAGACAAACGAGAAATTCACCATTTTATTTCTGATGGTTGAAAAGATTTTCTATTCAAAATTGATGCTGTACTGTGCAGGTACCTGCTGTTTCACAGATGCTGGTTGCAAATTTACATTTACACTTTGTTTTATTTTGCTTTATTTTACCCTTAAAGGTGCTCTAACAATAATTTTGTATATTAAAAATTGATTAAATAGCTGTATAGCTGGAAGGGCAAGAATAATTGTAACAAAAACTACACAATATTGCAAACACCTCAGCAGGTCCATTAAGCTTTTAGCTCCTGGTTTGTTTCATTCTTTATATATGTTTACAGGTATTTTTTTTTTTGGTCTATGGCAGGTGATGTAACAGCACTGACATTTTCAGTGCTCTTATCTCACCTGTAAACCACTGCTCACTTGACAAAAACCACCAGTTTCCACATGGGCAAAATAAAACGAATAAATAGCAAAATAAGGTTGCCCAACTAAAGTCTATGTGTGGGGAAACACTGCAATTGCACTTACCAGACACTTTATTAGGTACACCTATTCAACTGGTTGTTAATGCAGATATTTAATCAACCAATCACACGGCAGCAACTCAGTGCATATAGGCATGAAAGCATGGTCAAGATGATCTGTTGGAATTTGAAGCGAGAGCCAGGATTGGGGAGAAATGGGATTTAAGTGTCAGACTGGCTGACCTGAAATTTTCAGAACACATTTTCCCACATGCACATCTCTTATCCCACTGCCTCCCAGTGCAAATAGAGGAATTTGTGTGTGATGACAGTGAAATCACTGGAACATCTGTCCACTAACAGATACTTCTAGCAGTTACCTCAGTTAAAAATAGTGATAACCTGATAATGTAAACCAAGCATTTTGTTTTCTTCCCCATTAGACAGAACCAGGCTTACTTCCAGGTTTTATGCTAAACTAAAAACCTGATTTGGCTTTGTACCAACAAAAAAGGAACAGAGTTACCCAAATGTCAAACTATTGCTTTGCCCTCTTACAAATTCTGATGGTTGTAATAGCTTGAAGTGTTTCTGTCGTTTTACAGATCAGTTCTGGGAGGCTCTGGGTGGAAAGACGGAGTATCGCACCTCCACTAGACTCAAGGACAAGATGGATGCTCATCCACCCCGTCTCTTTGCTTGTTCCAATAAGACTGGAAACTTTATAGTACGTTTTCTTCTCCTGCTGGATTGGTTTTGTCCTATTCTGACTCGAGTTTTCAAGTCTTTGGTATTGCACGAGCATGTGCAGGATGTCAAGAATATTTCAAAGTACCTGCTGAAAACAGTGCACTGTGTCTTTATTTGTCATTACGTGTACATAAAAATAAAGCCCCCTTAAATCCGTCTTCTTCTTCTTAGATTGAGGAGGTACCAGGTGAGATGACCCAAGATGACCTTGCCACTGATGATGTCATGATCTTGGACACCTGGGAGCAGGTAAAAAACAAGCTGACTGCCTTTGCTGTACTATATGCATTCAGAGCAGAATCAGTGCCCACAAAAAGAATAAACTCCACAATAAACCTTTATTTATTTGGGTTTTTTTTTATTCTTAGGTGTTTGTCTGGATTGGAAATGAGGCCCAAGAGGAGGAGAAGACTGAAGCTATGGCATCTGGTGAGCAAATATGAGGAGAAAGAACAATGCCATGTGGAATAGGAGACGAGAAATACAGCTGGCATTGCAAATTATCTAACACAACATCAATCATTAGATAAAAAAAATTAAAACTTAATCAAAAAACAGAATGTATTTATTTAAAAGACATCATAATTACTGATACATGCATTAACAGCAAAGTGCCCCATAACTAGAGCAGCAGTGTCACCAAGAGTCAAAGCATAAAGCATCTTCTGCTACCCTTTTAATCCTTGTACTAATTCAAACTCGTCTTCCTCAGCGGTCCGTTACATCGAGACAGATCCGGCCAAGAGAGACCCGAGGACGCCCATTGTCAAAATCAAGCAGGGCTTCGAGCCGCCCACGTTCACTGGCTGGTTCCTGGGCTGGGACTACGACTACTGGACCACCGACCCTCTGGAGCGCGCTATGGCTGAACTGAACATCTGAACATTCCCTTGTTCCCACCTCTCTGCCCCGACCTGTCACCGTGTAGCAAGATCTTTTTTTTTTAAGCTACACGTGCCCTTTTCTTTTTTTAACGAATCAGTTTTTTTTTCACTTTGTCTCAAATGCTACTGTTGTGCCTTGAAACCAGTGAAATCATCCAGTACAAATAGAACTTCAACAGATACACAGGCTTTCCTTTAGGATTTGCACTACATATAGCCTCAAACTACGACTCTCATTCAAGGCGATTTTCCCATGTTTGACAATAAAAACCTGTTTACTAGCAAAATATAACAAACATAAAAGAAGACAGTTTAAAGTTTGGTTTTCCTGCAATATTACAAAAGCTACTGCCAAGAAAACAGCTTATAAAAAGCAATACAACCAATGCCTTAGAATGATTTCCTTGAGCTTACAGTAAGCTTGTTTTTTAAAGGGTACTGTCTTTATTGATGTTTTTGTACCTTTAGATGTTATATTTATTTTAAAATAATGCCACAGATTCTAACCCAGGAAGCTTGTGTTCTGCTGCCGTGTCTTTTAGTGGAAAACCACTGCTTTGCTTCTTTATTAGCTCCACTTTCTGTGGCAATTTCTAAGGTTTCCTGTAATCAATTCAATAAACCAAATTAAAATATACCAGCTGTTTTCTGCCTCTGCTTTTACAAACACTTAACTTCTCACACTGACCTGAAAGAAAAAAAATCAACACAAACATGCTTTCAGATTTATTTAGTCATATACACTTAACTCAAAATAAAATCATATCAAATCATACTGCACAAAAGAATGTGTGCTACAAACAACAACAAAGCAAACACAGGCATTAATCCTGAATGAAACTTCAAAAAGTTATTCATGTGTCTGAGGTTTTTTTTTACAGAAACAAATTCATTTAAATTACAATGAAAACTGGTAAACTGGACAACAATCAATCAAACAGTCTTTAGAGAACACAGCAGCACAGTGTTGTCCACTGGTTGTGTTTCCATATGTATCAAAATTCCCTAAATGTCACTATTGTTACCACAACAGAAACCTATACGACTTACTAAAGTAAAATCGAACAACCTTTCCCTTTCCTAACAAAGAAATCTTCTGTGTGGCAACAACAACATGTGGCTGTAGGCAAAAATCACTTCTTGGTCAAACAGTCCAAACACTTATGTTAAAAGTAGGAAAGCAGAACAACAGATTAAAACAGAACGTGTCATTTTCACAATATATAAATTCAAACATGTTTAAATATTTACACGCTGAAAGAAAGAATATGATCAATTATAACTCATTTTTTCAGCTTCCTGATACTTGGACACTTTCTGAAGCTTTAAATGAACAAACTTGCAAATAAATAAATAAATAAACAACTTAAAACAAAAACTAAAGAAAACTCAATTAAATAAATAAAACTTCAAGTTAAAGGTTATGCTAAGACTAAAAACTCATACTACATATTATTATATATATGTTATATAATATATTGAATCAGTGGTCATTTATTGGCAAACACACCAAGATGACTGCGGGGCATTGCCACTGCTGGCTCAAGCTACCCGCTCAGCTGCCAGAGCACCTGAGGCAAAGCAAATATTCAACTCCAGCTCTGATAAACAGAGAATATGCTAAATTTCACAGGTTTGTAATAAAGGGTAAATTCTCAAAGAAGGCCTGTGGGCTAGGAGATGATACCCTAGATTGTGTCACTTTTTTTCTTTGATTATAAAGTTGGAAAAAAATAAAAAGAAGTTATAAATTAAACCTATGTGAAAATAAGCTGGCTGCTGTCAGATGTAATGACGGTGAGGCAATGAAGTTGATTACACATGTATATGTGCTCAGTGATGCATGCTGGGAGTATGTGCATTTCTTTTCTTTTTTTTAGACACTTTCTCATGTATTGACGAATTTCGGCAAAATCTCCAGTGGAAGTGCCAAAATGATGGTGGAGTTCTTCTCTTCAGCGATGGTGTTCAGGGTCTGAAGGTAGCGCAGCTGCAGGGCTGACGGAGACTCTGCAATCACCAGGGACGCCTCCTTCAACGCCCGCGATGCGCTCATCTCCCCCTCTGCTGCGATCACCTTAAGAGGAGAAACAGGAGGGAAGAAAATGAAAAGAGCGCCTTGATCTCACAGCCCAGTGGAAGAAGCCTCTACACCCACAGTTACGACTATTCTTATTACAAAATCTTGCAGAATTCCTTTTTTCTGGGTTGCGATAGATTTCTTGTTTTATTTGTAAATCTCCTTTAAACCAATTTTTAAAATCTCCAATAACCTATTGTTTAAAAGGATTAGACCAGTATGTAACCTTACAAACTACATAAATCTCCCAATGTTACTTTTTTCTCCTTTTTATGAAATTGAAGTGTAGAAAAATAACAACAATCGATAAATGCAAAAGAAGGACACAGGAAACTGGAAGGCAAAAAGCTGAGTGCTATTTGAATACTTTCAAAATAGGTCAGTGTTTCCCACACATTAGGAAATGAATGGCCAGACAATCCACTTGATCTTATTTTGAAATTCAGTTGCTGCTAATTTGCAGCATTTCGTCTCTCAGATGGTCCTCGAAGACATTTCCCTTAAAAGACTTGTGTTTAGACAGTGATATGGAGATGTAGAACCGCCTTACCTTGGCTCGGGCCTCACGGGTGGCCTCAGCCTCAGATGCCATGGCTCTCAGTAGCTGAGGGGGCAGTTTCACATCTTTGATCTCCACCCGCTCCACTTTGATTCCCCAGTCATCTGTGGCATTGTCCAGAGTGACCTGAGGAGACAGCCATGCAATATACCGTTTGTAGTACCACATCTGTAAAAATAGAACGTATGTTTAAAAAACCCTCAACAACAATAGATTTTATCGCAAAGTTTTTAAATGAATGAGAAGGATGTCCCTCATCTTTCAAAGTTTTACATTTTTCAGAACTGTCCAGCAGATGGAGCTGACAGTGGTGACACGTTTCTCTCACAAAGCAGAGAAACAGACACACATTTTACATCTACACACTGTCACACACTGCATGTCTATTTTTACATTTTATGAGCAAAAGAATTCATGAAAAAGTGTCTATTGGTCATTGTTGATCATACTATGATTATACAACTCTTCTGAGAGTGGAAGCTGTTACTGCTACAAAGATTTACCAGTGGGAATTTTTGCCCATTCATCCAGAAGAGCATTTGTAAGGTCAGACACCAGTGTTAGACAAAGGGGCCTGGCTCACAAACTCCATTCTAGTTCATCCCAGTGGTATTCAGTGGACTTTCAGTCAGCTTCTTCAACACAAAATTCATCCAACCATGCCTTTGTGGACTTTGCTTTGTATACTAGGGCACAGTATGTAACAAAAAAGGTCTTTCCCCAGGCTATTCCTACAAAGTTGAAAGCATAGAATTGTCCAAAATGTCTTGTTAAGCTGAAGCAGTGAGATTTCCCTTAAGTGGACGTAAGAGGCGCAGGCCAAACCCAGCTAAACAATCCAACGGCATTGCTGAATTCAGCGAGTAAGAGGTGTGGTCACAGACATTTGTCCACTTCCTGAAGTACCTCCTGATCACTGTCTCTGTGACTCTGAATTAGAAATAAATATTTAATCATTTACAGCAGCTCAGCATAAACTGGAAGTAAAAGTTTAATGGAAAAAATAAATAATTAAATTCTAAAGCAAACTAAAAGCTGGACTCGTCATAGAAACATGGGATTAGCTAAGCTTCACTCAGTTTACAGCAGTTTGTTAGTTTAACAGTAACACACAGTTCGGGTGACAGCTGCATTATGCACCTGGTAAACAAGGCTCAGAGCAAGATGGCATCTCAAAATGCCTTAACAATGAGCCAATAGAGACAGAAGGACTTCACAGAGATGAGGGAATACCTTTTGGATATACCACATATAACAAATGTGTAAGGTCATACCCTTGGACACACCCTTAGAGTGACAGCTCAAAGGCTTATTGGACAATGTAAACGATGTAAAAAAAAAAAAAAAAAGAAGTAAATTTTGGAAGTATATAATTATTTCTTGCATGTTTTGGGGTCACAGTTACAGCTAAGAGAAAAGCTGAAGGAGTTTACCTGCATAAAATGTGCAATGTGTTCACAGTCAGACAGAATCTCTGCCAGGTTCTTGTTACTCAGAACATTCCTCAGGGTGGTTTGGGCCAAAAGCTGCGTAGCAGCATCTGCATTACTGACATTAGCCACGGCCAGAGTAGGATTCTGGACCCGGTAGTAGACCAGGGCATCAACACACACTGCCACAGAGTCTCTGGTCAAAACCTGAGAGAAGAACAGTGTTTACACAATACTGTGTAATAAGCTAAAAAACTACAAATAAAATAACTACGCACAGTTATTATTACATGAGCTGAATTCCAGTGAAAGTGATCTGCTTAATGTAACTGGAAGGGTGCATGTCGTACCTCTTGTGGTGGGATGTTAAAGGTGACGGTGCGCATGTCCACATTAATAAAACTGTCAGTGCACGGCAAGACGAAGAACAAGCCTGTGAAATCACAAGAATGCAAATAGTTTCAACAAAGACTAACGCTACAGTAAACACAATAATGAGGAAGCTTCCTCACAAATGTTTGAAAAGACCAGGATGAATGAGATCCTGGCAGGAGGCCAAGTCAAGCTCTCGCTTTATGAGACTGCAGCTGTACTGACAGCAAGGCAAAGCCGTGGATATTTGCAGCTTTCATTAGCCTGTTTCAAGTCACTATGATTGAATTAGTGCATCAAACAATACTAGTGAAATAGACATGTGCTAGGTGTGCAATCATTTAGCAAACATTAACACCACACCGGATAGAGAGTGGTTGGATGCCATTCCTGTCAAGATATTGTAAATTTAAATGGTGAGATCACAGACATCTGTTCAGGAGGGGCAATGATGATAACAACAGTCTCCCTGTGCCACTTCCACCATGAAATCTGAAGCACTCTCAGTCAGACAAGTAAAAAGGTCCCAGTTGGTCTAATACAGTCTGAAAAACATCTTGTGATGCACATAAGCATGTTTATCGATAAAAATCTCAGTTTCAGGCAGAATGAAAGATTTTACAGTAAACTTTCTGTCACGGTCGGACGGCCCTTTCCGGACGACCCTGCTTGTGTTTATGTTTTCTGTATATGTGTTTGCTTCTCCCTCCCTGGCCCTCGGGGTTGTTTACGGAAGTGCACGCCGTGGGAGAGGCGTGTCCTGGCGACTGTCGTCATTGGGAGTCCCTCTTCGCTGTTGCCGGCCCACCTGCAGCTGATTACCTGACCAGTGGTTGGTAATCATTCCTCCAGGCTAGAAAGGGGTATTTAACCTGGACTCGCGGCGACAGTCGACGTGGGATTATTACTCCGAACTGGTATAGTCTGTGCGAGCAGTGTGAGTGTGTTATTCGGCTAGCGTGTGGCTAACGCTGGATTTTCCTTCTTCCTCCAGGAGGGGCGAGCGGAGAAGCGAGTTGGGGAGCACACACACTAAGGGAGTTACTACACGGAACGCACTGGGAGCAAGGGACGAGCACGATTGGAAAATTGCACTTTTGAATGGATTGTTGGACTTATCTGTTTCACTGTAAATAAACGCACTGTGTTTCTGTGAGCAAGAACCGCGCCTGGGTCCCTCTTTTCCGTGACACTTTCTTTGTGAGCCCGTAGATAGAGAAGCCAAGAGTTGCAGGTTGCAGGTGCTATTATTAACCCCATGTTGTCATAAACTCAAGCCCGGGGCTCTCTGAGGAGCCACGTTTCAGCATTTTGAGAGGACACTGCTTGGTTTTTAGATCTAGTACAACAAGAAATCAAAGATAAAGAGACAGTGAGTTGTGAGGTGTATGCAAATTGTACCTCGTGGGAGTCTGTATTTTTTACTTCTATGCTTCTAACAAATCTGCTGCCATTCAAAACACAAGTTACATAACTGATCGCATGGATAAGGCATTCAGAAAAATATGCTGTAGCGCTTGAACAGCTCTGTGGGTGCAGGTTCCCTCGGGCCCCTGTGTGGGGCCTGAGTGAACCTGCACCCATGCCCACTTTGTCTGTGGTCTTGTTGCTATAAAGCCTACCAAAAAAATCACATTTTAATTTTTAGCTATGACATGCCTTGTGTCATTCTGCCCAACAGCAGGAAGAAAACGCTCTTGTAAACACAACACAACAGGACCCACTGCCCCCATGCTTCTCTTTGATTCTTCCTATGGTTTTTTTTTTCATGGTTTTAACAACACAAATATTGGACTGTCAATCAGTGTCTCAAAAACTACACTATGGACTGTCACAAAATAGTAAGTAACACACATTACGTGCCCCCCCCCCCCAAATGAGAAATCCTCAGGATTTACTGGAGGAATTGGCACTACATTTGGTTACCAGATGATGCATGGTAATGTTTCTGTGATCCCCCAAAATGAAGTTGGCTTCTGCGACTTTGAGTCGAGTTGTTTAAAAAAACATTAAGTGGATTTCCATGAAATTTGGTACACGCATTAATATGCCCCGAGAATCAACAGCAATTGCTTCTGTGATTTCATGACTCTTTTTGTCATCTGGTGCCATCATCAGGGTGCATAATTTGCCCAATACTTTGCTATATGAACAAAACGGATCATACATCTAATCAGTACTTTCTTCACGTCGGCATTTTAACAACCACACTGTAATGACACTTGGATATACATTATGTAACTTTTTGCGCTCCCTTGCAGACTGATAGAATTAGAGGTTTTTGTAGTAAAGTAACCGCAACCAAACAACTGGTGTGCTCTACAAAACAAAGGGTGGAAAAAAATGTAACTCAACAATACACATCATATATGAAAAAATTATGTTTAGGTCAATCAGTCCAGTGACTGTGGTCAGCTGTGTGACGATGGGTAAGTTTCCTACACTGTTTGTCTGAATTTAATGCAAGAAAAAACCCCTCCAATTTAAAGCTCAGCTGATAGCAACTGATGTCATTAAGTCTGCCAATAAAAGCAGTAATCAATATTAAATTTATTGACTGCATCTAAAATAACGGACAATCTAAATCGCTGGTAACAGGACACTGACTAGTGCTTGTTCTCCTCCCGCCCATTTGAAGCAGCTCTGTATTACGGTAGCTAAAAGTGAGCCACTGAAACACTTAAACAAATGTCCAACAACTGACATTTGCAAAGAAATGTCAGGACATTTGAATGATGATCCATGCAACCACAGCTGAGCATGAAAAATATATTATCTATGAGTTAAAGACTACTAACATTTCAATAAAGGAACTGTATATTTAGATGACTATTTAAAAAAAAACACGATGGTGTAATAAAAAGAGAAAAAGAAATAAAACATGACTTCTTACCTGGTCCTTTGGCTCCTCCTGACAAAAGGCGCCCCAGGCGAAAAATAATAGCTCGCTGGTACTCCTTCACAATCTGTATACAGAGAAAAACAACCCCAAGGTCATATATAATATGTAAGTAAGTATGAGTAATTTCTTTTTCTTGCAGCTAGATATGGAGGTATTCTTATGCATGCTACTTTTAAAAAGAAATGAGTTTTCCTGTAAAGTAAAGATGCATTTTATCTGGGTGAATGGTAAACAACCATGCGTCACCAGCTTTTAAAAGGTGTTTCTAAAATAAAACAAATAGCACTGTAATTTAAGTAGCTGACCACAATACACATCCATATGGAGATGGGCAGAGTAATCAGCAGGAAAATGAGGGCGAGCCCAACCAGAATCCTGCCACAAAAGCCAATGTCAGTGTTTGGGTTCTCCAAAGCTGGGGAAAGAAGACAGACAGCATGATTTCAACTGGTTTGTACCAACTATGAGAATATATTAATGCATAGTGAATCTTGTATATTTGGACATATCTGCATGTATATTCTTCTAGATGCTAAGAAATTATATTTTAGATTTTATTTTTATTTATTTTATTTTTCAAAGGTAAAATGGAAGGGAAAAATCCTAATCTATTTGGCCCTATGTGAAAAGGTAATTGCCCCCTTTCAGCCTTTCAAATAGTTGAATCAAGAAATCCCTTAAATAGAACCTGTCTGACAAAGCAGGTAAGCTAAAAGATCTAAAAAAAAACAAAAAAACAATGCAACATGCCACAATCTAAAGAAACAAAGTAATTGACAATCTATCACTCTGGAAAGTGCTCCATTTCTAAAGCTTTGGTACTCCAGCAAACCATTTTGAAAGACGCTATCAATGAATGGAGAGAACTCGTAATGTTAATAAATCTTCCCAGGAAGAGGCTGCCTACCAAATTTACTGGAAGAGCACATCAACGATTCATCTACGAGGTCACAACAGAATATAAAACAACATCTAACGAACAGTATTCATGAATCAACAATAAGAAGGATATCAGCAAGAGTGCCAAGGAAAAAACACAATGCTGAACAAAAAGGCTTTTTTTGTGTGAAACACATGTGGCCAGTCATCCAAACACCTGACTGCAGTTCTTGATTCTAAGAGTGGCACAATCAGTTACTAGGTTTAGGTGGCAATTCCTTTTTTACATAGGACAGGTAGGGTTTGGATGGCTTTTCCCCCTTAATACATAAATGGAAAGTGCATTTTGCGTTTGCTGTGATTTTCTTTATCTAATCTGAAAATTTGCTGATAACCTGAAACATGTAACGCAAACAAATTAAGAAATCAGCTCTCTACTTCTGTCAATCCATTCAACAGACAAAATTAGAAGTCAGAATGCCATGAACGGCTTATACTTAACTTACAATAATTTTTTTTTTGTGTTTTTTTTTACAGTAATTAACATGTATGTTACGTGGTTTAATACTGTTTCTTGAACGCTACTGTCTTGTAAAACATTACTGGACGGTTAAGGTGTGAGTGGAACTTATTAACGGCTTATTAACGGTCAGAGCTAGCTAGCTCGTTTTTTAAGTAATGATCACTAAAAAAAATATGTACTTCTACCAACATTTAATTAGAAATTTCACGCTAATCTAAAAGTAAAACTTTCAGCTAAGTGCCGACTTAAAAAAAAAGCCAAATAACTCGGCTGGGCCAAAGTTCACTGACTTTATGAAGCCATCTCTGTCCAGCTATCAGTAAAAGGCGTAGAAAATTAAGCAGCCGTTACCTAACTGCCGTTCGCGACTTCGGGCTCGTTTCATTTCAGCATCTTCGTTGTCGTCAGCCATAGTCCCGGCCAAATAATAAATAACTAACAGTGACAGCAGGAAATGATAGCGATATATTGATTCACTATGGGCGACAGCCAGTTAGTGCGAGGTGACGTTTACCCAAGTTTTTACTTGCAGTAATCTGACGCAAGGGGGCGTGGCTGAGACCAGCTCCACCCCACGTCCTGGAAGACCCCATAACTGTAGAAAACATTGGAAAAACCACCCGGAGAAGAGAACGAGGAAGTTCACTATTGTTCATGCTATACAAACGTCTGGAGTCACTTCTCATTTCTTAATGTTTTGCTAAGAAATGTTTAAATATATGCGGCAAAACAAACAGAGTATAAGGTGAACACAGTTTGTTCTAATTACCTTGAAAGTCAATATTTGGTGTGACCACAGTCATTCTTCACAGTCTGAACTTTCTCAGGAAAGCTTTCCAGTATTTTCTCTAAGTGGTCTTCAGGAATAGTTCTCCTAGTTTCTTGGACATTCAGAGCTCTCCTTTGGATGTTGACTTCCTTTTTTAAATTTTTCTGTCAAGATGATGCCAGTAATGTTGAGTTCCGCGCTCTGGGGAGGCCAATCCATCATCGACTTCCATTGTGAGTTTCTTCTATCCAGGTATGTTTTCACTGCACTGACAATGTGTTTGGGACTGTCGCACTGAAAAAAATGAAGGCATTGCATAGTGGATCAAAATCTAAGAGTACTTTTCTGCATTCAATATTATCAATTTTATCAAGGTCCCCAAACACCATAGGCTTTAAATGAATTACATCACAGGACCTCTTTGCGTTTTACAGATTGATGTAGACGCTCACTATTGCACCTCTTTCCTGACCTCTTATGTACATGTCAACAATGATCTGAACCAAAAATGTCAAGTTTGGATTCATCACTCAATAAGACCTGCTAATATTTGGTCGAGTTCTTGTGCAATTTGGCATACCGATACAATCTTTTCCCTAATGCCCTTCTGTAAGACCTTCAGATTGTGTTTATCTGCTGTAGAAAGTATTTTATGCCCGACACTTTTTCTTTTGTTTTCTACTGGTTTAATTTCAAAAGAAACATTTTAGAGTCTGAAAAAACATTGCTTAAAAATTAATAGGAATAAATAAGAAAAAAATTACAACAAATTATAGGTCCTTGGAAGCAAAATATAAAGATGTGAGGAGTGGCTCAAGACTTGTAAAACTAATTTGATTGATCTGTCCTGACTTTGTCATTCTTATCCCTACTGAAGTCTCATTAAAAGAAACAAAACATGTCAAGTCAAACTGAATGTGTTCAGTTCGATGGGGAGATATTTATACTAGATGTATAAGCATCGCCTCTGGTTTGAAACAAAAAAATTTCTCATATTCTAGACTTTCACACAGATCAAAGTATCCTGTGACCACCAAAAGCTAATACTTAACTTTTGAGTCCAAAGCATATTTGACCCAATATTTATACTGTATTTCCAATATTATACTGTTTGCTTACATTTTGAAGCCTAATATATAGCATTAATGATGTCACAAATATGTGCTTGACTTAAAAATGTGCATGTAGGTGTTGGCATCTGAAGCTGAGATGAGATGAGTTGAATATTTAAAAAAAATGGCAGAACCTTTAAGTGAGACATTGAGCTCAGTGCTTGGAGCTCACATTTTTTATTTAAGATGGTCTGATACACCAATAGACCTTGTCAGACAATTCAACTGCAAATGAGCTTAAAAACATTATGTAGTCTGCACCGCCTCATGAGGTTAAAGAAAGATCAGCAAGGTTGACTTTCTTATGGCTTCCTCACATACAAAAAATGTAGTGGAAGTAACAGTCTACTCCATAGGTGTCAAACTCTGGCCCGTGGGCCAAATTTGGCCCGCAGCCTAATTACATTTGGCCCGCGAAGCCATACCAAATTACTGTTAGAGCTGGCCTACTGGTATTATACAGCTAATATATATATTGTTTAGTATTAAGCTTTGCTTGTTCCATATTCAGTTTTCCAGCAAAACTTATTTGAGTCCATAAGAAAAGATTCATTCTTAAATCTGGAGGAAGATTTTTTTTTCAATAAATATTAACGTTAGCTCGCGACTTTGTTCCAGTTTTAAATTTTGGCCCACTGTGTATTTGAGTTTGACACCCCTGGTCTACTCAGTGTGGCAGCTGGAGCCTATTTAAATTAACCTGCTATTTACAGGCTACTGTCGAGGGTAATGCTAACAACTGAAAGTAGCTTCCATTAATAACCCAGGCAATGAAATATTTTCAGTGAATTTATGCGACAGCAGTCAGAGATTTCATTCCACGTTGACATGATAGCGTCACACAGTTGCGGCAGATTTGTTGGCTGTGCATGTGAATCTCCTGTTCCATAAAATCCCAAAGATGCTCTATTGGGTTAAGATCTGCTATTTGACTGCAGTAGCTTTGTGTTATCCTTCTGGGAACAACCATCAGAAAATGTGTACACTGTGGTTTGAAAGGAACTGACGTGGTCAACACCAATACTTAGGCAGGCTGTGGTGTCTAAATAATGCTCAATTGATAAAAAGTGGCCCAAAGTCTGCCATACCATTTAAACCACCAGCAGCCTGAATTGTTGATACAAGACAGGATGGATCCATACTTGTATGCTGTTTACACCAAGTTCTGATCCAACACCCAACTGTTGCAGTAAAAATCGACAGTCATCAAACCAGGCAGTGTTTTTTCAATCTTCTATTGTTTGGATCATTCTCTGTAAGCCCAAGCAGCAGTTATCAAGAAGCTAAACAGGTGTACCTGATAAAGGCACACCTGTTTAGCTATTTAGCTATTTAGAGTCCTCCACCTGACGTGGTTCAAGTGTTCCAGTGTTTTGGCATTGTTCTTTCATCAATGGAGAACATTTCTGCCAAGGGCACATCTGTAAATACCTGATTACAGCTTCTCCAGTAAGCCTCCTCTCTACTTGTTACTGTTGCCTCCAGAGGCATTTTAGAAAGTAAGACATGCTTCAAAATGACATGAGATTGATTTACAGGTTAAAAAAAAAAGCAACCATAAAAACCTGTTGAATACTAAACATGAGAGTTGGTCAGTCTCTGTAGGCTGGAAGACTACCTATGTACCAAAAGACTATTGCAGGGGCCCAGGTTTGAGTCCTTTCCTGTAAGCTCTATTTTTATGTTATAATAATATTAAAAGGCAAAAATAAATCCTAAAAAAAACCAAAACACAAACAAATAAAAAAAAAGACTAGACTGCACAAGCCACCAAATAATTGGAAAAGGTTTTATCCACAGAACACTTCTGATATAATCTGTGGCTGAAAGAATCATTATCTTTATGCAGTTAATCCTGAATTTGGCACTGAAGTTTGCTTACTTTATTTTATTATCTTTATATTCATTTTAACACTGCTACACCTACGAGTTCAATAATGAAATGTTGAAGGATGTGAATGCATCAAAACTGGGATTTTTTTCTTTTCTTTTGCTCTAAATCAGAATTAATAATTATCAAAGAAAACGGTATTTTGAGGAAAAATTAATAGGCCACGGTATTTTAAATCCCTTTACAGATCCCTACAGAACATGCACAAATGAAGATAAAGCCATCAGGATTAAATTTTACAGTCAGTAATGAAATACAAAATTGGAGCAGATTTAGAGCGTATAGACCATATGTAGACACCAGTTGACGAAGTGCTAGTGTATTTTTTTTCTTTTGGATCAATCCTTATTTGTAAGCTCCTTCAGTATTAACACCAATCATTTTAGTGACAGAGCTGGTTGTTGAGTTCAGGTGGTGGCATGCACAGAAAACCCAGGCAAAGTGCAATTATCCTGGGGAAAACTAAGGGATGGTGGCTGTGCATGTTGCAGTGGTCTAGAGCTCCACCTCACCTAATCCTCTTTTAATTAGGGTGAGAGAAAATGTGGAACCCCTCCTGGATTAGTCACAGCACATTGACAAAGCACCAAGCTGGGACCAGTGTACAAGACTGGTGGCCAATGTGGCCAGTTAGGTACAGCTAAGACCCTCTCATGTGTGAAAAAATACCCCTCCATCTCCCCGAGGCTACCTGGGCTTCGGGCTTCCTGCAGCTGAAACCAAAGTGTCTTTGGTCTCTGGTGAACTGGGAGGATAAGTTACAGCATATGATTCGCTCATTTCCAATCCTTCCCCCATTTTCACTCTCACTTGATAGGCTATTCTATCTGCAGCCAGACTTGCTCCCTATTATCCACCCTTTTTGCTAATCCTACAGGGTACTTTGTCCTCCTCGTTATCTTTCCTCATCCCTAACTATCTCTCTTCATGCTCTATCTGCCCATTTCTCAGTCTCTCCTTTTCTTAGCCAATAATGGAGGTTCAGCTTCATGCCGATGGGGATTAAGGTGAACAAAAGAATCAATTAGGATCCAAATAGTCCACACAAGTACTTGAAGTGTCTAGATAGGGCTAACATTAGCTAGTTTGATGTATCACAGTACAAAGAAATGTGATCAATTATAAATTACAGAGAGCCACATCAGCATCCTGCAGACTTTATCCAAAATGAAAAGTAGCAGGTGTAAATAAATGTTTTTTTTTTTAAAACTTGTCTGGAAATGTTACATTTGATCCTAGTAGCACTGTTTTCTTCAAATAAAAATAAACAAAAGTATAAGGCAAAAGTATAAGACTAGAGACGTTTGGTAAGCGATTTAATAATTGACCACTAGGGGTCATTGAGGTGGTTCCTCATCCACTGTGTCACTATTAGCAGGCAGCCACACAGAGCAGTGAGTGAACTGTTATGACAAAAAAATGTGCTGGATGTAGAAGTGAATGGGCAGATATATGACTACAAAAACAGCTGACAAGTTGTTACAATACAAACTGAGGCGTCAAACATAGGCTGGTGCAGCACAAACAGAAAAAAACTGAAAGCAGAGCATAGTTTGTCTGACGCACTGCACAGGAGAATTGCTATAGACCTCACTGTACAGAGGATCCTCTTATTGATATATGGATATTTATGTAGTTTATGTCAATATATCTCAGGAATAACACTGATGAGCAAATGAAAACGGCTTTGGATTAATAACATGACTAGACAGCAGTCATTATATTTTTCCATAAAGAATAATTTCACTGTCTGATCCAGTCAGAATAAAGTATTTCAACTTGTTTCCAGCTATTTATATACCCATTGGGGCATCAGTTGTTTTATGTTTGAATGCAACAGTGATAGACAGTTACAACATCAACTCAGAATTGCCAGAAACGTCATGACTGAACATAAATACGTAAATAACGACTTTAATCAGTTGGAATGTTACGACCCCCTCTGCTAGGCGACAGGAGGGGATAAACATACACAAGCCCTCTCACAAAATCAGAGTAAATAAGGGGTTTTATTACAAACAAACTGAAAACCGACGGGGCTGTTCAACAGACCACCGGGGAAACAATTAATACACAAAGAAAAGAACAGGCAAGAGTAAAAGCTAAGGGTTAACTAAAGTGGGCAGCAAACACAAGAGTCTAATAAAACTAAGGTTAGCTGTATATCAGGTTACAAACACAGTTCAACTATTAGGCAGACAAGAAGGCCACTGCATGTTCACATCAGCACAACAATCCCCCACAGTGTGAAGACTCTTCAGCCTTTTTATACTCCCAGGTGCAGACAATCAGCCAGTCAATTGGTCTCGGAGTGTCATGGGATCTCCAGGCAGCCAATCGTCCGCAAGGTCTGGCACACTGTGATCTGCATAAAAGAAGGCTGGCACAGGACTCCCAGCAGCCAGTCATCCACGAGTCCTAGCACACTTAGATTTGCATAAACACAAAAGGGTAGTCTCACTCTCTCCAAGGCCCAGGGCCGTAACATGGAATGAAATGAGGACCAGGCATTGAGCTGATAATTCACTCATAGAAAAATCCAGAAAATAAAATGGAACGCGCATTTTAAAAACTGATCAACAACCTCTGCGATACTGTGCACACTGAAATTTAAATATCTTATCCTGTGATGGACGAACCTGCCACAAGCCCTGTGTCAGCAGGGTAGACTTGAGTTATATGTAGGAGAAGCCAAAACAAAGAAAAATCAAAATCATGTGGTTGAAAAATAATTACTTACTATTCTTCATTTTTCTGACCTACTTTTAATTCTGTACTCCTCTAATATCACTATAATCCATACATCCACATATATTTTAGTTTTCCAACAAAAACAATCAGCACCTAATAACAATCAAATTGCCAAACAATATTAGATGGAGGTAATTAAATGCTTCAGCAACTGCTAAGCCACATTTTTCCTTATACTGTCTAAACTCATGACTGCTTCCTAAAGGTCACCTTGTTTCTTTTATCCAAAAGAAAGCAAAGACTGATGAAATGATGTGAAGCAACCTTGCAACATTCCCATTATAAGATTAAACCATGATGGAGTCATATATTCTTGTCATGACTTGGCAGGCCGCTTCATGTGTGATGAACATTTTTGACAATGAGTTAATACATCCGTTAAGAAAACTAACAAAGTATGATGTTTAATTTAGAAGCTTTTTAAATGCACTCTACATAAGCATCACACAGTCAGTGTTGGTGGGCTAAATGGGAACATAAAAGCAGAGATGGCTCAAGCCGAAGCAACGAGTAGCACACTGGACAAACTTCAGTGGACTTCAGCTCTTCCTGCCTTAGACCCGATAACACTGGGTGGCAGTGTGTACCTCTAAACAGGAAAGATTTCACCTCCTGCCTCCAGCAGAGGAGCTCAGTCTGTGAGAGGCACTGAGGTTTGACCACTCTGAAGCTTAACTGAGGCAAAAATATTCCACAAAAGACCTTACCACAGGGTCCGAGTCTCTATTAATTAGTTTTCCTCACCTTCAAAATACTGTTAAAAAAATAGAGATTTTTGTGACATATTATAATCGATATGCCGTACTCAGGGCTGGGCAACACATAATCGATATACAAATATACTCCACTGTACTGTTTAATCAATCTTTTAATCTAAATAATATTAGAAACCTCAAAACTTCTGCATTTCAGACTTATTTACATACAATGTTTGTCTCATTTTATTTTTTCTTTTGTTTACTGGGAGCAGATTGGCATTAGCGGCAAACAAAAATGTTAACATTTTGTACAGACAGCACAGAAACTAATTTCCAATGCAGCTTAATCTCTCAAAGACTTGTAGTGAGCTCTTCCATATAAGCAGTGCATTATTCTCTGAGCCGGAGGGGATTTATCAAGTCTGCATGGAAGAGCAAGTAGGGTCAATTATAAAATCACACTACCATATATGTTTTTTCCTCTTCTTTTTTGGGGGGACGGGGGGAAGGGGTCTGTATATAGTTTCAAAGAATCAAATGCAATATGATAAAAAAGAAAAATCTATTTACTTTTGTATATGTAATACCAGATTATCCTGGAAAAGTCTGCAAATAAGCCTCGAACACACGAGTTTACTCCAAAAGTTGACAGCGAAGATGGAGGTCACAGAGGTCACGGTGAAGATAAGCTGAGAACTTGTAAATCCTGTCAATCTGTTTTCAAATTACTGCAGTAACAGCATGCGAGGTGTTGTTTCCGTGTATTATGGTAATGTAATAGTTGAGGCAGGCCTTGGTCTGCAGCTCCTGTTTGTTCGCAGGTACTGCGCTTGCTGCGTTTGGCATTCTGCTCCACTTCTCCCACTGAAATGAGTTCTCTCTCTCTCCCTCTAAACTTACAGAGGATGTGGCGCCCACACAGCTGTTCTCCCCTGAGCTGGCGTACATAAAACATAAAAGGCGAGCCTATATGAAAAATGCACAGAGCGCTGGAATATAATGTGCTTGATACCCTGCTGCTGTCGGGCAGGAGAGAGATAAAGAGAGAGGCCTGCCCTGGATAGATTCCTTTTCTGGAAAATTCGTTTGACTGCAGGCTTGGATGGATGCCTGTGCAAACATTTACTCACCACGCTCAATCCATGGATCACATTACAAAGATTGATTGTTCACTTGCCTCTCACCCTCCACTGTTTCATTGGACAATGTGAAATCAAATGGGATTTTTTTATTATTTTTTTGAAAGAGGAGTATCTGAGGGGTAGAGTTGTTATGCACAGAATAAGTGCTTCTCGGGGAGATGTGAAACGGGTGCGTGTGTTTTCGAGCAAATTCCTCCCATTGTTCTTGTGTATTCCAGATGAATTGAAATGCTGAGTGCCAGACAGTGAAAACAAATCAAAATGATTGTTCGAGTTGAAAGAGTGGCACGTGGCACCGTGTTTCTCTTCCTCATGTCATCTTGTAAATTAGCTGAGCTGCCGTGTGAACTTGTATGGCAATTAATTTGTGACACGCAGGTGATTCGCTACCTACCGCTGCATGATTGCAAAGTTCACTAAAAGTGAAATTATAGACGGGGAACACTGGAATTGCACGCACACTCTTTGGAGAATTTGTAGTCCAATTAAAGCTCAGCGCACAAACACTGCATCGGTGTGGTCGTGCCAAACCATAATCATCATTTCAAGCTATTGCCAAATATTGACTCAGTTGTTTTTAGGGGCCTCTGGGTACTGTATCAAGAAGCCTAACTAAGAAAACAATTGTCCAGGAGGCAGGGAGCAAGGAGTGGAAACTCATAACGACATAATCTGAAAATGACTCTGGTCCCTCGGTGCGCTACAGAGAACCAGATCGAAACAGACATTACTCAGTTCAAGGTGACCCGCAGCTTTTACCCCAGTGTTTTCCAACCAACTACACCAGCCAAAGCGAATCAGACACATATAAGATGTGATTCAGTGCGACACGCACACGTGCTCCCCCGGTGTTTTAATCAATAGAAAAGTGAAAGCAGGTAAAAATGAGCACAGACACGGCGGGAGATTCTTAGTGTTGCTGTGTCAAAACTGCTCGAGTGAAAGTAAACAGCCGAGAACAGGTGGTTTGACCCCAGAGATGAAAGGTCAGGACACAGGACACTGGTCTCTCTCCTCAGCTAACCTGCTTTCAAAATAACCAAACTGATCCCGGAGACCCAGTACTACAGCAGATTAGCCCCCCTCTGCTGCGTCTTGTCCTCTCCTGCCAACACGTCCGCACTCTCGTTTCCATTTCCCCTCGGTGTCTTCCTCCTATCATCATTTTCCTACACTCCCTCCCTCCTCTCTCTCGCCCCCTCACATCGTTAGCATTTAGATAGTTGAGAGCAGAGGAGCTTGGGTAATAGGCTTTTCCCTTCCCTCCATCCCTCTTTCTCCTCTTGCTCAAATCAGCTGAAGTAAGAGGGATTAAATCAAAAGAACAACAATGATGATGAGAGCAACTGCGAGGGAGAGAAAGGGAGAATCAGGGGATGGTGGGGGCGGTGGTGCATAACGCTTGATCGGGTATGAGCTCATTAACCCGGGCCTTGACAGAACTGATGTTAGAGGTGATTGGAGATTATCACATTTAGGAGATACTTCATCCCCTTATCTCTCTCTGCTCCGCCCCGCTCGACTCCCCCCACCCCTCCTGCTCCTCCTCGCCCTTCTTTTTCCTTCCACCGCGGCTCTCTTTCTCTCAATTTCATCCAGGTCAGTTGTCCGTGGCTCGATTCTCCTGGGTGCAGGGAAGGCAGGTGGAGCTCGCAGATACCATCGACACTGGTTCCTGTGTCTGCTTGATCTCCTAATTCTGCTTCATTTAAACTTCATCAACTGTTCCACTGGACCGGAAGCAGAGAAGAATGAAAACAGGTTGTGTGGAAACAGCTTTCTCTCCCTAGCTCCTCTTTTGTTGTTCGATCTGATATGATATCCCCAAAGCTGCTGCAGCAGCCCCTACCACCACCCCCACCCCTACACACAAAAACACACACTTCACCTCTACTCCTGAAAGGCACGCTTTGCACTGCAAAAGATGTCCGGGCTTGTTACATGCATACTTACCGTCAGTGAGTCTTAAAAGTTAAAAAGATACTTGATTTTCATTATTTCAGATTCGTATTATGTCTCATGAAGGCTCTTTCTAGCCTTAGATGTATTCTTTTTCTTTGGAATTAAAGACTAGATACTTAAAAATCTGACTGACATTTTTCAAAGACAAGGTGCCGTTAGTTCTATTATCTCATTCGCATTAAGTTATCTGGTGAATTGAATTTGACCACAGGTGCAGATGATTTTTCCCTCTGGGTTAGGACTGTCAGCGGGGGTTAGCTCTAAACCCAAACCCACACAACCATAGTTGGAAACTGATTGATGGATTGATAATTAATGGTGTATGCAACTTTATCTGAGACGGCATCATATGAGGTGCTCAAAGTTAAAACAATGCACCTGTTTAGATGTTTAATTCTGAATTGATTAAATGACCCTTTAATTGGGGGGAAAAAGAAGCAAATTTTCTTACAGTGTAAATTAAATATTTTTGGACTTTTAAATTTTAGTCAGGGATCTAATCATAAATCTTTGCACTTTATTAGACTAGGAATTAATCAAACAAATTGCTGGTTTAGTTTTTTTTTTTTTTATTCTTGAAACAAAAACATGTTTTAAAAGATAATTTGGACAAACTGAATCTCATTCTCATTAATTTGTCCGCCACTAATAGAAGAAAATCCGACTTCATGTGTTTCTTGACCTGTGTAACATCTTTTTTGATTAAGTCATTCAATACAGTCTCATTTTTGTGGTGTCAAATAGTGCAATTTTTTTTTCAGTCAACTCACTGGCATCACACAGAACTTGGATCCATTGGCATTACTGGACAGACAGTCTTTATTAATGGTATACTGGGTCTTCGTGCAGTCTTCAAGTTCATCTGTTGGGAACTGGGGAACTCTTTTCTTATTTTTTATACTTCCACTTATACTTTTTTTATACTTACACATTTTTATACCAAATTCTGTGTTTTGCTTTCCCCCTGCAAACAGATGGGTGGGGCTTCTGTGTTCGTTAGAGATGTCCACTCTCTTTGAGATCACAGGGAGCCCAGATTAAAGAAACCTGTTAAAACAGAGTATTTCAAGTAGTTGAAGCCTGACTTTTTGACTCAACCACAAAACGGTGGTCTAAGTTCAAATACAGGAGAATCAGAGTTTAAGGGTTAGAAAACACTGTGTTTTTTTTGTTTTTTTGCAGTGTGTTTCTGCTACAAGCTCATAAACTCAGACACACACACACACACACAAATTGGGAAAAGTCACTAATCCTGCTGGCCCTGAACACTGTGCATTCCCCTCCCTCCTCCTTTCACACTGGGAAATTTAGCATGCCCTCTCGGCTGAGGCAGAAAATGAGATTACTGTATTTAAATGACTATGGTAATGGTGAGCATGCTGCCAGGCCCCTGTAGGATAAGGGATTTCTACCACGTTCATTGTTAGCAGTTTTGCAAAGTGCCATCGTCCTGCTCCAGCTCACAATGGTAATGTCATTTAAAAGACATTTCTCTTTCTTTCTCGCACCCCCCCCCCCCACCCACACACACACCTTTGCTTCTTTTCATGCCCCGCTGTTCCACCATCAGCCCCATGTAGCAGTCCCCAGGAGGGCCGGTCTCTGAGCATGTGTGTGCGTGTCAGCGTTCCCGATCCACCAGTCCAGACATAAGGTGAATATTCTTCTTTCAAAGACGCAGTAGAGTGATTGGACACGGTCAGTCTGTTTTGGAAGACATAATCCAATCCATGTTTGTAATAAAGTGTGCTCTCTAAGGACCAACACCATGCGTCTGCTGTGGACGCAGACACCAGGTGGCCAGTAGGTCAAGTGTTTCATGTACCTGCGTGACTTTTAAAAGTGAGGATTTCTTCTGCTTCCTGAGGATGAAGGAGTTTGGTTTACACCTTTGAAAAAACACTAATGGATGTAAACCACAAAACTTTGTAACTAGATAAACGGATAGTAAACAATAAATTTGATGTATTTTACTTTTTACTTGGGATAATCAAAAACTCATAAAACTCACTGATCAAGAAAAATAATGATTATAGTCATATATTTAACTTTTATACCAGCTGTAATCACTGAAAAAATTAGCTTTTGTTAATGCTCTCGCTTTAGTTTGATAAAAAAAAAATTGGATTTTTGATCAAATAAAATTGAAACAATTTAAGAGTCTGTGATGAGCACTACTTTACATAAATTTTACACCAACGATGTCAAACATACAACCATACATTTTCACATTTTTCATCAGTTATAATATATTTTTCACTTTGGTGAAATGAGAAGGATTTACAGCTAATAAAAATGTGATCAAATATCACAAAGATTGTGCATCCATCCATTCTCTTCCACTAGGACCATTTCCACGCTGCTATCTAAATTTTGAATAAATATTCTAGATTCATTTTATCTAGAACATTCTAGATAAAATTCATTTCTGTTACTACACAAGTAAAATGACATATGGCCTACCGAAAACAAGTGCATGACAGGATTAGGAAAGGATGAACACATAGGCGTCTTGTAGATCTTTGGTGAGCTTGTGTCATATTCAGCGGTCACACACCACAATTGTGTGGTTTCATGTTAAACGGCTGCCATTGTGAACACTGAGGTCATGTCTTTTCTGATAACTTCAGGGGTTTTCTTTGGCTATTTCACAGGCGGGCTGGGCTCGGGGAGAACATTTGCACTACAGTCTTGGCCATGGCCCTATTCCATATCAGTGATCACTGAGCACAGGCCGCTGATCCAAGCTAATTGTGGAAATTATCCATGTGCTCCTTATGGAGTAACAGTAAGGGCTCTAACAAGGAAGGGGGGCTATCCATAAAGAAAAAAAATGAGAATAACACCGACACAGAGGAGGACAGTGGAGAGAGGGCTGCACAGAGATGGAGTGAAGGAAAGAAAGAGAAATGTGCTCATAGGAACCAAAGGACGGCAACTGTGAGCTGTGATGTTCCTCGGCGTCACAGAGCACTTCATCTTAGGTGGGTTTTTCTCCAGGTCCCCTCCACTTCCATCCGGCCCCCCTGCCACCAACCATCCCCATCCCTTGTCCCTCTCTGCCTCCAGGGCTCCCTGCTGCAAGCCTGATCTATTGGTTCTCAGCAGCGTGCCGAGCGATAAATCATGGGAATGGGGGCCGGCGATGATTAGGTTGTGGAGTGCGGAGATGGAGGGAGAAGCGAAAAGAGAGGACGGATGGATTGGAGGAGGAGGAGGAAGAGGGGTGTAGGTGGGCCCAGCAGCCTTGTGTACAGCAGACAGGTTACTGATGGTGTTTGTTTCTCACAGGCCTGTACCTGTGCAGGGGGCAGATTCTCCTGGGTGTTACATAAAGGAACTATGGGTCTGCCGGGGCTCCGTCGCAGCTTCAAGAACACATAAACTGAGCTGGAATTACCCAGGCGATGAGATATATATGGGCACAGTAGCATTGCTTATTCTGGCCAAGCCCATTATATCAGCCCCGCTGGTGAGACGAAGAGGAGGTGGAGGAGGTAGACGCGGCAAGGGATTGAGATGAGCCCTTGGGAGCAGAAAATGTAGATTAATACTGTTGCATATTTTAGCACAATTAAAACTTCATTTGTCTAAATGTGTGGACTTTAGCCTCATTTAAGCTTTGGTGGCTTAGTAGTTTTTTAAAGGGAGAAATTAAGACATTGACCAGGAGGCATTTGCAGCTCATCAGAAATAAAAACAACACTTTCTTTTTTTTTGTTCTGTGACATTTTAAAAATGGATGGTTACACCTTATTTTGCCCAACTGCAGGAAACTGAGCTCCCTGTCAATTATTGATACCCCCGCCTGCAAATCTGATTATATAAACACTGAGAGGAATGTCGATGAGATTTGTCTGGAACTTGAGCAAAACTTGAGTTTATTGCCTCATTGACAGAGATTTGCCAGTCAAGCACCCTTTAGCCTGTCACCTTTTCCCAGGTATCAAATCCCCCTCATGCCGCCTTGTCTCAGGCAGAAGAGGAGTCGGAAAACACAAACACGAGCAGGGATAATAATGAACAAGATTGTGTGTGCATGTGTGTGCGAGTGACTGGGAGCGGGATGTGCCACAACAAGCCCCCCTCAAATTGTACAACCCGATTTTACTGCTCGCCCATTTAATGGCTGTTCTCTGTTACTGTATGTTTCATCAGCGGCGCAGGGTGGCAGGTGGGAGGGATCCTGCCTTTGGAGGAGCGGAGAGGGGCTTTGTTTGCTTTAGTTTACATGCTCACTCGTTGTTTGTTGCATGTTGGTGCGCCAGCTCTGTGCCGTCAGCCTCGCTATCATCACGTCTGACAGCTTCGCGGCCATGTTTTGAAGGGAGAGGAGGAATTTGAAAATAGGGATGGGTGGGAAAAAAAGGAAGAAAGGATCCAGGTGTTGTGGTTTAACCTTACCTGCCAAGATCTTACAAACTGTTTTTTCTTTTTGGATCGCTGGTTTGAGGTTCAGAATGAGGGTACAGAAGGCTGTTTCAGAGCCGATGTGGGTGATTCTCTTCTTTTTCCTGGGTGCATGAGGAGAGGAGGAGGAGTGGGGGGGTGGCCAGGATTACAGAGATGATCCTGCCATTCATCCTAGCTCTAAACAGAGCCCCGTCTTCCCTCCCCAAACCCTGCTAATTCCGTTTTGATGAGGCGTGCTAAATAAATCCTATTTCCACGCCTTTATTCCCCACCGACTCCTGGAGCGTAGATCAGGGACGCAGATTTTAGGGGCTTCTGCTGCCGTTTGGGACCCACAATGGAGCCCGTCTGCATGGCAGCCCACTTCGTCCAGTGAGCCTCATTATGATTTCACCCCAACACATGCCCAGTTGCCCACAAACACACACAAACACAGACACAAGCAGACTGACACATTTACACATATAGCTCCACAGAAATACGTCGTGATGGCTTTGTGCAATTGCTAGGACAAATGCCGGACATCATGTCATGTACTTCAAATTTGTTGTTGGAGTGTAAAAAGATACTCCAGGTGACTCTGTGTGTGTGTTTGTGTGTATATGTGTGTACTGTACATCTCCCTCCTGTCCTGTCGGCCCTTCCACTCTCACATGCTGAGCCTCTGCGCTCGGTTATGACGCTAACAAGCTCCTCCGTCTCTCCGGCTCTGTCTACACCGGGGCCCTGTTATTAATGGGGACCAGCTGGGAGTGGTGAAGGTACATGCACAGCCAGACAAAGCCCCATATATAATCATAAAGTCATAACAAACGACCTGATGTAAATGAGGATGGGGGTGTTCCGAGGGAGGCTCGGTTTGGAGAGAATAGGGCCACGGAAGCTGGGGTGCAGCAAATGAAGAGTGGAGGGTGTCATCTGACATCAAAATTGCCAGTACCCTCTTGGCTGGCTGGCAAAGACTGACCTACCTGACCTTTGACCTCAACCTGGACTTGGCAGACTGTGGGTCAAGCCTTAAGAGAAGCGTTGAGTACCTCTCCGACGGCTCATTTCTCTGTTGATGGGGCAGTTAGCCTGAGAAGAACACTGCCTCCGTTCGTGTCCAGGCAAACAAAAGACAGCTTCCCGGACTGTCTAGCAATAGTTTGGCCTCCTTGACATATGGCACCACTAAGTGTGCACTTCACTGGCTTGTAGAGTCATGGAGAATTTCTTTATTTTGAGGTGTAGCGATCATTACTATTTTATGTTTCAGGCGATGAGAATCCTAGCCTGCTCATCTGCAGTGTGCCTCTTCAGTGGTGAGGCTTACGCAGACACATGCTTCCAATTAGCTGGGCTTCTTCATGTAAATGCTTCATAAATTATCCTCCCTGCCCCGGGATTACGTGCTCATAAAGAGAGTTAGCATCTCAATAAAAAGCAAAGATTGTGTATGGAGAGCAAATTAGTGGGATGGAGGAAGGAAAAGAAAGTCATATGAACTGGCACCAGGTGGGGTTAAACTATGATCTACCGAACTGTACCAAATTGCATGTGACTGTGGTCTATCAAGGCAATTTAAAGGGTGACATGGTAGCTCCTGACATGCAACCTCTTCATTCTGTCTTTTAGGGGTTGCACAGTGACCTGCTGGTCAAAGATACTGACTTAGAAAAATGACAGACTCCAGTATAGTCTCTATGCATTCCTAGTGTGGATCAAGACAACTGTTTTATTGATGTTACATTATAGGAGTAGATCTGTCCCCAAATATGCACACCATGCAGCACTAAATGTGTGTATCTATGGTGATAATACACCTAAAGATAAATGACATAATTCTTAATGTTTACATTTTGACAAGTTCATGTTTAATCACACAAATTATTAAAATAATACTTATATATTAGTGAAGCCAATGAAGGCTTAAAGCTGCAATCTTTCTAATAAACAGCAGGGGCACATGCTATGACATCATCATCTTGCCTAGCAACCACCTACAAACAGGTTAAAATGACTCATTTGTAATGTTTATACACCTGTAACACTTTATAAGACAATCATTTCATTTTAACGACAGCAATGCAATTTATGTCCCAAAATTTACAGTGATGTCACACTGGGAGAAGCAAAAGCCACTTCTCACAGGCAGAAATGAGTGAGTGTTTGGCATTTTTTTCAAATAATAATAAAAAATGACTGCTCTCAGGTGAGTAACACAATGAGACACTTTTAGGACTTTCCCTCCCTTAAAGTGCAAAACCAGAACTTCTCCTAAATGGCACCGGCTGGCTTGGACGTACGTGATAGGATGATTTGATAAAGCAACGTGCCTCTGCTCAGGCTAACAGATAATAGCAGGGGTATTATGGGAATTAGACCGTTTGGTTTGTGTAAAGGTGCGGGGTGTGCGAGGGGCTTTTGAATTCTGCCGGGCACATAAAGCGTCTGTAAACAGAAAGCACAAAGACGCCTTAACGTGCTAAATCTCAGGCCACACTGGCCATACAATGGACTGTCATATTGAATTGGCCCAGAGCTGTGGGAGAGAGGCTGGTTAAGAAGACGCAGGGTGGGAGTTAAGCTGAGAAAGAGAGCCCAGTGTGACAGACACTTGTCCATGTAACAGCACTGCAGAAACTCACACCGGGCTCTCAACAACACTCTGCTTTACTGTCGATCACCAAGACACTCAGCAACACCGCCTGTCACCTATGCATGTAATATAAATGCAACCTCACTTTTTCTCTGTGATATATATCAACCAGCTCAGAGGAGCAGACAGAGACTGGCACACATGCGCACACATGCGCACACACTCTCACACACGCTCACTTTTGAATACAGCACCACACAGACAGTCAATAACAGAATGGGGTGTGAGATTAAGCCTAAGCCCACCTTCTTTTCATGTGGCAGAGCAGCCGCTGCCCCGAGATCTGGCACCAGATGGCGCTGTGCCGGTTGGTGCCAGGAGATAATCGGGACAGATCGGGCTGCATTACTACCCATTATCTTCTAATTATTCTTGTGTGGAGCGCTGATCCTGCCGTTTGTGTAAGTGGATGGCACAGAGAGCCTGTCGCCCCCGGCAGCACGAAAATCCTCCCTACTTCCCTCACTCCCTCTGGGGAGGGAAGGCAAGATCAGCCAGGGGATGGGAAGGAAGTAGGAGCTGCTGGGTAAGGAAGCCAACCTGAGATAGGAGAGATGCGCCTTTATGAGATAAAACGCAGGCACCGGTTTTCATAAGGTCACACCAGTGATGTCAGAGTGAGGAGATCCTAGTGACCTTTGACCTTTGTGCCGGTCTCACATAAAGCATCATTGTATTCCTAGATGAGCATCTTTCGTCTGTGATGACTCTATAAAAGCACGATAAGGATACAGTTCATGTCTCCCATGCGCCGTTTGTACTGTGCCTTTGTGGAAACAGGCCCCAACCCCCTCTACCCCAAAGGATAGCGCTAACTGCGCAGAGGCATATGGCTTACCATGTGCTGGGTCCCACATGCACACTCTTAAGCGCGATTCTACCCAGAACATCTTCGCTTAATTATCAGCATTTTGTTCAGCATCCTCCTATTTTGCATATTAATATCTGTCAGCTCAGTATGCAATATGAGGAGATGAAAGCTTAGGCTACGCTAAAGTACAGCCGTAAACACAGGCTTCACCGAGCAAGAATATACATGTTCAGTTGCATCAACTCCCACAGGGTCCAAGATGATGTGTGTGTTTTCAATACCTTTTAACCAGGTCTCAAGTGTGCCTCGTGTGCGTATGCATACGTTTGTCACAATCTTGAAGTGACATACGAGCTATGTGCGTGTTTTTATTTGCAAGCATCACGACCGACACAACATGCTTACTCACCAAGATGCACGTTTGCATGCTCTCACGCGACGCACGGTACCCATCTTTCCGACTGACGTGTAATAAAACACGGTGTGGCATTGTTGATCAATCTCGCCAGCCCATGGGCCGCACAGCGAGGGCATGTACATGCAAATGAGAATAGCTAAATGCCACTGAGGGGGTGGAAGAGGGAGGCAATCACTTCAGCTGACAAACAGCACAGGAAGGGGGGAGATGCTAGAGAGACGGGGAGGAGGGAGGGGACGGGGGGGGGGGGGGGGGGACTTGATATCCAGGGGGAAATTTTTTATGCAAGGTGATCCAAGAGAAATAAAGACAGCAAGCTTAATTACAGGAGGTACTGCGAGAGATTAGTTCATCATCACCACAGTTTAAAAGTACAGGTTAAAGAGAAGGAGCACAGCAACTATCATGCTGATAATTTAACTGAGTAAAAAAAAAGAAAAAAAAGTTCTCTATGTTTCTGCGTGTGTGGCAGTGGAAAAACCAGAGGGCTCTGATTAAAATGTAAGAGAGGCTTCGGCTAAGACCTGAACCATTCTCCGCCAAGCAGGGGTCAGGTCAACTGATCTGGGGGCCACTTGGGCAAATCCCAAACACAAACACAGCAGAAGAAAAGCACAGAAACCACGCAGAGGCTAGCGGTAAAAAGAATGATAGAATTCGTCCATGGGAAGATGAACAGCCAGGGAGATCATGAAGGGGGGAGCTGATTAACCAGCTTTTAGATCTCTGGGAAATAGCCGAAGGATTGTGCCTCCAACTCCACAAATCCTGACCCTTAACGTTGAATCTATCAACCCTGGGAGCCCCTGTGCAACAATGAGAAGTCTATAAGCTGGTCCAAGCTGCTCCATTGACGGTTCATTAAGTGACAATGAGGACAGATAACTACTTCATTGCTGCATTGATTCTCTTTACTCTTAGTGAGAGCTTTTATCTTACGTCAGCCCAGCTTTGAAGGAGAGGGCATTCCTCCTTAACGCTAAGCCTCATTCGAAAAAGCAAGCAGCAGAGACTGAAGCAGATGTTATTCTCCTCACACATGTGGATGCTTTAGCTGTCAAACATACATGAGCAATCTGTCTTTCATCTACCTATGACGATGAAATGACTGGGACTATACAAAGAGGAGAGAAATGGAGGGAAGTTCGATATTAAACCTCGAGCCCAGGGCATCATCCCACTTCAGAAGGCCTGTCCCTGATCAAAGATGGAGCAGTAGGTCATAGATCAGAGAGCAGCTGGGTGGAAGAGAAATAGACAGTCCTGTAAATGAAGCCTGCAGGTTTGATCCCCGTAGTAGCCAGCATGCCAGCACCTGTTAATGAATGCTTTTGGAGTGTCTCTGACATGCTGAGCCAACAGTCGCTTGCCTACTGTTGTCGAGCATCTGTAGTTTTTGTGGCTGACTCTGGTCATCAGCCTCACTGACTGATTACCATTTGTAGCTAAACTGCACAACAGTAAATATATATTTAGAGATCACTGAATATGAGAGTCATACTTATTTCAGCCTACCATTAAAGAAGTGTAATTGGCTAATTTCTGAACCACAAAAAAAGAGAAAAGCATAAGGTAGCTATATTTTTTTATAGCTCTAACAACAGTAAAATCCTCTGTCTTTCTCATGGTGAAAATTACTCTCACTTCCAGTGGGTGGCTAGTGATGACAAGTGATTTGTCTTGAAATACTGCAGCACAGGATGCCAGTGTCTAGACATTCAGTGCGAGAGTGTTCGTATTAGCGGTTCAGCTTATCAATTAAGCGATTTCCTCCTTGCTGTTCAGTTTTTCCCCTTTTCTGCCTCTGCTGAAAACCACAGTTTTCCATCACCAAGTAAAGTTGAGAAAAACCTGTGCCAGTGGCAACTTTTTTTCCCCCAAATGCAGATGTTCTGCAATTTGTAATTCAAATTTATGACAAGATTTTTTAATCAGAGAAAAGCTCAGTGTTTTTTTTCTTCTCTTTCCAATCTTTAGACCAGGGGTGGGCAATTCCAGGCCTCGAGGGCCAGTGTCCTGCAGGTTTTAGATCTCACCTTTGGTCAACACACCTGAATCACATGATTAGTTTGTTACCAGGCCTCTGGAGAACTTCAGGACATGTTGAGGAGCTAATTTAGCCATTTAAATCAGCTGGGGTGGTTCAAGGACACATCTAAAACCTGCAGGGACACCGGCCCTTGAGGCCTGGAGTTGCCCACCCCTGGTTTAGATGTTTGATGTATCCAGCAGCTTTAAGTGCAGAAGAGAAGAGCAAATTCATCAATTTGTCTTTTTTGGGAATAGCTGTTTAAGGGTATATCCACACTCACATGTTTTCATGCTTGGGCCAACCATGAGGTCGAATTATTACTGAAACTAACTGACCAGTGCCCATGGTCATGGCACTGGAAATCGTGTGAGTCATTGCAAAGCAAATATAGCAACATATTACAGCAGAGACAGAAGCATTATCCATCACCAGAGGAAGCTGTGGTAATTAGAAGAGTAACAATGCAAAAGGTGTGTAAGTCTATCTGAAATGTTTCAACTGAACTTTAGTAAATCAGTGATTCTACATCACTGTTTCCAGCAGATTGCATTTTTGGCCGTCCAGACTTTTTTTAAACAAAACGTGGTCAATAACATTTCCAGCAATCACAGTTTCTGGGCTTCTAAAAGTGGCAGAGTAGTGAGGTGTAAAAATAGTAAAAGTTACATGATTAAAAACCAAATGTGTCAGTTTGGCTGTACCCCATGGACAACTTGGTTTTCAATGGCTTAAGTGCTGCCCAAAAATATCTTCTAGCTATTCAATAACCTGGTTTGGGTATCTTTTTTTGTTTGTTTTTTTAAAGATCATTTATCAGAACCAACATATGAATAGTTGCTTCTCCTGTTCCCTCTACCTATAATTGTTATATAATCATGTTTGAGTCAATGGTGCCTGCTAGTGAGCTGGTAATAAACCACATGTGTTGCAGCACCCAGTAAATGTACCAATAAAATATGCATATTAGTCTTCAAACTAAGTGATTATTATGGTTGTTCATTATCATCTAAACAGAGAGCTTTCCTAAATTTGCACGGAAGGGTTTCCATGAAAAATCCATGTTGTGGTGGTGGCAGTGGTGAGATTGGAGTTTGGGTCTCAAATTTTATTTTACTCAGTGTTTACTTCTGTTTTCACTCATAGTTTGGTTAGGTAGCAAAGCTACTTGGATAGAATTTGAGAAAGATGATGGTTTAGATTAAAATACATAAATTTAGAGCATAACCGGAACCGGCTGACGTTACTGTAGCGAGAGGTGCAGATCGGTGCGGATCCGTGGAAACTTCTTTCCAATCACCATCAGACTGTTGAACAGCACAGAAACAGATCCTATTCTGTAGGTTATTACACATCACAAATCAGTCAACAAAAATTTCAGTGCAATCAGCATTTCTTATGTGCAACAATTAAATCTTTTTTTATTTGTGTTTTTAAATTTGTACCATTGCGTCTGTATTTATTTATATATTCCACATGCCTCTTTTTAATCTTTGTACTGAGATTTCTTTTATATGTTTTTATGCTCATGCTTGTGCAACATCATTTCATTCTGCATTGCATCCTTGAGGTAGTGCTGAATGACAATAAAATTAATCTTGAATCTTAACCACATGTCGAAAAGTTCATTTTCTAGGTCACTCAAAGATTCAAATGCTTTTTTGAATATTCTTAAAGGAATAAAGTTTCTGCATATCATTTTATTATAAAACTAAAGCATCACATTTTTTAAATATTTAAATATTTTTTTCATCCAAACTTCATATTCACAAGTCTCTCTAAATACCATTGGAGCCATTATCACATTGTTCTCAACCCCAGCTCGGCACCACACAAGGGTGTATTTGCTTTTAGTGGAGGTGGAAACTTCCTGCAAGGTTTTGTGTTCTCTCTCAAGATTGAGGTTCAAGAGAACAGTAGGGTCATTTTCACAACAAGAAGTCTCCCTTTTTTCTTTTCTTCTTCTTCTTTTTGTCTTTTTTAGGCTGTGAGTGTCACTCAGCAGTGAGTTATGACCCGTGTGACGGTAATCAAAGTGAATGGAAGAGTGAGCCAGGTGGTAATTGTGTATTATTCAACTTACCAGGAGAGCATGCCACGCCGCTTTAGCCTGTTGATCGCTTATGTATAATTTAACGCAATCTGTGCATGCATTATGAATGAACGGGGTTTGTGAAGTGGCAAACAGAGTGCAATTAATGCCTCGGAGCTCGGAGTGTGCACATTGACTGTCTTTAGCCTATTTTTGCTTTGCTCATTTCACTTCTTTGTTGCTTTTAACCCCACTCCTTCTCTTTTACTTCCTTCTCTCTTTCTCCTCTGTTCCCCAACCTCGGCTGTCTCCCTCTTTCTCTGGGAGTCAACTTTATAAAGGAGTGTGACTGAGAGTGAGTGAGTGAGTGAGCACTCTGGAGGCAGTCAATACCTTATCAACTCCTGCCGAACGCTGACACCTTGACGTTCTTGACAGCAAATTATTACTTTTTCATGACGCAACCAGGTGCAATTACAGCAACATCTTTGCGCTGTATCCTGCTGCTCCTGCAACTGTCAAAAGGCGTTCCTGGTGGGATCCTGGAGGAGCTGAGACATCAGTCTCTCAGTCCCTTCCAGATCTTGCAAAGACAGACTGACAGACAGCAATTGGGGGGACCAAGTGCAAAGTGAAAAGAGAGGGAGCCATTCAAGCATTCCCAAAGATTCAGTAAATAGTTGCATTCTACTCGAATTCCTTTTCTGGGAACACTCAGCGGTTTGTTTAGAGGGATGTTGACTGACAGTGAGAGTGTGGCAGAGTTTTGTTGTTGTTGTAGGTGCAGGTGAGCGAGCTAGCTGCAGCAGCTGCTAGCAGCCCAGTAAACAACTGTGTTTGTAATGTCATCACACGCTCCTCGCTTTCAGCGCTTCACACCGTAAACCCTGTAGGCTTGATTATAAAGTTTAACCACACTTTAACGCACAACAACACTGAGGAAAAAAACAGCAGGTAAACCTCAATTAAGACTTCAGAGTGTCACTTTCTACCCGTAGCGCTGCAGCAGAAGAAGAGAACACAAAGAGCCCACAAGCCTGTGATGCCACCCCTGTGAATATGGGGATGCTGGGTGGTGGGGGAGAAACTTTGCTATCCTGGAGGTGGATGTTGCCTCATGTCTCTTTGTGTGTTTGGTGTGTCCCCCCGGTTGGGAGCGTAGTGGGTAGACATGAGGGCTGCGGTGGCAAGACTGTGAATGTGTGTGTTTGTCTACCTGTCTGTGTGAGCATGTGTCTGTGTGTGTGTGTGTGTGTGTGTGTGTGTGTGTGTGTGTGTGTGTGTGTGTTATTGAAAAGAAGGACAAGTAAGAGGAAGAGAAGAAACCATGAAGACAGAGACACCTGAGAGGCTCGTCTTTCATCCCAGACTCATCATCTACTGATCCTCACCCCTTTCTCCCTCCTTCCTCCCCCACTCAGCCAATTTCTTCAGTTTCCCTTTAACAGGCCATGAGCTTCAGACATTTTTTTTTCATTTTTTTAAAAGCACACATACAGACCTGACTTATGTAGGTAATGACACCTCAGTGAGCTATTGGTTTTTCCTCGGCCTTCTGTGTGTTTTTTCTTTCCTCCTGTCACCCTCCCTCCCCCCACCTTTCTTCAAGCATTGCCTTCCCTCTCTTTCTCTCCTTTACTCCCGCAAGGCCTCTTGCCCCCCCATCCCCTCCTCCCTCTTTTTCTCTCTCTCTTTTTTCCTGTAGTGTCAGACACAGATTTATTCTGCTTGTGATGCGTGTAGAGTAGAGGAGTGTGAGTGAGCAGGGAAGGGGTGGAGTAGGGTCAGCAGAGGGGGAGGTGTGTGTGTACAATAAGAGATAAGATCATGGCTCCCTAGGGGCTTGTTTGGCCCTGTACCCGATCCATCAAACACTCGCTCCAAGTGCCAAGGTCAACTCTAATGAGCATTTTCTGGGGTCTTATTCTCAGCACCGAGCGGCCCCCAACTCACGCACGCACACACATTCGCCCGACCTGGATGTGCGCGCATGCTTTCTAAGCACACCTTGGACATACCTGCTTAGCTGTGGGATGGATGTTTGTGACAGGAAATATAGCATGCTTGCATGCATCCCAACAGGTATTTTACGCAGAAATCAGGCATCCCTGCAGGAGGGCAGGTGCACATGGGAGCGGGGAAGGGATGAGTGATCCATGTATGGTGTGAACTGTGGCAGGTGCATCCAACTTCAGTATTTTTTCCCAATACGTCTGTAGCATCAGCCATCAAACCTGTCAAGTATAGGAAGAGGACACTGGATGATTGGTCTCATTCTTGTTTACTCCTTTTACTTGTTTTACTCAGGTAAAGGTCTTCAATAGATGACTGCGCAAAGACATCATCCACCTTCCTTAACACTGTTCTTTTAATTTTATTAGTAGCTCTAAGATTATAAAAAAACCCATCTGATTCCACACTGACTTTCATTTGTTTGGTCGAATAGATGCTATATGATGACACAGAATTAAATATTCAAATTTAAAAAAATGTTCTCAGTCTGTGGCACTAAAACTTAGTCATTATATTGCCACAAGTACTGAAAAAACTTAAAATAAAGCCCATACCTCTAGTCCAATCATTTCATCTGCTATGACTTTTCAGATGTGATGCCTGGAAATAGCCTCACACTCATTTGCACAACTGTTTCCCTTACTTTCTGCATCCCCAGGTTGGCCGCGCGCTCAGAAAAAATAAAAAATGGTCCACTGCGCCAGGCAGGTGGGCTTTTAGTAGAAAGAGTCCCTCATCATCCCCTCATCACGTGCTGATGTGCCAAAAGTTGTTAGGGTTTGAAGGCTCGCGGAGTGTGGGTGTGCGGCGGAGCATGTGGAGCATACTAATGAAGCAATAAAAGTGACGGCGGGAGGGGTGAGGGTGGGGGTTGGAGGCATGTTGGAGGGGAAGGTAGTGGCGAGTGGAGAATTGGGAGTCGCTGACAGGAGGTGTGATAATTGAGATGTTGCGACCCCACATATTACCTGCATATTGGCCAAATTAGGAAGCAGGGAGTTTAAGGACAGGACAGAGAGCTGGAGACCCCCCACAGTGATCCACCTTGTGTGTGTGTGTGTGTGTGTGTGTGTGTGTGTGTGTGTGTGTGTGTGTGTGTGTGTGTGTGTGTGTGTGTGCAAAAGTAGAAGAGAGTCTGACATTTTTTTAGTAACTTCTGGTTAGTTAGTATGAAAAAAGTATTTGAGTTTGAGTTTGTAGTCATGGAATTAAAATGTAAGCTAGGTTAATTAGATGTGCTGTCATGGTATAAGAGCATTGATGACAACTGTGATATTCAAAAAATGAAGTATTGACATAATGTTAATATTCCAGTGGGAACAGCTATCTGGTTGAATTTGCACAGTTAGAGATGCGCGCAAATTTTGTAAGTGTACGGTAATTAATTTGCCAGCAAAGTTAAAAGTGAATTTTTCATCATTTTTCATAAAACTAATTTTAAGTTGGAAAAACTGAGAAGTTCTTCTGTACTTCTGAGGGTTTTTCTCTTGGAAAATCTTCTAAAATACTTATATGTTTTGTCATTATGTATTAAATAATGTTTATTTAACATACTGGAAACAGCTTGTTGATTAAAGACTGAGCAATAGAAGATAACACAGTTTCTTTAGAGTATACAATTCGTCTTCCAATTTAAAGCTATATGACCACATCAAAGTGCTCCTCAGACCATCTACAAGACATGTTAATTAACTTACCAAAGATGTCCTAAAACTACTAATAAATATAAAACAATGTAAGGCCAAAAACAACAACATCTAATAAAACAGAATAAGAATACTTTTTGGTGGTTAGGACCGTTGTTGGGACAAAATGATTACGTAGGTCTCTGGAAAGCCATAATAGGAATGTTCGAACTTCTCTGACATTACAAGATAATGATGAAATAACTAAAATAGTTTGCAGGACCCAACGTAATCCATCTCCTGGTGAAGCACATCAGGTACTTTAACAGGTTTCTACAGCATCTTGTCAAGCACTGGGTTTTAATTACTTGTGCATATGCTCATTTGTGTGTGTCTCTCTGTGGAGGGGCTTGTCCTGAGTGACAATCATGATGTGATTCATGGATGAAGCACGGCCTCTTCAGCGCCCCCATTTCCCCACACGGAGGGAAAAGGCCAAGGGCCCGACCCGCCTGTGTGTTCCCTGGCGGGACAGGGGGTAGGGGTGTGAACCTGGACCTTCTGCCTCTCCTGAAGGTGCAGTAGCTGGAGCCGAATGTCTCCACCGGCTCTCCACCAGCTTGTGTGTGTCTCCCTGTGGCAGCTGCAGGAGACCCCCTGCTCAATGTGAACCCACCAATATACCATCACTCAGAAGGAGACTACACGACAGATTAACATTGAACTATGACACAAATACATGTGGAAAACCAGCCTCTCTGACTACTACTGGCACATGTTTGGCTGCTGGAATGCACTAATCCCTGGTTCCACTTGCACAGAAGTGAAACTTTCCTGCTTTTCTCTGCGTTAGATCAATGTAAATGTGCACTTTTTGAACAAAACAAGCTATTTGAAGACATCGCCTCAGGCTCCGGCAAATTTACATGAGCATTTTTAAAACTTTGTATGGAACTTCTCGAGCTTTGCACTTAATGGGCAAAAAATAGGGGGGATAATTATTATTGCACTAGTTTGGGAAGTGTTACAGGTGATTCTGTCAAAATAGAAAAGAAAGGTGTTTAAATAATATTTGTCATTGCTTAGTGAAAACCTATTTTCAATTAATTGTTTTAGGATGTACATTAAATAATACATTAGATTTGTTACTAATCTCTACTTTGAGTGACTTGATTGCATTTTTTTCTGCCAAGCACAGGAACAAAAAGTGTAGACCGGCTGTGTCTACACTTAGACGGTATTTGCTGTTTAAAAACAGCTACGGAGGCTTACAAATCAAATGTAGGCAGAACTGGCTGCATGTCGGCTAATAAGGAACAACATGAAATAGAGATAACATTAGATCCAAAGTTTGTGTATAAATGAGCACCATGAAGTGAATTACAAGAAATGACCATTTTAAGCAAGTAGGTGTAGTGCTAACGCAGATGTTAGCAAGCTTGGTTAGCAAGGGGCAGATGGTCTGGGTAAGTAACATAGAATTTTATTTTATTTTTAAAAGAGAGAGCGCAAGAGAGACTCTAATGACTAAAATTGGAGCACAGATTTCTTAGAAAGGTTTATTTTAATTTTTTTTGCAGTTTACTAACAACACAAAGTTGAAAATTCCAGTTTGGTGCCTGGAATTCGCATAACATTTTCACCCTCACTAACTCCTGAGTATTGCATAACAATAAGCCTTAATATAGCTTCAGAATTTGTAAGAATATTAAGACTTTTTTAAAAAAAAATATCAGGCTGTAAACATGCTTATTTCTGCTATAAAGTTAGGCCTTTTCTTCTTATTTTGGACATGCCCCAAATTGTACAACTATTAGCTGGACATCTTTAAATGTTTTTCTGATATGTACAATTGCACATTAGAGCCGGACCCAATAACTGCATTGTTTGGATCTTCCTCTTCCCTTTTACACCTCAGCCCTGCTGCACAAACTACAGTTTTGTTCGGAATGGTATTGCTAAGAAAATGATCTTGACTCTCTGGAAGTCTGACACTGTACCTCAATTCAAAATGTGGCAAACAGAACTGACTCCTCTACTGCACATGGAGAGGATTAGGTGTACATTAGAGGACAAACTTAGTAAGTTAGTAATGTGTGGCAACCTTTTTTAGATCATGTATTAAAACAAAGTTCTCTTTGATCAATCACAAATAACTCAGTCTACCACCCTAGTGTTCTACTTCTGTTTATTGCCAGTGTTGAAGTAGTGTTTTTGTTGCTGCTGTGTAACCTTTTACCTTATTTGTGTGTTTTTGCCCTTGCTGTTGTGTTGTCTGATTGTTTTTTCTCCCTTATATCAAAAATCTTAATAAACATAAAGTTAGGCATTTTAACATGCTATTGGAGCCAGCCACTTGAGGAACTACAGTTTTTGACACATCAGTGTTGGGTGTATTTTTCAGCCCATGCTCATTAAGTTGATTATCTTTGTTTCTTTTTCTCTGGCATATTGGACATTTTGGTCTAAAAAGATTTGTTTTGACAAGATTTTACATCCAATAAGATTGCTTAATACAAAGTCATTGCCTGCACTGTATTTGGTTTGCTACTGTCATGTTGTGTATCATCAAAAAGCCAACTCCTTCTACACATTCTCATCATTTACGCCACAAATTATTGAAAAGAAGTAATCAGATTACTGCTTTTGCACAAAAAATACCTAGTCTGGCTTAGTGGAAAATCTTTTTTTATGAGTTACAGTTATCACTTACAAGAATGCAGGATTGTGGTTGAAAGAAATTTAGAGAATCTGAAACTTACTTTTAAAAGATAACGTGAAACAAAGTGTGTTCAGATACACTTTGATGACCCAACCATCTGCCTGCATCTCCTCCTCCCAGTAACATTTTATGGTTCTGTAACAACATCCTCATAATTCTGCTTTTGCTGTTGTTGACGCTTAGAAATCTGTCTGCCCTGTTATTTATGACTCATCGCTATCAAACACAAACACCTGGGAGGATTAACAACCAACTAAAGTGGTGATTAAAACAAAATATCAACAAAAGCACTAAAGGACAGAGCTCCTTAAACTTATGCGTCATGGTTTAGGTCCTCTCTCTGGGTCAAAGGCTGGGGAAAGTTGGCCCTTGCCTGAAAGAGCTGGCATTGCTCATGAGGGACAGCTATGATGAATGGTCGTAGGCCCTCGTCCTCCACCTCCCCAAACCCCTCTTCATTGGCTCCTCACTCACCTCTCTGCCTCTTGGCAACATCCCTCCATCGCCTCTTATCCTCTGACCAGATGTGTTCATTGAACTCTGTCAGGAATAATAAAACACTGGCTGCAAGAGGCATGCACACCGAGCCTACGGAGCAGGACGGGAGGGTAAGCTGCATAGTCAGATGCATGAACATGCAATGATGAAAGCTAATAGATCCAAATGAGGCATCCTAATTATTATAACGATCAATAGTGCAATGGTGTGATGCTAATGAGAAACACAACATACTGAAATTGTATTAAATGGTCATGTAATCACATTTGGATGTACTTTAACTTAAACATACCACGAAGACAACATCTCCTTTTTTTTTACCACATTTCTCTGCTAAACAAACTTCTCCACTCAAAACTGCCAAGAAAGGAGTGCTTCACTTAGCCACTTTGATAATGAATTAGCAAAATTTGATGATGACCAACAAATTAAGGTCATTACTTTGCTTGAAGAAAAAAAGAAAAATGGCTAAAATTGTGCAAACAAGTAGACGCGTGACCTGGTGTTTGCTGAACATGCTACGTCAGCATCGTGGACATTAAGCTGTCACGGATGTCTGTGACATTTGCTTTCACGGGAGAAGGAAAGTTTATGATGGTTTCCTCTAGTTGTGTGAGTCTCATTCGACAGAGTATAGCAGAAGAAATGTCAAACACTGCTCATCCTGTATTGAACTCAAGTCTATTGATGGACGAAGAAGATGAAGAGAAACTGAGAAGGATGAAGGAGGAGGAGAAACTGTTTTTTTTTTTTTTTGTGGCTCTGATTTTGCTGCTCAGGAAGCCCTCCTGGGACAGAATCAAAACCCTTCCTCTTCTGATACCCTCTCACCACAGGCACCCGGTGACCACTCGCCCCCAGAGAGTGAGTCAGGATGAGAGGGAGGACGAGGAGAGGTGGCAAAGATGGAGGAAGGGCGAGCAGCACATTGATGGCTAGAGTGATGATTTCCTTCACACACAAATGCCCCCACTCATCCTTTCAACTCCACCCACCTCCCCATGGCCCCAGCCCTGCAGGCAACACATGCACACATGCACTATACCACACACACACACACACACACACACACACACACACACACACACACACACACACACACACACCATGGTTAGGCCTCCAATTAAATCAAAAGTGGTTTGTTTTTATTGGTCTTTTGCGCTGACAAGTGGGCTATCATTCTGACGGCTCTACCTGTCAGTGAGCAGCTGAAAATCCTCCGTTGACAATGCCCAATGCTTCCAATTAGGGGAGAATCAGACTCCTGGCGCGCTAGCCATCTTTCCTCTCACCCCCCCCCCCCCCCCCCGGCCCACCTTCCCTCCCTCTTTTCTTCTGCACTCGATCCCCTACCATTCCCCTCTTTCCCTCTCACTCTCCTCCGTAATATCTCCCTCCTCCTACCTTTCTCTTTCTCTCCAGGAGAAGGAGGTCTGTCTCCGCTGCAAATTACAGACACAAAACGAAGGTGGTGGCGGTGCAGGCGCTGGGAGCTGCCGGTCCAGGGCCCTGTCAGCATTAATGAGACGATGAAGGTTTATTTTGCCCGCATGCATGTGCTAAATTCTTTCTTGTGTGACAGCTGACTGGGAAATGTGAGTGTTAACCTTATAAAAGATTCAGCGGGTTCTCATTATTTTCTGTCAACTCCAGTACCTGATGCCGTTAAGGTGCATCATTTGCATCCCTGACTGGTCCGAGGTGCAGCACCAGCACCGGAGCAAGCTTTTTTTTGTTTCCTTTTTTCCCTCCTCCCCTCTTTTTTTAAACACTGTTTGTTTGTTTAAAGGAGTCATCTTTTTACATACATCCTCCTCGAAAGACGCGCTTTACTCGATGTTCCGAAACGATAGAGATGCCAAAGTTTATTCAAAGGCGACACACGTTTTTACAAAACATATCTAGATACATATTTAACACGTCTGCTCAATTGAGCGAGTAAATAAAATGTAGCACAATGTTTCCTCTTTTTCCTCCTCCTTGCAAAAGCATGGAAAGCTGAGAAGGCCCAGCAGGCATTATTAGTAGTAAAGCTTATGGACAGGAATCTAGTAATGCACAATGGGGGTGGGGGGTTAAAATAAAGCACATATCTGCAGATAGATTATTAACACTGACAAGTCAGTATGGACTATTATGATGAAACTGCACTTGGTGTCAGTTTATCATGTCTCAGGCTCTATGTAAACCCACTGAAGCTTCTGCACAAAAGACTGATCAGCATAAAATATTTACATCCATACTGGCCTTGAATAATCTGAATTAAATTGAACTGTACAGCTGTCATTCCAGCCAGAGAAAAAACAGTCTACACTTCAAAAAATAGCCCAAGGGTGCCAATTTTGTTTTCTAAGTGGAAGGCTGTTTAATGTGGGTCAATTATAAAGTATTATTAAACCAGGTGAGTGCTGCGGAGACAGGCAGCAACTGATCATTCAGTGTCCATTTCCTGAAAACATCCTTCCTTTAACATGGATCAATAACATCCTCCTACAAAGTCAGTGTATGTGTGTGTGCGTGTGTGTGTGTGTGTGTGTGTGTGTGTGCGCGTGTATGCGCGCGCGTGCGTGTGTCAGAAAAAGATCGTGAAAAAGGGAAAGTGTGTGTGTGTGTGTGTTTGTGTATCAACACCAGGTTAACAGTTGCACTGGCCCTCAAGTTCTGACCACTTCCTGAAGGGAAAAAAAAAACTCTACTTGACCACAGGGACACTTGCTCAAAACCAGCAGAAGCATGAGCCAAATCATTTCACTACACTACACACACAAGCACACACACACTTACAGTTACAGTCTATCTCCACTGTCTTCTGCCAAAAAACACATACTCCAGGATTTAGAAACTTAACCAACAGCCTAAAATGTTAAATTTAAACTCAAAAACACATTTAATTTTAAAACCAAGATGCTCATGTAGTCGATATTAGTGGTTTGTTTGATCCAAAAATGATTTAATGAGGGGAAAAAAGAGACATAAAATATCTTCTGTTTCCAGTGTTTTTCCAGTTTTATACTGATCTAAATGAATTAAGACACTCAAACATAAAATTTTGGCAAACTTGTAATTTTTTTAATGATTATTTTTAAAGTCACATTTAAAACAATTAAGAATTACAAACGGGTTATATATATATATATATATATATATATATATATATATATATATACTCATACATACATATATACATACATATACATACATATTATTTTTTACACATATGGACTGATTTTTTTACCCCCAGTTTTTATTATTATCATTATTATTTTAACTAATTAATTAAATTGTTGATTCATTGATTACCTACAAATTTATTGTTGTTTTTTTAAAAGGAGCTTTGGTTCCATTTCTAAATATTAATTTTAAATGTAATTATTGTGTTTTTCCCGACATTATGGGTCAAAAAATAAAAACACAATAATGAGCAACTCAAATTAAATTAAACATAAGAGGACTTTGGGGTTTTTTAAAGAAACAAACAGGAATAATTAAAGCTTCTTTAAGTTTTAAAGGCCACATGATGATCCCAAGCAGGAAGAAGTCGGTTTAATCACCTTATGATTAATTCACAACAACATCGCTGGAGCCTGTGGATGCATGGCACGGTAAGAATAAAGAGGGGAAGTTAAAAAAAAAATCGAGAAAGCACCAAACCACTGCTCCTTTCATGCACAAGCAGAGGAGAAAGAAACAGCTAAGTCAGGGTGGGTGTGTTGCCTTATATCTGTGTTGTCCCCGCCTCATATGTGACAGCTTGCAGCCGTGATGGGACCCCATGGGAGCGGGGAGCGGATTCACTAACCTGCCGGTGTCTGAGACCGACGCGCGCCTCCAATCTGGTGGTCACATGGGGTGGAAGATGAGGGGGGAGGGGGGGTGTGGGGTGTCGGTGATGATGGGAGGGGGGTTAGTTAGATTATTAGGGGCTGTCGAGGCCGTCGCACGGGGCAAACTGTTGTGCAGGATGGAGCTCAAGGCGCGCACACAATGGCATTTCACGCGTGTTAAGGTGAAAAGTGCGCACAATGGCACTTGAGGCGACTTGAAGTTTTGGCGTCACGCTGCTCGGAATATTGTGCATAATTACCAGCGACAATGAGATCATTATTATGCTCTAAATGATGACTGTTCACCCGCGAGACCAAGAAAAGAAAAGCAACTTTTAGTATGTTTATATATATATATATATATATATATATATATATATATATATATATATATATATATATATATATATATATATATGATGATTGTAAAGTTGCAACTTAAGGTAAATGAAAAAAATAAAATAAAATAAGATTTTAAAAACACAAAAAGGCCCACTTCAATTGATTTGAATTGAATTGAATAAATAAATAAATAGGGCTGTGTTTATAAAAATGCAAACAATAATTTTAATAACTATAATAATAACTTAATAATAATAATAATAATAATAATAATAATAATGTTGGCATTGCTCTAGACTAATAGTGCAATGTCAAAACCCACCAATCGTTGTAATCGAGGTTAAACCTGAAAATCCTACAAATAAAAAAAACTAACTAAAAGTAAAATTAGTGAGAGTAAAAAAAAACTAAATCGTTGAAGGGAAGAAAACTGTATAAATGGAATCTGTGGAGGTGGGAAACAAATCCAGTCAAAGAAAAGGAGTCGAGAAGAAAAACAGCGAGCCGCCCCACATAATAACCCCATTATAAGCCTCATCAATGATGTAATGAAAGCAAACAGTGTGAAAATTGCCTGTAAACAGTTGGATCTGAGTCTCCTGATGAATTCAGTGTCTCTTTTATCAAAGTGAGGATGAGCCAGGATGGGGGAGTCAGGGTGGGAGGCAGAGAGAGAGAGAGAGAGAGGGGGGGGGGGGGGGGGGGCGAGAGAGAGTGGGCGTGTGGGGAGGTCCACTTCCAGCTCCCCTCAACCAATGAAGGCTTGTCACAGGGGACTCACGTGGACGAGGCGCTCTTAAAACCTAGCTCCTGACTTTTCCTCAAGTTCAATTTTTTGGGATTCCCTCCCACCCCAACCACATCTCGTCAATTTACTTGCCAGATGTGACTGTTTAACCCAGTTTATCGTAGCTTTTTTTTATTTTTGCTTTTGCGTTGCGCATCTCATCGTCCTGCGTCCTCCGCTTCTTCCTCTTTTGCTGCTCTCTTTTCCTGCAGCAGCTCTCGGACGCTTCTCTCTCACACTCTACTGGGTTTCTTTTTTAAAAGATTTGTTTATTTATTAAAGGTTTGCCCGACCCCCTTGAAGGAATGCGAGCAGTTTGCCTCTGTCTTCCGCAAAGCCTCATGACCAGCTGCCCTGAAAACTGTCCCCCGGTCCCATCTCGGGGTTGACGCTGTCCCTGTCCATGGTGCTGAACAGCTTTTTCCCGAAGACGCCGTTGAGCTGCGGCTGCTGCTCCACAAATCCTCCGTATTTCTGGGAATTTTCGGGTACTGCAGGTGAGATGTCAGCAATGATCGCTTCATCTACCCGGAGAGGCTTCTGAACTCAAAACAGAAGGAGTTGATCCCGAAGGAAGCCAAACGAATCGATTGTGACTCCTACGGTTGATTTCAGAGAGACTCCTTCGACTCTCACGCGCTCTCTTTCTCTTTTATTTTTTTAGACTTTTCCGAAAGACGAACATTGGAATCATGGACCATTCGTGTAACTCATCTTAGCGTGGAAATATCTGGCCTAAAAATAACGACAAGCCGGCTGGGGGCGGGGGGACTGGAAGTAGCGGGTGAATTATCTTCATTTGTAGCATATCCAAAAATATTTGTGTTGATGCCGGAAAGGGGTCACTTCTATTCTGGATCAGCTGAGACTAAAACAACCCCTTCTGCCCTAAAATAAAAACTTGTCCTGAATACCAAATGTCAGTTTGAGGAGGTCTCATCAAGACAATGGAGGCGTCCGCCAATGGGTCCAGTTTTGGCATAGACTCTCTGCTGTCCCACAGGCCTGGGAGTCCGGTGTCCAAAGGGGACAGTCTGGTGGGAGAGTGCCGCTCCCCTCTGGAGTTCAGCCCCAGATCAGACGTGGAGAGCGGCTGTTCGTCGCCTCCGTCGCCGAGGAGGGAGTGCGTGGATGAGGTAGCCCAGAGGCAAGGTCACGGCGTCGGCCTACCACCGCACCTGCAACACGCGCAGATATCTGCTGGGTCGCAGCAGAGGACCGTGACCTCGTCGTTTCTCATCAGAGATATTCTCGCGGACTGTAAGCCTCTGGCTGCCTGCGCTCCTTACTCCAGCAATGGACAGCCGACTCAGGAGGCGGGGAGGCTGGCCTCGAAGATCGCGGACGACTTTATGGAGAAAATCCACAGCAACTCATCGTCAGACAGTGAATATAAAGGTAAGGGTGCCACACTGACTGCCTACTCTACAGAGGAGAATGGAGGCAAGCCTGCTGTACGTCATAATACATATTTGGCTCAAAACAAACAAACAAACAAACAAACAAACAAACAAACACACAAACAGACACACAAACAAGACAACATCAAAAAAAACAAAACAAAAAAAAAAACTTTTGGTAGTTAAAAATTCCACTGAATGAGTTTTTCAAATCTATATTTTAACACTTTAAAACCTTTACTTATTTCTTTATTCAGTTATTTATCTTGATTGATGTTTATGTTTGATTTATTGTTCTTCGCTTTTTATTTTGCATACGATAGTCATAAATAAAGTAAAAGGGTCATGTAAAGGTCTGGCACAAAATGTGTAAGCTAGTGTAATGTGGAAGAATATAGAGCATAAAGTTGGAACAACAACAGATCAGCTTTTCAAAATAAAGGCTAATTTGGATATTTTGGAGTGTTGACTGGTGATTAAAAATAAAATAAAAGTTCCGTTTTTAACGTCTTAAATTATTTCATGATAATCAATCTTTTTACTATAAAAACAAAAATCGAGGCATCTATTTTCTAATAAAATATGCAGACACAGGTGATCATACAAACATACTGCTCTTATGTGATTAGTAGCAGGTCACCGGAACGATGACCAACGATACGCAAAATATCGACGTGGAAATGAGTCGCGATTGGTTACCTCTGGATGGTGACAGACCAGAGCCTTTTATCAAGTTATTATAAATAAAAAACAAGACAAAACAAAAACGGCTGCCTGCCTGTACACGCAAACACGCGGGGTCCGCTTCAAGCTCTGCGTTAAGCAGAATATCCGTAAAGCATCTGTTGATGTCAGTGAGGCACGAATGGTAGAGATGACAGGGTCGCCTCCAGATAAATGCCATCAAGGGCCTCTCTGTTTCCAATCATGTCAGCCATAACAGACGTGCCACCTCCACTGACAGTTTAATGAAGCAGTGCCTGGAAAGAACTCCACCGCTGTGGGCTACAACAGGAAATACAAACAAAATCACACTTAATACACCTACAAACTATTATTATTATTATTATTATTATTATTATTATTATTATTATTATTATTATTATTATTATTATTATTATTATGTTTTCTCGCAAGCTATTCATTTAAACGTAAAGTCACTGATTTCTTCAACATTTTCCGCCCGTGCGCTCACGTGCATCACAGAGTGGATGCGACGCGCTGATTGATTGAAGAAGCCGCGGGTCCCAAGCGCGGCTCCCGCCACGGTAACTTTGATTTCCACGAATCCGCCTTCTGTAATATATCAGGGATTTGATGCAATTTGTCCCCGGCGCTAATCAGATTTGTAACCGCGCCCGGCCGCCCAGCTCTTGATTTCCACTCATGTCCACGGTGCTGTGAAGTTTCTCCGGTCGCGGTTGAAAGCTCGTCCTTTCCCTTGTGGCTCAATTAGGCGGATTATTGTGCTTCTTGAGACGACTCAACTATTCAAGTACCAAGATCTCTCGCCTTACTCGCTTCTATTGTTTTCTTCTTCTTTCTCTTCTTCTTCTATTTTATTTTATATTTTTTTAACTATCAGAGAATTAACTATAAGGACTACATATCAATGCTCGTCCTGACACGACACCACGTGTACAAAGAACAAAGGCTGTGGATCTGCTAACAGGAAAATATCAAATTGGAAGGGTGAATATTGGAATAGCTTTTCATAACAATTTAAGGCCAAATCAAACAGCTCTATAAGCCTATAGGCGCAGTTTCCAGTGGCGCGATTTCACTCGAAAATGACAGCTCTTCTAAAACGTAGATACAACTCATCGCTGGTTAAAAAATAAATTATAAAATATTTTCACATTAGAAATGTTTTTAAAATTGATTTTTTTATATCTGCAGATTAAACGGTGCACTTTGGAGCCCGCAGAAAGTGATTTTGTGTTGTGTTCATTTAAAAATGAAACTTTAAAAACAAAACAAGGCCTTCTGGTCAAAAGTTCGGCTTAATACACACACACACACACACACACACACACACACACACACACACACACACACACACACACACACAAACATATATGTATATATGTATATATCTGTATAGATATAGATATGTATTTTATTTCCAATCAAAATTTTCCAAAATAAGTTTTTGCTTCTTTTACACACAAAAAACAGAAAAATGTTGACAAATCCTTAAAGTCAAATTAATTTTTCTGTATTTTTGTGGTTTTCGTCTTCAAATCCTACATTAGGTAAGCGCAACGTAACAGGGCAAACCATTTATTCTGTTTGTGTTTACTGATAGTTGTTTGCCCTGTAGGACAGTCGTGCACAGATTTATTAGCCCCCTCTTCTTGTGGAGGCTGCACGCAAAAAATTTCTACTGTGTGCCGTGGGAGAGGCCTTAACTCTGGTTTCACTCTGTTTCTGTCAACCAGTGAAAGAGGAGGGAGACAGAGAGATCTCAAGCAGCAGAGACAGCCCTCAGGTCCGGCTGAAGAAGCCCAGGAAGGCCCGGACAGCCTTCACAGACCACCAGCTGGCCCAACTGGAGCGCAGTTTCGAGCGGCAGAAGTACCTGAGCGTCCAGGACCGCATGGAGCTGGCGGCCTCCCTCAACCTCACCGACACGCAGGTCAAGACCTGGTACCAGAACCGGAGGTAAAGACGCTGCTGTTTTCTAAAAGGGAGGGGGGTGGGGGTTAATCTCGTTTCTCACGGCCGACTCATGACCCGGGACGCCATGTTTTCCAACTGAAGGTGGCAAGATTTCACCTCATATCTGAGTGAATGCGGGACGACAACGAACCATTAACTTCGATTAGTGATCAGCCTGCCTTTTTCTATTAATTGATTTATTGTGTGGTCCATAAAATGTTAGAATAACTAAATATATCTGACATCTGATCCCAAATCATAAAAACAGCATTCACGTTTGAAGTAGAGGGACAAATTGCTTTATTATTTTTTTTATTTTTTTGTTGTTGTTCTTCTTATTAGATAAAAATTTCAGCTCTAACTTGTATACATCTACGGGAGCACTTACTGACTGGCAGCACTTCTGTGGATTAGTGCTGGATATTTGTATTTTATATACTCTTAAGAAACAATTAAAAGGACATCACATAATGGAGACGTGTCACTTGACCTCAAAAATATATATTTTCTATATCAGCTTTTCAAATACATTAGCAAAGCTGCACAGGAAACAAATGTAAAATAAATAAAAATACTTTTGGGTTCAGATAACTTTATTTATCTGCAGTCTGTCTCTGAGGCAGCTAAATGACATAAATATAAAAACAACACTTTGGACTATGAATAATGTATCATTGCATGTGTGCATATTAATAATTCAAACAAACTACTATATCTACTCAATTATCTTTAGTATGAATTATTCACCTGCATGGAGTGCACACTGGCAACCTAACAGACATCGCTGGGTGTGAATACATGTGGCAGGTTGGAGATTTTAGTGATTTTAGAAAGAAAAAAAACCTCACTTGAATGTTAATTGGATTCCAGGTAAACAGATGGGAGATATTTTGGTGTGTCAAACACGAGACACGTATTCAGATATACATATGCTCCACACTTAAAAAAAAAAGAAGCTAAAACCTAAAAACATCTTTTATCTCTTCCAGGACAAAGTGGAAGAGGCAGACGGCGGTAGGACTCGAGCTTCTGGCCGAAGCTGGAAACTACTCCGCCCTGCAGAGGATGTTCCCGTCCCCGTACTTCTACCCGCAGAGCCTGGTGTCCAACCTGGACCCCGGAGCTGCCCTCTATCTGTACAGAGGCCCATCGGCGCCCCCGCCGGCCCTGCAGAGACCCCTGGTTCCTCGGATCCTGCTCCACGGCCTGCAGGGGGCCAGCGAGCCGCCACCTCCTCCGCCTCCCCTGCCTCCTATGAGCGGCGTGCTTCCCCGGCCAGCTCAGCAGCGGTGAGCGGGCCCCTGCAGATATTATTTTTCCTTATTTTTATTATTATTATTTTTTTTTGGTTTTTCCTTCGCCGATCCTGGCAGCTTGGGACTCGTTAGAATAAACGAAACAAAGACAGAAAGAGTTTTAAAAAAACAAACCCCGAAGAAAACTAAGACTAAAACAAACTGTTCGGCCTTTAAATGGTGAAAACTGATCCACGATGAACCCAGACGGACGGACCTTTGTGACTGAGACCCCCGCTGCCTGTATGGAAGTTTTTTTTCTTTTTCTTTGTGTCTTTGGGGGCAGGAACTTTATTTATAACTTATTTATTTTTCAATATGAATCAAAGCATCTAAGTTATGTATTTATTTGAACCCAATTACAGTATTCAGTGTTTTTCTCAAAAAACAGATACACTGCATTTGTCGGTGGCACTTTGACCTTCATTCCAATGCTAATTAGACCTTTATTATTATTATTATTATTATTATTATTATTATTATTATTATTATTATTAAAAAGGTGGAAACGAACAACCACCCCTGTAATCTGAATAATAGCTTATTTGAAGAGCTAACGGAACAATGAAGGGATTTTCTTTCTATTTTCGTTGATTTTCTAGGTTGTCATTGATTTTTCTTTACACGTGAAGCCGTCATGAACCTGTAAATAAGAATATTTTGCATTTTAACCTAAAAAGACTGATTTTAAAAGAAAACTTTTCCCGTTTGTTTGATCTGTTACTGCGTCTCTTTCAGACCACGGTGATCCAGTATAACATAATCGGCTAGATTAGCCATCAGAAATTATACAGAAAAAAAAACACACAAAAAAAACAAAAACACATATTGTCTGAGAAAGGATGGACTACCTGCCCGGACCCACGTGTAGGCACATATACAGGAGAGATATGGAAAGAAAAGAAAGAAATCTATAAAAGTCTTTTTCTTGTTCTTAGTTGAAGTTTTTAGCTGAGTAAAGTTGTCAAGTAATTTATTTAAAAGCTGTTTGATCCCCGCAGAGGGGAAGGCAATCACCTCAGTGATTATTCATTTTGTATTTTTTTCGATAAATGATTGGACTCGGGTCCGCATACAGGTGTAACCGCCTGTTGATTTGCTATAGATGTATTTGAACATTGTGGATTACTTATGTTACTTCATATGAAACCCGTGATAACCCTTAATTGTTAATACTCTCCTTTGGTGAAAAAAATGTATATTGCAGATATCAAACTTGTGGAGTGGTTCTCGTATATCTCCTGGATCGTTTTTAATTATATATTTTTTAATTATTATTATTATTATTATTATTATTATTATTATTATTATTATTATTATTAATAATAATAAAAATTTCGTTCCTCTAGCTTTCCCCCAAATTATCTCCCCAATTTCGTGAAGTTCTGTTTTTTCTTCTTTTTCTTTTTTCTGGTGAAATTCACAGCAAAAGTTGGACAGAAAAAAAGGGGGGATTTGATGTAAAAGAGAATTACTTTTATAAATGTGGAAATAAAAGTCTTTCATTTAATCAAGTGGCTGCTTGAGTGTGTGACGGGAGGGCTTTTCAGGTGGAATCAACACGTGGACGCGGGGCATCACGCAGAAGAAGCTACACGAGGTGGACAAAAACAGCAGCAACACTTGGTGCAGTCTGATGCAGCCATGAAGCTCTGATTTTTTGGGGGATCGTGTTGTGCTGAATTAGCTTCTTTTTTTGGGGGGGGGGGGGGGGGTACTCTTTATTTCGGATTGCGCTGTGTACACATGCTCCGTTTTTTTGTTTGTTTGTTTTTTTTAAAAAAACGTATTACCCGCTTACATAGCAAAAAGTATCTTTAAACAAATACAGCTTATTTAAACAGCAAAAAAATTATTTTGACTATTTTTTTTTAATTTGGCATTTTTAAAAAAACGAAAATAGAAATCTGGATATTAGCAAATTTAAATAATCATAGAAGAAGAAGAATTTTGTATGAGCAGTATGAAGGTATGAGCAGAGTCCTGTTTGATGTTTAGCGAAACGTCAGTGGGATTTATTAAAAAGACATTTTAAGGAATGTCAGTGTTATTGAGCAAAAGTTGGGGAGATGCATCCTGCTGCTTTAAATCACTTTACATGAAGAAGTTATAGGAAAAAACTGTCTATCCCTCCTCTGTTTGGTTTGGTGGTGTTGATTTTAATTAATGGAAAGGTGGACAGTTGTCACTTTTTCTAATCTTTAAAAAAAAAAAAGCAGACGTCTCTGGAAATGTTAGTGCGGTTTTTTCCACTTAATATTATTATTAGTTGCGCTCATCGGGTGTTTCGTTTCCTTTTTTGACAGCAAAGGGCTTTACAGATAATTAAACAAAAGGAACAAAAGCGCACGCGGACAGTGCACACACATACACACACACACACACACACACACACACACATTCAAAAGTGCAATCAAAGATCAATTCCAGCTAATGTCTTTAAAGGAGGGCCAACAAAGCAGAAGGGTATTCTGTCCAAAATGGAGCCCCTGTCTCCTGCCATCCTCCCTCCCTTCCTCCCTCTCGCTTTCTCTCTCTCATTCCCACTTTTCTAAATTAACAGCAGCGACTCCAATTCGTTTTCCATAAACAATGCAGGAGATGAAATATTAATGTCATGTGCGCAATTGTTTAAGTGCCTTAAATGATCCCCATTTGGAAATTGATTGTTTCCATCCTTCTTTTTTCCTTGAGGGTGCTGGATGCGCGCTCCTCTGCCAAACGGCTCCAACAGCTGGTGACCGGGCTGGAGCTGACTGCAGACCGGGGATCAGCGTGGGGACAGCTGGTCAGCGGCTCCACCACAACTACCACCACAACCCCTCCCTTCATCCTTACAAATTTCAATCAGCCACCCATGCACCAACCCCACTCTCATCCTCCAAGTCTGTGTGGACCCAAGTTATTCGGCCATGGCGCTTTGGGGGTTAAAGGAGTTCAGGCTGACGGACACGACTTGGCATGTAGGATGTTAACGATTAGACAAAAGACTTTAATAGGTTTTAATTGAAAGTCGATAATGGGTTTGATAGCCAGCTCCCCCTGCTGTCCTCCACGCAAGGCACCTGTTATCTGGGGGCTCCACTTAGTGGCTGACCATGCCGTGAAATATCAGACTGACGGCCCGATAACGTGCGCTTTCATGATGCGTAAAATTGCATTAAAAATACAGTTAGCCGGCCCGGCGGGTTTTGACGACTAGGAAAGTGAAGAGAATGAGAAAAAAATCACCTCCCAACTTGCCAAAAGATCATTAGTCCCATCACAAGGATCCGTGACCGATTCAGTTAACAACGAGACATTTTTGGGGGGGAGGGAAAAAAAGGTGGTGGTGGTGGGGGGTATACTTGCAAAGTGCACAGCTGATTATATAAGCAAAAGCCCCCGTGAGTCTTGTTGGATGACTCGGAGATTTTTTGTTCTATTCTTTGCATGTGAAAGGCTGGTGGTAAATCCCCCGGCTCTTACCGTGGATTGTCCCGGGCTCAGGGTTAATGAAGTGCGGATGGAGTCTCGTTGAGCTCCCGACTGACATTAAAAAAAAAAAAAAAAAAAAAGGCTTAAACCCAAAAGATCAGTGACTCTGCCTAATCCCACGGACCCCACTAATAATATTAATTCAAAAGAAAAAAAAGTAAACAAAAGAAACCATCAACCTTTTGATGAAATTAAGAGACAATCAAAGCGTAATTTGCATTATGCTCGTAATGTGAAAGCTTTTATATTTCCTTTTATTTCTTTCAGTGGACCAATGAGGCACATGTGCAGCTTGCAGTAAGACTGTTGCGATGCACTGCCAGCGTTTTGTTTTTTTAAAAAAGAAAAAAAAATCCGCGAGGGAAGATGAAAAATAGATCAATTAAAATGTTCAAGAAACGCATGGCCTAATTTGCCGTGTTTCCCCCCCTCGAACAATAGCCATAAAAGAAAAGCTCTAATTTTACAGTTTCGTGCGCACAAGCGAAATGTGCTTTCATTTGGGCCATTATATCTGCGCTCAGTCAGATAAGAAATTATATCAATTTATCCCCACATCCCTAAAGTCTCCATCCCACATGCTATGTGCATTTGGGTCATTTTGGAATAACGTTTGAAGCCATCATAGCACACAAGTGTTTCAAAACAAAGCAAAATCGCTTTATTACACACAGATCCTCATGTGTGTAATAATCCAAACACAGTGTTTGACTTTGGTTGTTAAAAACAAAGAATGTTAAAGATTTTTCTGCCAGTTTTTCCACAAAGGGTGGTGTTTTAAACCTGTTCTTTGGAACATAAAAGAGAAATTAGAAATCTAAAAATATATATTTGTATCTCTCCAAAAACATGGCAAACTAGTCTATTATATAAAAATATAAAAGACTCATAATGCTTTAGTCTTCACAGCAAAAATATAAATGAACCAAAGCTTGACGCAGGGATCTTTTATGTGTGTTGCTTCAGTATAAAAAGCAAGCAAAACGAGGCACACTTTAGCCTGAGCTAGTCCTCGCTTCCATGCAGAGTCACCCACGACTTCATTCACTCCACTAAAATTTCCTTTGGCCCAATAGCTGAAGAGAAAGGAGAGGTTATCTTTAAAATAATCTGACACAGCAATGAACAGAGACGCTTAAAAAGATGAAGAACATGATGAAGTATCAGTAAGTGTAAAGAGGGAGTGAGAAAGAGTAAAAGGAGAGCAGCAGCCTCCCAGTTAGAGATCCGCTCCTTGCCTGGACGTACAGAGGGCCGTGAGGAGGAATGAAAGCCTCGTGGAGTGGAGGGGAGATAACCCCACTAATCATTTCCCCAATATGACTGCGGAGAACTACAAACTTGGGTCAGGGGCGCGGGGATTGACATCCCAATCTCAGCAAATAATGAAAGCTTTCCTCTCGGATCACAAGGAGGGTTAGGGAGGAAGAGAGGAGAGGAGAACTGGGGGATCGACTCAGTGAAGACGCACACACAGTCTACAGTTGAAACATCTAATTTCTGTATTTTCTTCCACTGGACTGCAGAGGAGAAAGAATATCTCACACATGCCAATATGTTGACTGAAACTGGCATATGTTGTAGTTTTAGGACGATACATTCTGGCATTGTTAAAACCACCAAGAACTTCAGTACCACTGATAAAAACTGACTGAAAGTGTATTTAAAAAACCTTCCTTCTCTATTTTTTTTTCACTAAAATTGGATGAAGCTTAGAAAATAAGTTAAAGATACAGAAATTTATTGATCCAGCAATAGGCTAATATCAGCCAGTTAGCATACAGGATGATGTTTAATGTTGCGAAGCATCAATTTCGCAATCACTATACACCAGGAACTCCAAATCTTGTCTTCCAAATCTAGTATGAAAAAAGGGGGAGAGACTTTTTAGACGTCCTTGTTTCGTTGTCAAAAAAAAAAAAAGAGATAAATAGCAACAAAGCTGTATCCACATTAGGTATCAGCTAAATTGTCATTTTAAACATCGTCATTGGTATCAGCCAAAGATTTCAGTCGTTAAAGCAACAGTAATGCAAACATTTTGGATCGTGTTATTTGAGTTAGGTCAGCAAAAGTTTCTTATTAATTAGTCTAGTGAAGGCTACCTAGCTTGCTAGCCAGCTATTAGTCCTAAAGTATGGTAATCAAAACGCAAGCTAATGTTTTACTAAAGTACTGCTGGTAAGAGATCAATAAATTGCCTTGTTTCCAGCATTATTATAATAGCTAAATTACCATTATTTGATAATGTTACATATCCTTCACTGGTTAGTCAGCAAAACAAACAAAAACAAAACAAAAAGGTCGCTAACACACAAAAAATGGTTTCGTGTGATGTACAAAAAAAAAATCACAATCCTGATATTTTCAACTACGGTAAGCTCATAACTAAAGAGCTTTTTTCGAAAAAGAACCAAAAAAAATGTTCTTTAGCCTTTTCAGGACAACTTCCCACAACCTCTGGATGTTCTTGTGTTAAACATCCTGACTCAACAAGAAACAAGAAAAAAATGTACACAAGACAAATTAACAATGGCATGGTGGCAGTTTGATGGACGCTGTAGTTTTTTTGTGTTCACAAAGTAATTTTAGCTAAAGTTTATGTAACTCGTAAAAGCTTTCAAATAGTTTTTGAAAAGTCGTCTTTTCTTTTTTAGATTATGGAAACACCCACAATAATGCGACTGTTTCATTCACAAAGACCAATGAAAGAAGCGCTAAATCAGAGCTCACTGGGTAACAAAGGCTAGCGGGACAAAGGCAAGCCCGGGCATGGAGTCAACTCTTTCTAGCAGCTTTTAAATAAGCAGGATTAAATGAATTAACGGTAATGTTGCGTTCTATTTATTTCTTCTTGTCAACGTCTGCCAATTGAAAATATTACAGGAAATTTCTCCCATATCTTCAACTCTGAACAGTTTTCACCATACAGAGCTTTGTCTGAGTCGACACCTGAATCTGAATCTTTTGTTTTTAATTGTACACAAATAATCAATGCAAACTAGTTTCGAAATATGTTAAGCCTGTTGTCCTCTTAAAAGACAGATTCATTAGTTCATGACACACCCCAATAATAATAATAGCTAGCATTAACTTTATAGAGCTAGCTGTTATTATTATTTATTTATTTATTTATTCTGATAAATGCGGGAAAATGTTTGTAAACTCCTGATGCCAATTATGTTTCAGTTTAATATGATGTAGATTACACCCCCCCCCCCCCCCCCCAAAAAAAAAGCAGGGTTTTTGTATTCTATCAGTGTGAGACATTTCTTAAATGACAGTTTTTTGTTTTATTTTATTTTTTAATGTTTAACAAACTGTCCAGAAACCAGGGCCAGTCAAGTTTTAGAATATATTTCCACTTTTCCCATACAGTGTTTAAAGCCGTGTTGTTCTCAGCAGGGGTTGGTGTAAGCCACACTACTATCAGATGACGCCGATTATCCAATCAATACCTTGTTATGTCAGGCTTTTTCACCTGCCACACTGCCCTCTCTGCAACCACTCCGGTCAAACAACATGGCAAAAGGAGAAAAAAAAAAACAGCCCGAGGCCCTGACCCCCAACGGTCAGCAAGTGCTACAAATGCCTCTGGGACCAACAGTGAGTAAATCTTACACTGTTCAGTCTAGACAAAGACATTTGAGAAAATGGGAAATAAATAAATAAATAAAAAATAAATCAAAACAAATTATTGGTGGTCTTTCTATTTTTCAGCCTTGATATGTTACACGTCAGCAGGAAAACGCAAAATTAAAGAAAACGGATGCAGACAAATAAGAAATTCACTTGCCAGACAACAGGAGACATTTGCCATTTTCATATTTGTAAACTGGGAAGTTTCACGGTCCTGATTAGGTGGCAAAAATTTAATCACAACAGGTCAGACCTTTAAAAATATATTTTTTTCCTCTATCTAACAACCAAGGTCAGCAATCTCATAATAAAGCTGGTCCTTCAAATTCTGGAAAAGCAGCCTTTTTTTCCCCTCTTCAGCACAGCATAAATGTACTTATACATGTGGAAGAATGTGCACACTGTGGTTTGATTTGAAAGAGGGCTCAATCAGAGGGAACAGGCAGTTTCTTGCACACCCCAGTGGATCCTCTGGGTCACTGTCAGGGCCACAGGGAGGCCTCTCACCTCATAAACATAAAGGGAGGAGAGGCCATCAATAAGAGATGAGGAGTGGTATACATGTATTTTTCAGTGCTGCTTCTGTGTGATGTCTGGCAGTTCTCTCACATTCTGTCTCCTGGTGGAGGGCAGAGAGCAGAGCAAGACCACGCATTTTTTTTTTTTTTGAATTAGGCCTTTCTCACTCCCTGTCTGCGTGTCGAGGTGAGGACAAAGAAGTGGGTAAGTGAAGGGTGGAGGCAAAAAAAAGCCCCTCCAAAAAGTAGTATGTCGCTGGATAACAGGTACCCACCTTTGCCAGCGGGCTGATTGCTTCATTAGTGAAATGAGAGAGTTTGGAAACAGGGTAAATAGGAGAAATTCAGTCATCATGATCAAGTGTCTCACCTACAGGGTTTCTGTCATTAAGTCTTTAAAGATGCATTATAAAAATCACTGATCTGATACTGTTCGACCATCCAAATATATATAATGATGATGTGCGCCTAAAGCTAAAACAGAGAAAAGCAACAAAATGAAATCTACATCTAAGAGAACTAAATATGCCAAGCATGACGGTTTACAGGCTGGTATAGATCAGCTGATTTTTCTTCTTAGGATTTAGTCAGATTGACTCGAGTCGTGGCTGTGGATAAATTATGGGAAAGTTGCAGATGCGTCAAGGGAGCAACGGCGTGGTTTCAGTCAGGAATGGAAGTAATTGATGTCGCTTGCAGCCTACAGGGGAGTGAGCGAGCGAGCGAGCACACAACAATCGATTCGATCAGCGATGGCAGGCAAGGCTACTAGCACAGCCTTAGTTTGATTTGCATGTAAAAAGATCCCACTGATTTATTGTCATTATCAAAAGGCAGGCAGCTGTTAGGCTACTAATACAAGACTACCAGCACTGTCCCATTAGTGTTCAGCTCTATTCAACTGAGAGTAAACAAATTAACATCCATTTTATATCAGAGTTCAATAAACTTGAAAATACCCGGATGCTGTTTAAAAAGAACACTGAACAAAAGAACACAGAAAACATACCAAATGTATCATTTTAAGAAAAATAATATTGAATTTGATGGCAGTAAAGTTGGGACCATCCATGTTTAACATTGTATACATGGTAATAGATGCAGTCTAGCATTGTCTTGCTGAAATATGCAAATCCTTCCCTGTAAAAGACTCCAGCTGGATAAAATAGCCTCTATGCACCTTTCAGCAATGTTTGTGCCTTTCCAGATGTGCAAGGTGCCAGTTTCATAGGCACTACTGTACCCGCATGCCATCAGAGATGCAGGTTTTTTGAATAAGCGCTGATCAACCTGGATTGTCTCTCTCATTTTTTAGTCCAGAGAATCCAGTGCTCATGTTTTCCAAAAAGATATTCACATTTTGATTTGTCTGACCACAGAACAGTTTTCTTGATTGTCTGTTTTAAATGAGCTTTGGCACAGAGAACACGGTAGCCTTTCTTGATCATATTCACATATGTCTTCGTCTTTGTATGATCGAGCTTCAACCTGCATTTGTGGATGTCACAGGAACAATGCAGTGCTGACTAAAGGCCCTTGGGTCACAGGGATCCTTGTTCTTTGCGCACAGAGATTTCTTCAGATTCTTGGACTCTTTGATGCTATTATGTAGTGTCGATTATGAGATATTAAAGTTTTCGCAATTTTAAACTGTACCACAAATGCCTAAAATGCTCTTTTTATAGCCAATCATGTTATTGATCTGTTGCCAATGAACTTAATTAGTTGCTAAATCTTTGTCTAATTGTTTCATTGTAGTACTTACTTTTCCAGCCTTTTGTTCCTCCCGTCCCAGCAGCGTGCTTCTGCCAATAAATTGAATACAAGCTAATATTATCCATGAAATACTAATATGTGTCAGTTTAAACATTTGATGTGTTTTCTGTCTTCTATTGTGAAAAATTCTGGGTTTATGAGATTTGCAAATCACTGCATTCTGTTTTTACGCAGCAATGACATAAAATGACTTTCTAAGTAGTTGGAATCAGTGAGGATTTGAAACCCACATGCTATTTTTCTTGGGTTAATTTAGTAGTATTTATGTATGCGTAATGTCAGCTGTCCATAAACAACATATTCGTGTGTATATGTACCCACACACACATAAAAACAAGAGGTCAATATTTTACTGTGTTTGTTTCCACTTGTCTGCACACACACAGAATTTATGTGTATCTCACACACTCATGGAGGGTGTCAGGTGTGTCCGTCTTGGGGTCACTGATGTTGGAGAATCAGTCAAGAGTGGACGGGTCAGGGACTTAAAGGGGAGCCAAAAAGCCCCTAATTGGACAAGTGAGACCGGTGGCGCTGATGTTGATGACGGGGAAGACAATCTACCTCAGTGACCACTTCTTGACATGCCATTTGCCTCTGAGGACCCCTAGGGCTGGCCAAGCACCTGCCCGACAGAGCCATAACTCCAGGCCACAGCGAGGACCTCGGGCTAACAAGCCAATAAGGCAAGAGTGGTGGAGTGAGAGATAGAGAGTCGAGAAAGACAGCCGAGAGGAGTAAAGCAAAAGTAGGAATAGGCCGAGAAGTCAAGAGGAGACACTTTTCTGCTGCAGAAACTTTATTCTCTGAATCACGCAGAAGCCGGAGATCTCACACTGCCGAGAGGATGGCTTTAATCGCAAAAGAAGCGCCGTGGTTTCCCTGCCTTGCTCACGATCGTAATGCGCATTTCATCATCAGACAAACTGACACCGATATATTTACATGGAGAAGGAACAGCAGAGGAATTTGGAGGCATCTTGCCTGGGAGATCAGAGGCCCGGTTTAGAGCACGGAGGCAGCACAAACAAACAACAGCAAAGGCCCCTAGCTCTGCACACACACTCATAAACACAGACACCCACAGACACCCACACCTGTATACACCTGAGTGGGGGGAAAACACACTCTCCTATTTTGAAGTTTGTCTGGAGTGGCAAGCTGAATAAAGCATGTGAAGCGTGATGCCAGGTAGGAGAGAAAACTAGCTTCAAACGGTTATCAATACAATTGGCTGTGCCAGGCGCAGCAGTTTAACCTCTTTAGCAAGCTGGGTGTCTGCTAACTGGATGTGACGCTTTCACTGGAAGGCGCCTTCTGTGGTGTCGTCTTCAGAAAGACTCACAGGGGCCTGATGGGTACTGAGAGTCCCAGTTTAACTGCGCAGCACCGTGTCCCTTTGACAGTCCCCGAACTCAACCATAATAACATCCCAAGAAAACACAACAAATTCTCCCACTTGGCTGAGAATAAACAATATAAAAAACACCCCAACAAGTTATGATGTGCAGCGGAAATTTGCAAAACAGTAAATAGTGATTCAAGTGCTTCTCACAACAGATGTCTCAAGTTAGCCTGTTTATGGGAATCAACTTTTCCTGACAGCTCTCATAACACTTTTTTTTTAACCTAAGAATATCAGCATCCTCTTACACGCAGTAAAGGACAAATACTGTGAGCCATACAAAATAATTCCAACATATTTGTAAACACTGACATGAGTACAAAGATAAACAGGCTCCCCATAAAAATCCATCACATCAAACATTTTTCTCCACAGCTCTGCAGCATAATTTATACCCGTGCTCCATCGTGCTTGTTGGAGATTTTTTTAATAGATGATGGGACTATTTACAGTGAAACTACTCAGAAATATGTGATTTAAGCACATTTAAAGGTTGAGCAATTATCAACTGCCCGCTGATCAAGCCCCCTCATCTAATAGCCTCAATGTATGGCACCTATCCTGAGGTGTGAAGACGAGGAAGCAGGAATAAAATAAATTCACAAGAAGCTCGGAGGTTGCCAGAGCGGGGAGGAAAAAGGGCAGGGGAGCAGCCTGCCAAGGATGTGGCGGAGGCGTTGGGGATTGCAGCTGGCGTGCAGTCAGGCTGGCTGGGTGCGGCAGCAGCCCCTGCACCCCTTGATCCTGCGCAGAGGCAGGTTTCAGCAGACCCGAGGGTGCCAAGACGCCGCCATCCAAACCTGGAGCTATCATTCTCCACATGGACTCACAAAAAAAAAAAAAAACAGGAAAAAATGCACAGAGAGCACACATGTCTGCAATATGTGTATGCATGCCACCACACACGCACACACACCTCTGACAGGCCGTACACAGATGTTCCAGTGATAACTATGACAATGTCAACACATACTGCTGCCTAACTCACATCCTGAGTCATAATGAACTAGGGGCATCGAGCCTCCATTTCTTCTTCTGGGCTTCTCTGACAATTTGTAGACTGCTTCTGGCTCCAGGTTGCTTCCTGACCCCCAGGAGCAGAAAGAGGAGACGAGGCAGAAACGGGGAAGAGGCTCAGACAATAATAGCAACAGAGCGTATATACACACACACACACACACACACATATATATATATATATATACATAGGAGAAGCTGATCGTGATGAAGAGATGTGTCACTCTGTAACCAGGCTCTCCGTTTTAACACCACATTGGCGTGTGACCTCAAAGAACTGCTGTCCCCTTCAGTTAGGACGGAGAGAGGATTAGCAGCCAGGGGAGGCAAGGAGTGGGGAGATGGCTCGCGCAGATAGAGTAATTGGCGCAGCTAACGGAGTATTAAAGAAAGGGGAGGTTGAGTTATAAGATGCGGCGAAGGAAAGGCGAGGAGTCAGCAGGGGGTGGGAAAGATAGACCCGCTGATATGAAGACCCAGGCAAAGCCAGCACAGTGTGGCAAGGAGGCCGATACACAAACACCACAGAGGAGTAACTATAGCTTACCTACACCAACCTGCTGAGGCTCCTATGGGAAAGTGAGATGCATGTTAGATGCACCTGTTCTCAAAAATTAGGAATTTTCTTAAGAAGTGACCTTGTGAAAAGAGAGTGATTCTGGCACTTCTAAGCTCTTTGGTTAACAAAAACTATCAAAGAAAACCAAACAGAAATCTGATCTGGATTTGCAATCCAGGCCTTAAATATTTTCCAGATGCACAGTATCCAAGGATACAGAAATCTTGATTTCTTTGTTTATTAATGATCTTGATTTCAGCTCTGAATCTGCAGTCTTGAATTTTTATCAATTTGAAAAATATATATGTATATGAGAGAATTTGAGCCCTTTAAAGCCTGAACCATGAAGTAATTGCCAGAAAATTCTAATTTAAAAAAATAAATTGAGTGTTTAGTGAGTCTTCTGATGAAGTTAAAAACGAATCAGTTAAATTATAATATGCATATATAAGTTTTGATTTGCATCACATTTGCTGGAGCAGGCAAATATGATTCCCTAGTTTTGAAGATATGACATTTCTCTTGGATGTAATGATACCAAACTACTTGGAGTTTTCAATACACTTAATAAACACGAGGTCATGATTTCTGGATAGGGGTGAATTTTTCCAACAGATTTTTTGGCATTCTGATTGCTTACTGTGGACTCTTGAGCCGATATCTCCAAAACTGGGCAACTCAAACTAAAGCCAATGTGTGTTTTGACATTGGTGTCAACTGTCCCTTTGAACATTTACAGCGAAAACCAGTGCTGGAGGCTATTGAAGCATGACCCGAGAAAAAAGACAAAGAACTGAACTCTGATGTTACTTTAGATCTGGAGCTACGGGGTGAAATGCTGTGAAATGGCGTCTTAAAAACCAGGCTAAACAACAAAACTCTGTGTTGCTTTGCTGCTGCTCATCTCCATTACAGCGGGCCTCAACCACAATTACTAACAGGGGAGCGCTGCGAGCCCTCGACGCTGAGAAAAAACGTTTTGACAGCTCTACTAAATGAGATGGAAGGGATGACAAGAAGAGGGAAAGCCACGAACTGTGCGGGTCCTAGTGTCTGCGTACACACAGTTAAATCAACTGCTGGCTTTTATTTTGGATGCTTTTATCACTTTGGATTGCTCACCTGAGCTCCCCTCAAAGCTATTAATTCTAAGCCACAAAGTTTACTGCCAGTGCCTGGCCTCACATTTCTGCCTCCGCTAAAAGAGGAGAGGGTAGAGGAAAGGAAAAAAGAAAAGGCAAAGAGTAACTTATTGTTTTTATATGAGATCTATTCCCCTGGTGTTCTGGTCAATAATGACTTGATATATCAGTGACTACCTTGCTATTTGCACTGTTTTCGGTGTGTTTTCTCTGCCTGTGATTGAGCGAAGCTATTTTCACGCGTGGAGAGAGGTGGTTGAGGACCAGGGAGGCTAACGTCTGTTTGATCAAAGTTTATGTGAAATTTCCCGGGGCCACCGGGGAGCCGCTGTTTATGAACTGTAATAAAAAGAGTCATTTTGACGGTGTGACCCCGGTGCACAGGCGAATGGGGGAGGAGGTGGGGCGGTAGGGGGTGTCGGCGGGATGGGTGGAGAGAAGAATTTGGTTATGTCTCTGTTTGCAAGGAGGAGGTGCTCTCACAGGTCTTGATGAAACAGAGGAAAAGGAGGTAGGGGAAATGGAAAGAGGAGCACGCGGTGAGGAAGGAAAGTACAAGAGGGTTGCGGTGTTTTTTTACGAAGCAAGGGTTGAAATGACAAAATGAGTTCCTGCAGAGGACGTGAGAGAGAGTGATGAAAAAGGATGGAGAGCGGGAAGAAAAGGTGGAAAAGAAAAGAAGGATAGAGGGAAGGAAGGATGTGCCCTCCCATGTTGTCCTAGCAGCCAGCCAGCAGCTCTTAATGAAACACTTTGGTTCAGTTCCTGATTCATCTCACGCAGCACGATCAGCTTTGTCCCCACCAATCCTCCCCTCATCTGAATTTAATACATCGTAAATGAGAAGTTAGGATGCGCACACTTTTGCTGACGACTCTCAAACAAGAGGACAAAAGAGAGGGAAAAGAGTTATGCGTGACGTTCTCGCGTAGCGCTCAAACATGTTACAGGAAGATGGCAGTCGATAAATGGGTATAAATAGTAACCTTTAAGAAAATCAAATAGCGTTGACCTTTTGCTAAATCAATAGAGTAATCCTCTGTGCTTTCTGTGCTGCCTGCGGAGACGCTTGAACAGTATCACACTTTTTAATGAAGAGATGATCAGCCTCCGGGTTGAAAAGCTTACATCTGGACTCAGACAGATGCTCTCCAAAAGCATACTAAATGATAGGTTAACGTCACATCAGCTATTCCTCACCCAGGATGAAAGCAAATCTTAATTTATCCCCCTCCCGTGTGACTGCTCATAAAAATCAAGAGCAACTGCATGGCTGCCATTTACCTTAACTGTTGCAAAACACGCATGAAGATTCAGCGAAAGAAATGAGATCAATCGATACCCCCTACCATCTTACCATTTATGTTCAGCAGATTTAAAATATTTAGCAGCGGATTCAATAAAACACTACCAGATAGCACCTTACAGTGCCACTCTGCACCGATTCTCTAAATAAACCTTCCTGGGTCAGTAGAACTGCAGGAGAAATCACTGGATGATCCAGGGAAGCTTTGCTGTGACAACAACTCCTGTCTAGTTTCTGTCTGAGATTTATCAGAGGTTTCACAAAATCAATGCAGCGCACTGTAAGAAAGATCACAGCAAACACTAGAGACCCATCAGCGGTAATAGCCATCTCGACACGTAACAGGGAGAGAAAAAATACATCTGTCAGAAGCGGTGAATTACAGAAAACACACGAGACAATGAGTTGAAATGTACAACATGTCATATTACAAGGCTTCTCTCCATTATTAAGGTCTTAAATGTGTGTGTGTCTGTGTCCTAGTGTGAGTGTATGTGTGTGTGTGTGTGTGTGGGGGGGGGGGGGGGGGGGGGATCCTGGATGTAAGTCCTTGTATAAAATTGTGTATTTCCATCTATATGTTGCGAATCCATGATTCAAATTTGTGTCCTGGACTTCCTGCCAGCCCAAACACAAGCACACACATCCATCACGCAGCACACCTATGGGTCTGTGGCTGCATGCCACACTCACCCACACACACTCCCACACACACACGCACGCACACACGCACGCACAGAAAGGCAGAGGATTATTGAGGTAGTATCAAACAGGAATAATAAAGCAGGTTCTTAAGATTTTAATAAGAATAAAATGAAACAGTAACCACCAAGGGGGCAGCAGGGTTAATCCCTTCTATATTACTGAAAATAAAAAAAGGATAAAAACAGACAGGAGGGCAGAGCTGGTGCCGGAGGAGAGAGAGAGAGAGAGAAGAGCGAGAGAGGCGGTGAGAGACGAAGAAGAAGAAGAAGAGGAGGAACAGATGATATGAATAGTGGTCGTCTGCTATCCAAAGTAGAGCCTGTTAAAAGGGATTGAAATTAACAAGAGGGCTATATTCTCTATTATTCTCTGACACGCCCTCACACACACACACACACACACACACACACACACACACACACACACACACACACACACACACACACACACACAGAGCAAAAATGACACTGTTTGACTGTGTTTAGACTTGATGAAAGCTCGGTTCATTCCCTATGCGTTGTAACATCCGTGTCAGTTCAGCAGCATATTTCCAATGTCAAAGCACGTGCGCCGGCAGCAGATGGCATGAAACAGTTGGCAAGAGTGAGCGAGCGTGAATATCTGTTTACTAATAACCCTTTAATTACTTCAGATGGGCAATGGGATCAAACATCCAGACCCACACAGGAATTAGCCTTAAATGAGACTGGACTGGAAATCTAGGCTAACCCCTTATGTTGCCATAAAGACCTTTGCTGTGAAAACCGGCGCTTAGAAAAACCTTTATAGACGGAAAGTAGATGATGATTGAAAATTCTCTTTTCCACTTACTGGGCTTTATTTATAATCAAACACAGCAGATGCTGAAATATAAATTTAAGTGGCGGGTAGAGTAGAAACTGATAAATCATTTAATTTATAAAACGTCAGAAAATGGTGAAAATTTGCCATCACAACTTTTCAGAACCCAAGGTGGTGTCATTCTTTCTTTTCCCTTCCTTTCAGCTAAACTAACAATGAAAAATCCAAATAAAGTTCATCATCATTTTTCTAATCAACCGAGTAAATGTTTGTAACCTTCTAAAAATGCGTAGCAAACTCCCGAAGGCCAAGCTGGCATCTTAAAAACAAGTAAATGTTTTGCATTTTCTCTATACGGGGACGTAACCATGTTTTCATTTGTCAGTGAAAGTTATGTTCATTATATTTCTGTCACAAATTTGGGAGCTATTGCTTTGTCTCACTCGCTGGTTATGGCTACCTGTTTGGCTTTAGAATAAAATTGTGGTTTGTGCTAAAATCCACTTCTTCACAAAGTTAACCCTGCATTCTATAAAAATTACACTTATCTCTGAGCTTAAGTGAGCTTCCAAGACGTCCTTTAAGCCTCCATATGTGCTGAGTAGGGAGCGGGACACCAAAGGACAACTTTTGCGAATCTGTGAGACGACAGCAGCTTTGACAAAACGGCAGTATTCAACACCCTGGGAACTGAAACAGGCTGGTACATCAGCTGTTTATTGTTAAATATAAACAATGATAAAGAATCCTTATTGTGCACTAGAGCGATGGAACACATCCTAACTGGAAACATCACAAACACCAAAACAGCTCTGTAGCGGGTAATCAAAGCTTCCTAGGACAGTTTTGTTCCTCGGGCTATGAGACTAACACATTTATTTCCTAACATTCACAGCTAATAGTTTTCTATGACTAAATTATTGAAACATTTTATTTTCATCTATATTTTGGTTAATAGCATAGAAGATGGATAGATCTGCATTGGCAACTACATCTGCCTCATGTTGCATAATTAAAATGAATCCTAAATATTTACTTATTGTGACATACGTAATGAATAGTGCAGGAAAAAGTACATTTTCGGTAAGGATCGCCCAGTTTTGGAGATATCAGCTGTAGAGATGTTTGCAGTTTGCTAAATATTATGGAAATTGATGGCTCTCATCTTGTTTTGCAACAAGAAAAAACTTTGCAGTTTCATGTTTTCTTTCTACTGTCTAACCACCCGTCAAAAGAAGTTGTGTAGCTAGCCAACATTACTAGCTCAGCCCAGGAATGAGGCCATTAATCTTTACATCCTGTTATGCTATCATGAGCACAAGCCTCAAAGAAAGTGTGCAGCTGCTTTCTTTTGCACAGCTATTTAGCAGAAGTAAAACAATTCATATCACTAGAGGTTTGTGGATATTTTGGGTCCAAATGCATGAAAAGCTTTTTTTAAACATATTTTTTGGGGGGACATTGTGAACAAACAAAGCAAAAGAGCATTTGGTTTTAAGCAAAAGAAGCAGATATTGCTAGTTATTATCTCCAGAACTGACAGGTGATTTAGACTTCTATGTTAAATCTACTCCTCTAAAACCCTACACCATGATCCAACATGCACCTGTCTGGAAATGTAACTGCACATGACATCAGCACCGCTTATTGGCTCATTTAGTATTACTGATTCCTCTTATGCATTTCCAGTAACTCTATCACCAATGTTTTTGAACATATCAGAGGGAGAATAACAATCATTGCCTCAAAATAAAGAATAATAATCATAGCTTCCACATGAGGAGTCACATAGAAATTGTTGAAGCTACCAGAATCGATGTTAGTGAAGGCATATCATGGAAGAAGTTGAAGGACACATACATTTACCGCTGAAAAAAAGCAAACAATCAAAGCATGTGAATCTAGGAAGGGAAAACCGCCCCACAATTATATTAGTTTCTGTCTTTACTTGCTTTACTGGCACCCCAAATAACATTCAGACATGACTCCAAGGTAATCAAAACCATGCTTAAGCATGATTGTTTGCAACATCATTAGCCAATGATGTAGAAAATATCCATGTGGATATTTTTGTGTACATTTTGTGCACTTATCAGTTGAAAAATAAACCTGTCCCTCCTCTCTGAGGGTCAGGCGTTGTAATGACACCACCGTTTCCAAACTACAAAGTTGCAAATTTGCCTAACCAAATTTCTCTAACCTCGGCAGAGAGGTGGTGCATGGAAAAAGGCAGAAATTATTAAATTTGGTGCACATCTGAATCTCTTTCATTATGTTGCAAAATAGAGCACTGGCCTTGGCTGGGGTGTGCTATCTGAGCGCCTTTACTGATTGCCAACTTGTATGCAAGTCTGAATATGTTAACTATTTCCTACGAACATCTCTACAGTATAATTGGCACAAAGTAGCACATTAAAAAGTGTTTATAGTTTCGTCTGAAAACGGGCTCCGTCTGGAACACGGAGGCACTTTTAATATTTTGTACACTTAATGCATATGCCACAGCTCATATGCTGCGTACAGAGTGTTATGAGGGTGCACCCACGGAGAAAATCCCTGCTATGTGTAAATGTCATGAAAAATTCCTTCATCTGCCAGAATAACCTTCATCATTTTGTTCCACTGAACCCACCTCACAGGCAAATGTGTTACAAAGATGCGAGGCGTCTCCGTTGCCTGCAGCTCGTTCTTCCGTTACGCCTTTCATTATGTGAACGGGGAGGTGAATACTGTTCACCGGCTGCCCTTTTCTGGTGCCAGTGCACTGAGAAAGCATACATTTTAATGACGGGACCTTTACTTTTAAATAACAGTGAAGAGAATAAATTGCTGTTCAAAAGGAGATAAAACTCTTGGCATTGTGGGATTGCAGAGGAATGGGCAGCTGTGTGGCAGGCACCCCTATGCTGAGACCATCCTGTATAAATTAGGATATAAATAGCCTCATCTAGTGCAGTATTACCATGGGTGTGCTTGAGTGTTCAAGCACATGCTTAATATATGCATGTAGGTGTGTGTTTGTGTGCGTCTGCAACAACATGAGGAAAGCAAAGAGAAAAAGAGCATGCATATGTCCATAGAGCAATCTGGTTGCATGACGATTGAGTGTTCGGGCGCGTGTGCTCGCACACACTCTCGGCAGTGTGCTGGGGAAGCCTAAATCCTGCTCAAGTGAAAGGCAAACAGTGGTGGCAGTGCGTGGTTATTGTATTTTCTTTGCTTGGATCCCAGTAAAGACCCCCAGGCCTGCGCTGCCTGCCTGTCACTGCGGCCATCCTGACATCGGCGGCCAGCTTCGCTCTGCAGCCAGAGCCCTGGCGCAGGCCCCACAAGGAAATTAAAAGGGGATTAGGGCTGGCTGACACTTTGTGGCCGATTACTCATTTATTTTTTGTGTGTGAGAAGCGCGGGGTGGGGTTGAGTCTTGACTTGGCTGGGAAGAGCTGGGTGGGGCCTGGGGATGGGATACTCAAAGGTAACGCTGCTAGCCAAGTGTTATAATTTACAAATGCACTGACTTCAGCATCCTTTATCAGGGTAGAGCAGTTGGGCATTTTCAGATTTTCTATACTATTCCCAAAAATATCCCAGAGTTTTGGAATCAAATTTTCACTGCCTAACAAAACAAAACAATAAGCATCAGTTACAGAAGAAAAACAATGAAAAGGCTGATGCCATGTCTTCAAAGAATACGTGAAAAATATTTTTAAAAAATCTAAAAAGAATTGATAATAGATTGAGTGTTAAGGGAAATGCATTTCTGTTACTGTGACTCCAATCATCAGTTAAGTGAAAGTAGCTCCAGCAAAGCACTGTTAATAAAAATGTTACTTGAGTTAAACAATTAACAGCAAAAGAGTTGTTGATCATTTTAGGAGCATCTTTTTATTTCAGAATCCTCCCAGACATCATCAAAACTGTCCCGGGATTTAAATATAACAAATATGTTATAGAAAGCAGCTAAAGCCTAACTACTGGCATGGGAAATTAAGTAAAAGCTATAAAAAAAAATCTTACCCCTATTTATTAATAATCAAATAAAAAGGGCACTTTGAACAGTGAGGTAACAGTATTACAGAGAAACCAAACAGAAAACATAGTGTGAGAAAATTGCATTCAGTCGTTCACTCTATTTAAATATTTTGTTACCTCGCAACTATGAACTTAGCTGATCTTACAAGTCATGAATCATCTCACTGTTATGAAATTTGGCTTTGTCCTTTATTTGACCACTCTGGTGCCTGATCCTGGCATTAAGTATGCTTAGCAGCAAGTCCCCCTTTGATTCTGATGTGCATCCGGCAGCTCAGGTTTACTGCCTCTTTGTGTTAGAACTCAATATCACCGCTGCAGGGAAAAACAAACTGTACAGATGCCAGTGTTTGGTCTGCTAATTAGCAGTTTGTATTAGTAATTAATAGGCATTACCAGTCAACCGGGCTCCTGCTCGGCAGCCTGTGAAGAAGATCCAGGCAGCGCAATCCCCCTGCAGCGCCACGGCTTCATGGCCCAAGGAGAAATTTTAACAGTGTAGTCGCTCTTAAGTCTGACTGCAGATGGAAGAATGTAGCACGAAGCCTAAACAGCCTTCAAGCTGAAGCCGGGTTTTTAACCTCAGTGCTTACTGTGGTCTGTTTACTATAGCGCCAGTTATTGAAAACTGTAATAGTTGAATAGCAATATTTTCTTTGATCTGGAAATCAAAACGTTGCTTCTTCTGTGTTGATGTTACTGTGTTCTTTTGTTAAAAAGAAAAGGCATATTTTTAAAAAAAGCAAAAACATTCAGATTATTAAGCTAAGGTTAAAAAAGTCAGGACAGAATTTGTGTTTTTGCTCTATATTGCTATTTCTAATTATACTCAGTCCCAAACGAAGCTCGGAAATAAGGTTGCATTGCAGACACATTTTTCAGTTTGCGACCATGCTTTTGTAATATAAGTGCGTGTCTTTATCAAAACAGAAGAAGCTTTTAAGCTCTATAGTAATCTGTCCACTAGTGATTTGGATCATTGACGACCTGCGAGGTGAAGCAAGGTGTGGAGGGGTGGCAGAGTTATCAATTATCCAGAGCGCAGTGGCACTCTGGCTTCCTCCAGATCTGGTGTTAAATTAAGTTGTCAGCGCTGTCTCTCTGATTTCCCCCATCACATAAGCAGACGGTGATAGCGCGTGACGGCCGCTTGCCGGAGCTCCTCTTCGGCTGCCGCTCCGCATCTCGCCTGCAATTCATCAGTTTCTGAGCACACTGGCCCAGCCCGAAGCCTCCACGCCAGCACACGCCGCGTTGCATCAGAGCCAGCCAGCCCACTAAGCACCATGGCAGAGGAAAAAGGATCGGATCACCTTCCAAAAACCCACCGTAGAGGACGGGGTGCAGTGGACTTTTGCCCCCGTGTCTGAAACTGGAGTGGACTTGGTGCAGTGTTTGAACTTGAGATGTGTTTGTGTGGGTGTGCTGTTGTGTTTGTGCAGCAACACAAGAAAAAGAGCATGGAGGGAAAAAGTGCTGTAAACAGACAAAGGCATCATCTTGGGAAGTGCAGCATACAATACAGCCTCTGGCCCTGCTGTCCTGTTGGGGCAAGGCCTCAGGTGAGGGCAGAGAATATGGGACACCAAGCAGGGAGGCTTGGCACATGGGCACTAGCCACCAGCTCCCTCCCAGCACACTACAGAGTTGAAGGGCACCGGAACATCCAGTCACAAAAGGGAATGAGAGGCAAAGAGAGGAGGAGACAGAAGAAGGACAACCAGGTGACAGAAATAATGGATAACTGTAAAGCAGCAGGGTGCTAAGCTGTCACTGCTTAAGTATTTATTTCCGATGAATAGTAATGACGGCACACTTACAAAGCACTTGTTTAGTATGGAGAGGGCCCGAGAGGGGCGAGGATAGCTCCTGCGCTTCTTTTACAGGGCCGGCATGCTCTGAGGCGACCGCGGAGAGTTGCCAAACCCTGCCCAGCCTTCCACCTCCCATCTGCATTCAAAAACACTTGCCTTCCCTTTACACTGTCTCTGCCTCAGCGCTGAATAAAACATTAAACACCATTCTGAGATATTAACCTACTTATTAAAAAAAAGTCAGTGATTTATGTCGATTTGGTTGGCTTTCAATGCTGCCCAGCTGTCACCGCCGAGCCTAAATTATACAGTGATGCTCTTTCACTCCAGTTAAGGGAATAAGCAGTCCTTTAACACTTCAAAAGGCCTGACTGTGCTAACTCTGAGTTGTTGTTTTATTTTTTTCTGCACTTCTTAAGTTCAGTAATTATTCAATCTGGGTGATAATGAGCGCCTATTTGACCTTGTGGATAAAGAATATCTTCTTTTATCTCTATGCTTCATGTTTTCCAGGCTAATTTAAGAAAACAGTGCTTAATCTTTCACCAAAAGCAGCAAAACACTGGGCTTCAGCGCCGCAGCGGGAGGACCCCTCCGGTTAATAAGCAGCATCCAGGCCCCGGTGTATAACTGGCAACGGGTTCGGCGGCCATGGATCAAACAGTCATAACCTCCTGTTCCAAAGATAAGCTGCAATCAGATCTGTGGGGGATCTTTAACCAGAGAGGAGAGTGTGTTTGTGTGAAAAAGAGGCAGAACAGACGGGGGAAGTGAGCATGAAAAAGAACGAGAGGGTGGGAGGAGTGTGTTTATATGCGAGTGTGTGTGGGGTTCACAGGGAATATGGCAGCGTGCTCATCGGTGACGTGCCTGAACGGAACCCGGAGGGGGGTGCGGACTGAGCCCCTGCGCTTAATTGGGCACTCAAATGTTATCAGGTCCCTTCCCAAACGACTTGGAGGTGACACATGGCCAAGAGTAGGAGTGGAGCGGAGCTTGTGGAGAGAGGAAATGGAGCAGAGGGTTTAGCACCTCCCGCCGCCAAGTATTTTTTCTCTCCCTTTGGGTTTTTTGCTCAGGATGGCGGACTGCGGGACTGATAGTGCATTTGGCCTCTCGCTGTGCCAAAGATGACAGAGCAAAATTAACCCCTCAGTGGTGGGGACAGGATAGAAATTCAGCGAGTTTTACATTCAGTTTTGCAGTCTTCTTAAATTGAATGTGTTGCAGGGATGCGTGGATTTGATCTTGTGATTGCTTCTGCAAACAACCAATGGCCACCCTAAAACAGAAATAGCCTCTTTGAGAATGGTTTATTTTATCACGTGCAAAAGCAAAACGCACGCTGTAGCGTTCATCTAAAAAAAAAAAAAGACTTCAAACACGTACTACAGCAATATGGGAGCAAATTCATCCTTTTTTTCACTTCATCAAAGCCTCTACCAGCTAATCCCTTTCTTATATAAATAGCTCTTTTGGTGGAGAGGGTAGCTGCCGCATAGAGCTCTAACCCTTCTGTCCCTGAAGCTACAGCCAGGATAAGCTGTGTGTTGGATTGGCACATCGGGCTGCCTGGGGCCTGCTGCTGCGCTGGCCGCCAGTACAGATGGAGGGCAGGGCTGGGCAATGCCAGCTTGTCAGTCGGATTAAAACGACTCATTTATTCACTGAAGTATCGTGCAAAGCGACCGGGCCAAAGCAGGGTGAGGCGAAAGGGGGAGAGGAGGGTCGAACAGTGGCAAGATGAGGGCAGCTTGAATATGAGGAAGGGTCCTAGACCCTGCCCCGCCTCACCCCTATCTCCTGCCATTTTGCCCGTTACTTATCTTTCTGGAGCTGCCAGAAGCCATTACCGCAGTGTACGGAAGGTGGACGGCAGGGTGGCATCTCCTAGTGCCCGGGTGACAGATTGCCGCTCGGCATCGGTGGCGAAAAAGGAGTGGGGTGGAAAGTGATTGGCTCTGATGGTCAGGAAGTGGGCACCGAGGACTGGAGAAGGAGGTGTAGAAGGAGTGCAGAGCGTTAAGGAAGAGGATGACAAGACCTGGCTGCGCGACCTTTCATATCGCACGAGTTATCTAAAGGGGCAGAGGCCCTGCTTTTAAGAGCATGCTTGGCAGTGGTGGCCGCCGTGGTGGTTGCGGGCCGAACACGGATGCCAGGGCAAGAAGAGGTGGCCCTGATGCTGACTTCTCTGGTTGTGCCCAAGACCCTGCTGTCCCTGAAAAACCTCAGCGAGGATAAGTAGAGGACGAATGGCAATGCCTGCAGATCCATCCAAGATAGTTCACTGTCGACGGGCTCACCTCTGCAACTTCAGGGTTGCTGCCAACATCGATCTTAGAGTCCTCAAAGTCATGAAGTATACTGGGGGAAGGATGTCAGACTTTGACCCAAAAGAGAGATAACACCCTTAAACCAGGAAAGAGTGGAGAAGAATTTAGGGCCATAATAGAATTTTAAAAGAATAATAGTGACGATAAAACTTTAGAAGTTACAAAAGCAAAACAATAACACAGCAGTTAAGACCTGCACCTTTATATCTTCAGATGACACACTTAGGTCACTGACAGGCCAGTGCTGTGTGTGTGTGTGTGTGTGTGTGTGTGTGTGTGTGTGTGTGTGTGTGTGTGTGTGTGTGTGTGTGTGTCAAGGGGGGGTTGAGGCTTGGAAGGGTTTTATCGGGTCTAATTACTCCCGATAGCTGTAATTTACAGGTTGACAGCAGGGAGAAATCGCCAAGATTCACACTTCTGTGGGTCAGCATCTGTCGCCATTACTGCGTGGTGCACGCAGCCGGCCAGTCGGCGAGCAGGAAGAAACAGTAAACAACAAACGCCGTGTGACAGATTAGCAGCGCGGGCTAAAGGACCTTCCACTGACACATCATTTCTCTCGCTCCGAGAGTCTGTTTCGCAGCAGCTGTCACCAATAAAATGGAAAAGGAGGAGATGGGGAGGGGAGGGGAGGCGGCGGCAGCGGAGGTGGCTTTTGTTCCAGATCCAGAGAGGTGGGAGGTGGAAGGAGAAGAAGGAGGATGAAGAAGGGGTGTAGGAGGGGAAGAAAATGGAGTTGGGAGGGAGTGTTAGCAAAACTGACCCGTTTTAAAAGTCAGGCCTTACTTTTTAATGGAGTATTAGCAGGAAAACCAGGCCAGGGCAACGTCAAGCTGCATTTTTCCGCTGACTGTAATTACCCCAGCTATTTCTCTCTTTTTAGGTCTGCAGTACAAATTGCCAGTGTCACCCTGAAGAGGTAATTTTAGTTCAGTTTGCATCAGTTTGTGAGGTACAGTCAGCAAGGAGCACAGAGCTGTTCCAGAGGGTAAGCATTATCTCAGAACATCTTGTTGTGAACACTTTTGTAGAAAGTGCAGCACTGCAGTCCAGTCCGACTCACTTTCCTCCAACCTCCCATCCCACGTGGCTCTCCTTCCCCTGGTCCCATGCAGTTCAGAGAGGAGCCAGGTCAGTCCAGTGCCAGAGAGGGCTGGTGGACTACATTGCTCTCCCCCTGTCTACCTCATTGCCTACACACAGCCCTATCTGGCCAGCTCCTGATCGCAGAGCTAGCACTGTGCATATCCTGGCAAACCAATTTTTCCTTGACCTCCAACTAGAGGACATTCTCCAAGAGTCTGGCTTGTTAACTGGAAATGTTTTGTTGATCATCTCTTCAGCAAAATCATGAGGACTTCTCAAAGTAGTTAGAAAGCAGAAAGTCTGGCTGAAAGCTGTATAAATATAAGCCTGTGCCCACATGTATGTGCTCTTCCCTTGCAAGTATTCTTTTTTTCAAATGAATGCCTCAGCCCTCTGAAGCAGTTGTGACTCCATCCCCATCAGCTAACACATCCATAATCCTTGATGGTTGTGCACTGATCACACAGGTCTGGCCCTGTCCTGTTTAATATCTAACGGCAGACTGCCTGGTGACTACGCGTGCCAACCTCCAGAGCCCCCAGTTCTCCTCACAAGTGCCATATTGGCGCCCCAGCCTTGTTCCATTAGCGGGGCCCAAGCAGAGGCAAGAGCAGGCCTGGACCCCAGCCTTACTGGCCTTCCCCTGGCACTGCCACAGGGCATGTCATCCCACTGCCAGCTGCCCACAATAGGTCAGAGAATGCAACAGCCACTGCCTACCTGAGTCTGGCAGAAGCCAGCTGCTGGCCGAGTCACACGATGCATCAATGTGGAGCAAAGGTCATCAAAGCCTGTCCTCCACACTGTGGGGCCTGGGGATAAATAACAAAAACAAAATAAATTTAGAATCAGCTAATGGTCAAATTGCAATTCCAAACACTGGTGTCACATTGGCTGAGAAATTTACAATCGGTGTATTTTACTTCATCTGCACAAGTTACAAATTTGAAATCTAATGAACTGTAATGAAAGCCATGAAAATGGTTACTTGACCCTCTCTGTATTTTTACATGATTACCAGGCACTTTCACCTCATGTATTTGTGAAATTGGTTAAAATGTTGGGTGCACAGACGTAAGAGGCATGAGAGGTTCTTCTGTGTAGACGTGCGAAGGAAAGCAGGAAGGAGGGCAGATGGAGGGTGCGACATCCAGTGCATCACATGGGAATGTCAGTGTGTGCCTCAGCAGCCTGTACCTGCCACAGGACCCGGGGCCTTTTTTTAATTAATCATCATACAGGATAAATAATTTAGCCATTATCACTGGGAATAAATAGTAAGGCTGGTTTTCCTCTTGAGTTCCATCCATTCTGTTATCATCTTTTCCTTAATAGCCTATAGTTAGGGCTTGGTCCCAGGTTAATACACCCTATAACTAATAGAGACTGAAATACGTCGTGATATTCAGCAGTTTAAGAAAGTGTGTTCTTAGACATTGCAGTCTTGTCGATAAAAGGTAATTTACTTCTACACTACAATGCAAATAATGTGAAACTGGTCAGTGGAAACACACTTTGATAGGATTTTAGTTTTAAGTGCTATATTACGTCCCGCCTACAAAACAAAGCATGCGATGTCCTGCTAGCTCTAGGTCTCGTCCTATGAAAAGATGCACATGATCAGCTAACATTAAAACCCTCTAAACAGCTCAGGCCTCTCCAGAGGTTGCCCCATCTTGGATTGAGTGTCGTCGTTTACAACCCTTGCCCTATTTGACTGGATTGAGATCTGGGAATTTTAGAGGTCCTATCCAATGCCTTAGGCTTATTATCGTAATCCTCACATTGTTCTGAACAGATTTTGTTGTGTGGTGGTGTGCGCTTTCACTGCTGGCACAGGCAGTTCCAGTAGCAGGGTGCTTTGCCCTGGGGGGTGTCTACAAGGCCTACAGTGGCTTTTAGATGGGTGGTGTGTGTCAGCAAACTGCAGGGCACAGTGGTTCCCACAAGAACATTGCATTGGAAAGGAATCAATGCTCATCACTGTGTGTGGTCAGTGTTTCCTGTTGATGCAAAATGGGAAATGAAGTTCATTTTCCATGTGCGGTGGTGTTAAAATATAAAGGCTGTATTTTTCTGCAGTTACTGAAAATACAATCACAGTGAGCTTACAAAACTAACAACACTCACAGTCAAGCATTATTTTCTTCTTCTTCTTCCTTCTTCAGCTGCTCCCTTCAGGGGTTGCAACAGGGGATTATCTGCCTCCATCTCAGCCTATTGCTAGCTTCCTCTTTTGTCACATGAAGCCTCTGCATGTCCTCCTTCACTACATCCATGCACCTCCTCTGAGGCCTTCTTCTTTTCCTCTTGTATGGCAGCTCCATCTTCTGTCCACTATCGCTCCTCTGAACATGCCAAAACCATCTCAGCCTTGCAGCTGTCTATCTTTTTTACAAACTGGAGCAGTCAGTATGATATACTCATTTCTAATCTTGTCAGTTCTGGCCACAATGAAAAACTTAGCATCTTCAGCTCCGTATCCTATCTTTTTGTTAGTGCCACCATCTCCAAACTATATATCAAAGCAGGTCTCACTACCATCTTATAGACCTTCCCTTTCACTCTTGCTGCTATCTTTCTCTTGCAAATCACCCCTGAAAATCATCTCCACCCACTCCACCCTGTCTGCACTCTCTTCTTCATATCTCTTGTGCACTGCTGTTGCTCTGGATGGTTAACCCTATTTAATTAAAGTTATCCACCACCTCTGCTCCTTGCAGCTTCACTGTTACACCTCTCTCTCTCTCTCTCTCTCTCTCTCACACACACACACACACACACACACACACACACACACACACACACACACACAAACACACACAAACACACGTAGTCTGTCTTTCTTCTGCTGACTTTCATTCCTCTTCTCTCTATAGCATACCTCCACCTCTTCAGGGTCTCTTCCACTCCACCTAGTCTCACTACAGATCACAATGCCATCTGCAAACATCACAGTCCACAGAGACTAGGCTTGTTTTACAGCCACAGGACCTTGTCACTTTGAGTCAAACATGAACTCCTCTGTATACCAAGTCATTTGAAAGTCGAATGTGAGCCTGTCTGTCTTAATCAAATCTACATCAGACTGACTAAAAAAACTAAAAGAGTCTAGGTGTTGCAATGGCTCAGTCTGGCAAGTCCAGAAATCATGTGTTGGGACCTTAAATGAGCTGTGCATAAATGAATACCCACAGATCTCAAAGAACTGAGGCAATGTTGTAAAGTAAAGTGAGCTAAAATTCCTCTGTGATGATGTGAGAGAAGTCATAAAGAAAACAGTCGGTCCGTGTTATTTCTGTTAAAGTTGGTTCTACAAGCTGTTGAATCATGGGTTGTGTTTAGATGTTTTTTACAGGACTGTTTCAATGTTTTTCACATTACTGTAAGTGATCATTTCTAAATTACTCCTTGCTTTCCTCCTCTGCACAAAGTCAAAACATGCCAATAAAGATATATCTGTGGACAATATAAAGCCAATAAAACATTGTTTGGGTTTAATAGAAAACACAGAAGGCATTGTTCTGCATGTGTTCAATAGAGTCTTCACAGTATAATAAGATGAAAGCCTAAGGCCAAAGCCTCAGAATTAAATCAGCTATCATGGAGTTTGTAATATTGACACGTGTAATTTTTCTTCAGAAAAAAAAAGTTCAAGAAAAAGCAAGTCTGATCAGATGCTTAGCATAGGCAGCAATTAAGCTAGCTAGGTAGCTACTTACCCACCGAGTTGAGCCATAGCCTTTAGCTTTACCCCTTCTTCTTCAAACCTTTGGCTAGAAGACAGCATGTAGAATACCTAGGTAACAAAAACCTGCATATGCATTATTTTTTCTAAATGCTTTCAGCCAGTCGAAAAAGTGCATCGTCTACTGACTGTCCAAAGCATTTTACTTATTGTGGGAATGCTACATAATAAGTAAATAAGTACATTTCAATCCAATCCAATCAAGTATGAAGTCAAAGAAAAGAAAAACTTTAGAACCAAATAAATATTAAAATGTGGTTTAACTGACAAAAGTGACTTCAGACCAAACCTCCCCCTATATAACCTAATAATTCTTATATGAGGACTTCTCAGGGAGGTTTTTTCAGAACAAATGGCTTAGCAATGTCAGAGGCTATCACAAGACATTAACAGATGATTCTCAAATCTAACCTGCAAATTTGGCCCACATCTCATTTCTTCTTACTGAAATGATGGCAACTCTTGCTAGGTACTGCTTTAAGGTAGTGCTTGGATCAATACGTCCTCTCATAATTTAGTCAGGAAAGTCTGAGCCATGCATCATTTACACAGCGTGCAGCAATGCACAGAAGGCATACTACAAAACCTGCAGTACTTTATATACATATGTGTGCAGCATTTTATATGTTCACCAGCAAATAAAATGTTAGTTCAAAGTATAACTGCAACATTTTTTCTTTTAAATAGCTTGGGTTTCTCTCTAATATCAGTTAATAGATTAAAAACTAGTGAAAACTACAATTCAAAATTACTCAAAATTAGACAACAACTTACATTATCCTGAATTTGATCTTAATTTGATGTTAGGATAATTTAAAATTATCCTAACATCAACTGGGGGGTCAAGCTGAGGGGAATATCAAAACTGCAAATATTGCACATCACAATTATTTTTTTAACCCTCAAATTAGAAGCTTTTAAATGAACTCTTTGGGACACTTCACAGATGGAAGCCTTGCACTTGGTCGTAATTTCCTTTTTGCCCTAAAACTAATATCAATCACTTTGAAAGATGGCGAGCTCGTGGTTGTTTTAAAGGTAAAGACTGACAGAATGACCCTTGAAGCAATTGTAAGAGAGTGTAGTTTTTCCAGTTCTTAAACGATTCAAATTTTAAAATGACAGTCCTCTCAATATTTAGCCAGGAGCCACCTAGCATCCAGTGTCATGCATGCAGCCGCCTTGTGTTAATTTGATTTTTATTATATTATATATGTTAAGAAAATTAGAGAAATGTGTCCAAAGTGTGAGAAGTCCATTTGGAGGAGGCAGAGTCGTGGTTTGGGGTATCTTTTCTGCATCAGCAGTTAGGGCCTCTTCTACAGTTACACTGCAAGCTAAACAGTGATACTTATCATAAGCTCCTTTACGTATCTCTGCTTTGAAAATGATAATCTTAAAAATAATGAAATTAATTAAGAATACTTTTAAGTAAAAAAAAAACCACTTGAATTACACCCCTACAGGCATCATTTTAAACTGGACTAAGTAAGAGATTCAAAAGACACCAAATTCTTATTTCATGCATTCACAACCTTTATATGTTTGGTTTGCCAGAGACCTACATATCATTTCTTTACTTTAAAGAAGAAAGAATTTGGCCATCTGGTATTATTATTACTATCATCACTGTTTTGTTCGGGGTTGGTTAAAACAGTTCACAGCCTGTACAATTGCTCATGCACTGAAACCTCTGATGCTGAAATCCTATCGCCTTGACCTTTAACAAAAGACTGAGCATCCCTGAGGGGAGCTAAATAAAAGGGCACCACTGTGTTTTCTACTGATGCCACTGATATGATATCAATGGTTTTTCAGTAAGGGGGGGATTTGCTCTTGCTTTTTTTGGTATATGAAGGCCCACATTGCTAAAAAGAGGCTGTCAGGGTGCATAAAGTGTCGAAAAGAGACTTCCTCATCCCTTCTTGCCCCAAGGACAGTAAGGAGGGCAGCAGAGGAGCACTGATTGGGAACAACACCTGTCAGGTGAGGCTTTCGCAGTTGACAGCGCAGAAAGAGTGCCAGGTCGACCGCTATGACTGCTAATCTGTGACGTGGCAACCTGCCGGGCTCTGCCAGTCTCGAGAGAGAGAGAGAGAGAGAGAGAGCGCCAGGAGCCCCAGCGTTGAGGCTTTTCTGGGGCTACAATCCTGCTAATGTCTCCCCGAACAGAATGAACCACGCTGACATGCTCTAAATACATTTCATTATCATCATCATGATTATATCACTAATTGTGTGTGCTTGGTAACGTGCTGCAGCAGCCTCCTCCAGGGAGGTGTCTGAAAGACTGAATGATTAAAACATGTATGATGAACCATGCATCAAAATGTCCCTGCGGGCCTCTTCGCAAGATACATGTAAGCAGCTCCACTGACACTCTGAGCCAGCAAACAGCAGAGGATGTGATCTACTGAGGGTTGAAAGGCCGGGGAGAAACCTGCAGGCAATAACAAGACAGCAGGTGGATATTAGAGATGCAGAGGATTGACCTGAGCTGACCCATCCATATCCTGAAACCCACACTACCTAACCTATATACCTTAAGACATGGGTCCAGAGCAGCCTAAATAATTCCACCACCACACAACGAGTGAAGCAGAGGCTTAGGTTCAAATCATGGCTGGGCTTCTTTGGCCTGTGCTTGGCAATGTTTCCATCCTTATATGTGGTTGACAGGAGCGGATAAAGTTTTTGTGACAGCATTTGATGAATGTTTAATCCAACATTCATACATCGAGGGCTGGGACTGGGTCCCCAGTCAAAACCCACCAAAGACACACAGCAGGTGTGTAAAATATTCATTCACTACACGCTTTATTAAGAATGAAACATATCATGGTCCCCGTTCATTTATTCATTTCGATTATCGAAACAAAAGACAGAAAAATGAGAGATTAAAACATGGTGGGCGCGCTATTCTGTATTTGTCTCACAGATTTGTAACGATTTGTTTTGTGACAAATAACTCTGTCTGTTGAAATCCTGCTGTCATCTTGCTGAGAGTCAGGCAGCTACTGCGAGAGAAGCTTTCATGTGAGGGGCTGTAACAAATTACTGTCTGTCTGTCTGGGACTATCCAGCTCTGCATCCGATTGCAGCAGCTTGACCTTTGACTGGTCCAGGAGTGGCCAGGGACTCATCACACACGGCGTGCTGATACATACCTGAGCCATCAACCAAGAAAGGGACAGGTTTCATATTTTTATTAATTAATGGCCATTAATGATCTCTCCTGGTGACAAATCACCACACGCAGACAAATGAAGTGACTAATGCCGTGCCTGTCAGTGCTCGGGCTAGCTGAATGAATATGTCACTGTGGAGTGCCAGCGCTATTTCAACATACCCTTTTTGAATGAATGTGTCACACACATGACAAAATTTCCCCATGGAGATCATTAAAGTTTCATCTAATCTAATCGAATTAGTTCAAGTCCTGACAAACTGCCCAAGGCTGCGAGGCGAAAACAGCGAATCTACACAGAACAGACAAAAATATATCCAGATTAGAAATTTAAATATTCCTTATAAAGCGTTGTTACAGTGGTACTGAAGATGTGGTGACAGCATGCCAGCTATCACTACACTGCTATTATTTATTTATTTAGTTTTGACAAGGTTAAAAATCAAAATTTGCAATCTTTTACATATAGTTTTGCTGCGGTTTCACATCTGTTTTAGATGAAGCTGTATCTGCTCTGAGGCAACATTTTTATTTATTTTTTGTTGCTTGATACTGTAATAAGAAGCTCAGCCTGTTTAGCATACATCATCTTAATGTAAGTCTGTGTATTGTCTAAATATGACTGAAGATATTTAGATGGGTTTTGAGTTGCTTTACTGTTTCCTGTCAGCTCAAAGCTGTCTGTCCTTTCTGACCTCTGACATCAATAATACATTTTCACCCAGAGAACTTCAGCTCACTGGATAGTCTCTCTTTTTATTTTGAGCATTCTCCAAAATGTTTGTATAGAAAAATCCCAACAGATCAGCAGTTTCTGAAATACTCAGACTAGCTTTTCAGGCACCAACAACCATGCCTCACTCAAAGTAAATGAACTTTTTAAAAATTTTGATGTCAGTTTGAACTTCCAGGTCATCTTGACCGTGTCTACGTGCTTAAATGTACTGATTTTTGTGTTCACAAGCAGTTGAACAGATATACCTAAGAAAGTGGCCAGTGAATGTGTATTGGACAAGTAAGAGACAATTTTGCAATTCTTGAGCCCTCTTAATGCCTTCAAGTCAAAGATTCTTACAGCCTTAGCAGAGATTAAGTGTATCATGGTCAAAGAAAGCTCCCTGTGTAAGTTTAATAACATGTATTGATCTGGTATAACATGATAGGTCACAGCTTGCACCCAATAACATGTCTTTACTTTGCAGCAAGAGTCCCTTTTACTCCCTTTTTAAGCAATTACATTTTCACTTGAGCTTAAAAAAATATTACTAACTGTACAAGCCAGACAGTTGACTTTTATTTATAATTAAGCACAATGTGGCAAAATATGAAAGGGATTAATGAACATTTTCTTGTGAATTGCAAATAATAAAAAGCATGCATATAAAAATCATATAAAAGCATTTTTGATGCTTTAATTTATTAGCAGTGTTTTAAAGCATTATGGAAAGGTATGTTTCTTAGACAATCCATACCTTTTCTTTACAGTGAAATGTAGTGTTTCGGTTATTTTGTCACTTGATGTTAATGTTGCTGAATTTTTATTTTTAATATTTTTTTATTCTTATTATTTTATTATTTATTTCATTATTATTATGTGTGCTAAATGACTTGATAAAAGTCAATTTTATAATCGGCGGAGGAAGCTCCTCACTTTTCTCCTCCCGCGCTTGTCTGACGTCACTTCCGCCGCCCAGAAAACATGGCGGCTGCCAGTACCTGTGATTCGGTGCACACCCTGCCCAAAAACGTAGTCATTAAGACTGAACCAGAAGCGGAGGATGTGTCGGTCAAGCGGGAGCCCGTCGTTCCTCTCATTGCCCCGGTCAGCGGACTCCAGCCTCTCTCGTGGTCGCAGGACCACCGCCTGGCTGTGTGCACCTCCAGTTCCCTGGCGGTGATGGAGCTGGTGTGCGACGTCCACAACAACAAACAGGACCTAACGCTGCACAGGACTTCAATCCCCGTCCCAGCCGAGGAATACAAACTGCGGGTAAGCGACCGCATACAGTCGCCTGTTACCTGCTAACACCAACACGTTATAAGAGGGAAATATCAGAACCCATGCAGCTCTGTAGCTTTAGCTTACTGAGCTGATGTGGTGTTTACAAGTCACGTGCTCCACTGTTTTGATTGGGAAACAATAACTTCTTCTGCGGGAAGCTCACCTTTATTTTACTTATTTATTTTTTAAATTTCAGTTTAGTTTGGGCTAGTTTAGTTTTTGTTTGAAAACGTAGGAGTACAGAGTGGGGAACTGTGGTGCTGCATGAGGAAGTCCGGAGTAGCAGAGAAGTATGTGGGGGTGGTGCAGGACATGCACGAGGGATCTGCTCAGAGCCCCTTCTTGTTTGCAGCGGTGATGGACAGATTGATAATGTCAGTCAGGAATCTCCGTGGACTGTGATGTTTGCAATGACATTGCGAGAGTAAAGAGCAGGTGGAAGAGAGCCTGGAGAGGTGGAGGTATACTGTGGAGCAAAGAGGAAAGACATAATACATGTGTGAGTGAGAGGGAGACTGGTGTAGAGCAGGGCAATATGACCAAAAATATTATCACGATATACATTTGAAAATTTGCGATAACAATATAATTGACGATATAATTGACACTAGACAAAATACTTTACAACTCCACAACTTTATTAGTGCAAAAAAACAAAACCCATCAATGTATTTTCACTTAAACAAGCAGCTGTTTTTTTTTTTTTATGTGCATTAAATTTATATAAAAATTAACAGTGGAAATGCAAATTCCTTGCTGACAGTTTAACCAAACCTAGTGGAAATTGGCCGACATATCCTCAGCATAACCTTGTATAATATCCACAAAACTTAAAAAGACGTCATACACGCACAACACGGTAATATTATATCGAAGCGCAGTACAGATCACTCCGCGAGGCTCCTGCCTACGTTAGCCGTAATGCTCCGACAATCCATCAAACTGTGCGGTTCGTAGCTTAGCAAAGTCATACTGAAAGGTTTAGGCATGTGCAGGGGATAGATACAGTGGCTTGCAAAAGTATTCGGCCCCCTTGAACTTTTCCACATTTTGTCACATTACAGCCACAAACATGAATCAATTTTATTGGAATTCCACGTGAAAGACCGATACAAAGTGGTGTACACGTGAGAAGTGGAACGAAATTCATACATGATTCCAGACTTTTTTTTTTTTTTTTTTTAAACCATTCCATTGTTGCCCTGGCTTTATGTTTAGGGTCGTTGTCCTGCTGGAAGCTGAACCTCTCAAATCTTTTGCAGACTCCAAGAGGTTTTCTTCCAAGATTGCCCTGTATTTGGCTCCATCCATCTTCCCATAAACTCTGACCAGCTTCCCTGTCAATGCTGAAGAGAAGCACCCCCAGAGCATGATGCTGCCACCACCATATTTGACAGTGGGGATGGTGTGTTCAGAGTGATGTGCAGTGTTAGTTTTCCGCCACACATAGCGTTTTGCATTTTGACCAAAAAGTTCCATTTTGGTCTCATCTGACCAGAGCACCTTCTTCCACATGTTTGCTGTGTCCCCCACATGGCCTGTGGCAAACTGCAAACGGGACTTCTTATGGTTTTCTGTTAACAATGGCTTTCTTCTTGCCACTCTTCTATAAAGGCCAACTTTATGCAGTGCACGACTAGTAGTTGTCCTATGGACAGATTCCCCCACCTGAGCTGTAGATCTCTGCAGCTCGTCCAGAGTCACCATGGGCCTCTTGGCTGCATTTCTGATCAGCGCTCCCCTTGTTCGGCCTGTGAGTTTAGGTGGACGGCCTTGTCTTGGTAGGTTTACAGTTGTGCCATACTCCTTCCATTTCTGAATGATGGCTTGAACAGTGCTCCGTGGGATGTTCAAGGCGTGGGAAATCTTTTTGTAGCCTAAGCCTGCTTTAAATTTCTCAATAATTTTATCCCTGACCTGTCTGGTGTGTTCTTTGGACTTCATGGTGTTGCTGCTCCCAATATTCTCTTGGACAACCTCTGAGGCCGTCACAGAGCAGCTGTATTTGTACTGACACTAGATTACACACAGGTGCACTCTATTTAGTCATTAGCACTCATCAGGCAATGTCTATGGGCAACTGACTGCACTCAGACCAAAGGGGCTGAATAATTACGCACACCCTACTTTGCAGTTATTTATTTGTAAAACATGTTTGGAATCATGTATGATTTTCGTTCCACTTCTCACGTGTACACCACTTTGTGTTGGTCTTTCACGTGAAATTCCAATAAAATTGATTCATGTTTGTGGCTGTAATGTGACAAAATGTGGGAAAGTTCAAGGGGGCTGAATACTTTTGCAAGCCACTGTATATATGGATATAAAGGAAAACAGGAAGAGTTAACTATAACTGCCTCAAACCATGTTAACCAAGGTTAATAGCTACTCTTATAGCTATACTAAATACACTGCAAGACAGTCATTCATTAACCGAGGAACAAAAGAAAGAGTATAACTGCTAAACAGTTGACCTTAAGAGCAACTAGCCTTGAAACTCTTCAGGAGTTTTGCAATATTGTCACATCATAAAACAGAAAAAAAATGTTTTCTTGCTGGGATGTTTTATCTTCGGTTGAGCCTTTTAACCAGCTGTTTAAGGCCCTGCTTTTCCACCATGTAACTACGGTACTCTTCCTGTCATGTAGGGTACAGCTAACTAGCTCACATCTGTCCACTTATGTCTACTAATCAAGGTAGACTAAATCAGCTGTTTAATGTTGTTTCTAAACGAGATTTTCAAACATTGCTTCATATTCATAAATGAATGTGGGAAATAAATAAACTCTTAGGTTCTTCCCTCAGTCTCCCTCATGTCTCCTCTTGTGATCAGAGCTTTACATACAGTTGGGCCCATAGGTTTTTGTGGTTTGCACCCTGTATTAAACCCTTTGTGTTTGCATTCATGAAGGCGTCTCTTGATTTTAGACTTTCACAATGGCAAGCGAATGTTCTTGACTCAGCTAAGTGCTGGTTTTTCTAGACCTTGGAATTAATTTTGTCGTCTTGAACTTCATGATGTCATCTTTGGTCTTTTTGTTTCTGAGTTGGGCAGTGCATTTTTTCTTTTTAAGAATGCACCAGGTTACTGATTTGGATTTGGCCACTGCTGAAGTTTTTTTTTGTGTGTGTGTCTCTGCTACGTTTGTTTTGTTTTTCAACCTAGTAATGCTTTCTTTAACTTGCATGGGCACCTCTGAACAGCAGAACTCCATATCCTCGATTTGCTTAATTTGTTATGAAATAACAAAGGAACAGGTCTCCCCTGGCCATGAAACTGCTTGCCAGTGACATGAAACTGCGATTTGGGCAACAGTGCTTAAAAATGGCTGTACTCTAAACAGTTGATGCAGTATTTTTGTGAAACCCCTTTAAATGATGGTGTATGAAGTATGCACTTTCGTCACATTACAGGCCTGAAGCACAAAAATGGCTTGTAACACATTCCCAATTGTTTGCATTGTGTGTTCAACTTATTGACCCATTAGCTTTGTGCAAGACCTTTCAGAGCATGATCACTGCTCACAAATTATTAAAGTCATTGCTTCAGTAAATAAATAACATATAAATAGGTGATCACAAACTGATATGTGTTACTCCTGTAACGGTGTTGATGTTTGTTTTCTCATTAAACAAATTGTGTACACATGTCTCAGAAAGGGAGCCAAGCACTTTTGTGCTATTAGTTTGGCTATTAGTTTGGCAGTGGTGAATGTTTCTGTATTTTCATTATTTACTAAAGCGCAGGGAAGATAATCAAAGTAATAGAATACAAATGCTGATTTTAAACAAACAAAAAAACGAGAGAAACAATTTTGTTGTGGTAAATTTGTCTCTTCGCAGCTGCTCTTGTGTATAAACATGAGTGCTTTTAGGTTTCGTCTCCAGTCCAAAAATCCACTTGGCAGATACATTGTTGGACCTAGCTGAATTTTATAATCCACTAGGCACGGTGGCAGACAGGCAAAGTTGGTTTCCAGCTGTCAATGGCTGATATGAATAACTGCTTTTTAATGGGAGGTACTGAGCTGGGAGCTGTAGACTGTGGCTCACAAAGCATGGCTTGGTTTTTTTTAGAGGCCATGATATTGTCTGTATAATAGTACAGCCACCCAGGAGGCTGTTTTCTGTGGTGAAGCTGGGCCATGATGTTCACCATTTACCTAAAATGATCCTGCATTAAAAAATGAGATAACAAAACTTAGATATCTCTAATTTATTCATTGCAGTCTGTTTGGTTATACTGCGTCTATCCTGTTTGTCCAGTTTGTTGACATAAAACTTTTTCTAGGTTTTACTCGCTGTTAGAGCTGGGCGATAGAACGATAACGATATGTATCGCGATATAACTTTTACTCGATAGAGAAATTAAGCTATCGCGATAGACCTCGCCGCTCTTGTCCTCTTAAAAAAAAAAAAAAAAAAAAAAGGTCAGCCAATCCAAATTAAGTAGCACAGAGCCGAACCAATCACAGCCGCAGCGTCACGTCGTGTGACTTGTTACATACAGCACAAGTGCCAAGCCGCACGTGTGTTTGTTTGGGAAGCAGCCAGCGGTAATGGAGCCAGCGCGTAATGGAGGAAATGAGTGTGCCGACTAGAAAAATCTACCGAGCGTGACCGAAGAGAAAACAGATGATGGTTCCAATGCCGGAGAGATTGTCGAACGGAAGAGTCATAGAAGTTCCGTAGTGTGAAGGTATTTCGGCTATTTCAAGTCTGACAAAAAACAGAGTAGCGTGCACTGTAAATTGTGCCGAAAGCAAGTCTGGAAATACAATAAACTGGTGCATGCGTCACACTGTGCGCCACGTTATTGTTTCGGTGAAATGAATTTCTACAATACTGTTACTGTTAATTCTACTCTCTGCAGTGTTTAAATGCTTACATACACACACATTTTTCTGTCCCTCCACACATACGACTCGGTTCTGCTTCTATGCCCCAGCTTTGTTTGCTTTTTCCCACCGAGGCTTCTAGACTTCTGATTGGCCAACATTTCTGCACGGTTAGGAATCTAGCGCCACCTGCTGCTTTGGCATGTTCACAGCAGCGTTTTCCTTCATTTCTGCTTTTATGTGTGGACGGGATTATTTTTTAAAACGAAAACGGAAAATCTCCGTTTTCAAAAATACCCGTGTACGTGTGGACGTAGCCTCAGTCTCTGACTGGAAGCGCTAATTCGTCATTCGGTTTTTGTCAGACTAAAGTAACTGTTAAAACTATTTGAAAAGCTCAGCTATACAACAAGGAGAGATTGAGAATTTCCTTTTAGTTCTCAGTTTATTTGATATTGACAAAAGTTAGTCAGTTTTGTCTGTTCTTCTGTAAAACAAACTGAGATTTATTTTTAGAATTAATATTTTGTTTCTAAGTGGAATTGACAATTTAGTCTGTTTCGTTTGTTCTATTTTGAAACTTAAACGCTTTAGTGGCTGCCTTTTGTGTAGTTTGCAATATTTGCCTTTATTTATCTGAAAAAGTCTCATGTTCCTTAAGTACATCTACCCTGTTGAACTTATTATGGGGAATAAATATTTAAATAAAAACAAGCTGCTGATTATTTCACATTTTACTTGTGAGCAACGGCACATTTAAATCTTACAAATATAGTTATTTGACTTATATCGTGATAGATATCGTTATCGCCTGAAATGAAAAAAACATATCGTGATTAGGGCTGCCACGATTTGTCGACTAGTCACGATTACGTCGACTATCAAAATCGTCGACGACTGATTTAATAGTCGACGTGTCGTTTGAAGCTTTGTAAGATCGCAAAAGACGCAGGAATAATAGCAGGATTTAAGAGTGTAATAACGGACTGAAACAGAAGATGGCAGCACTGCATGTACAAGGATGCCAGCTGCCGTTAAACCCCGAAGAAGAAGAAGCAGCTGTGTCCCAGAATTCATAGCGCGGCCCAGCTTAGTTTCCAACAATGGCGGTAGCTAGTTAGTTTTAATATTACTCTTATTATTCTTTCTGGGTCACAAAATAAACGTTTAACATATTTTCAGGTGAGAATGTAGCTGTGTAAACCTCAAATATCTGCTCAGTTTATCAGGACACCACATATTTTCAAAAGCGCTCCGACGTTTTCGGAGACGTCTGTTACCCACTAGCTCGATAGCTAGCCGGGGGCTAGGTCACTAGCGCCGTGAGAACACCGGACTCCCGGCAAATTGTTTTCAAACCCACCGCCGTCTTTCGCGACTCAGGTTAAATATATATGAGTCACTTAGATAAATTAAAAATGTTGTTGTTTGGCTTTTTTTTTTTTTTTAGTATTTTATTTGTTCCTGAGTAAATCGGTTTGGCTGAGATTAAAGTTATAGTTTTTACACAGCTGAATAAACGTCAAGCAGACAGCTGATTATCAGAAGTGTGAGATGCTCGAGAATTTACTCCGGTGTCCTGTTATATTTTAGATAGCAAGGAGTTTATTAAACTTTACCAAAACAATCTGCAAATTTCATTAAAATTGAATAAACTATCATCTTGTCTTTATTTTTAGTTAGCACCTTAAAAGCTTAAAGCTGTAAGCTAATGATAGTTATATAAGAGCAGATGCTGCTGGTGCAATAAGCTGTAGTTTTACGTCCAGTGGATGATGATCTGATTAGTCGACTAATCGCATAAATAATCGGTGACTAGTCGACTATCAAAATAATCGTTTGTGGCAGCCCTAATCGTGATATGAAAAAATCTCATATCGCCCAGCTCTACTCGCTGTAGAGCAGCAATAATTAGGTGGTTATTTCATTAGATGATTCACAGAAAATGGATCATCAGTGCTTTGGTAACAGTTTTAGCCTTTTCTGTGGAAATACCACTTATTAAGCTAAAACCTGATGATGATTTTGTTGCTTAACAGAAGAAATAAATGATTGCTAAAAAGAGATCATTACAGCTAATTATATGTAGTGCTTCTAATGCTTTTTTAACATCTAGCAGTGCATACTGACATTCAGATGTGCACATAGAAAAATGATATATATATAAGTGCATTTATATGTGAGATAAATGCACACTTTTTGAATAGTTTTCAAAAATACTGTTTATATGGTGCTTCTCTGTAAATCTTTGCAATATTGCAACATTTCTAAGGACTTTGTGGTAGGTCTTGAGTTGTAGCTGATGACGTTACTTCTGTTCTGCTCTCACTTTGCATAGTTTTCTTGCATATTTTGCAAAGTATTCAGCTCTTTTGGATGTTGTTGAAGTTGCTCCTTTTTTTCTGTATTTAATCTGTATTCTAATTTTTGCCTCATAACTTTTGCACTGTCCACTTCCTGCTGTGACAAAACAAATTTCCCACGTGTGGGACTAATAAAGGTTATCTTATCTTATCTTATCATCATCAGAGGCTGATGATGTGGCTCTTGTGCTGTTGTTGTAGGTGCATAGGAATGTAAACATGTGCCATCCCTATGTCACTGACACCAAGATATAATGCTTTTATATCACGTGAAAATTTTATATCTGCGTTATAGCAGATGCTATGATATGGCACGTTCCTTGTAGCCTGAGCAAGTCTGGCATAAAGAACCAGTTTTCTGCCTGTAGCAGGGTGTCGTTACAGTGGCCCCCCCCCCAAGCTGAGACAACCTGTAAGAAAACAAAACAGGAAGGGCTGGGGCATGTTGGCTTGATGATATAAAATATCATAGTAAAGCCAATACAAAAGTGCTTTAAACCGGCCTTATTTTCAATGGCCAGCAGGGGCAACACGTGTGTATAATATTTGTATGGGAATCTATGGGAAAATCAGCCCTCTTGTGCCTTACTTTTCTGACCCAAGTTAATACTTTGCTGTTTGATTTCATGGGTCAAGTCATGGGGATTAAAACATCAAATTAATTTAGGCAATTATCGACATTTTTGGAGTCAGCGGGATTATCCAGGGTATGCTCATTGGATGTCCACTCTGCTTATCCACCCTCAGTCCTCACATTTGGTCAAAGCACCAAAAATGGCAGTAGTGTAAACACACAGCTTTTCAGATGAAGTGTTGGTGGTTTATCAAATAAAACATTTCTGCACATGAAATTAAGAACAAACTTGACTTTATAATCCTTAAATATATGTTGTTTTTGCCTTTTAAGGTGGGGCCATCAGTAGAGCTGTCTGAAGCAATGGTGAAGTTCGCTACACATCCAGATCCCACAGTAAGGCAAGCATTTTTGGCTGACAGCGTGATCAACCCATCAGTAGGCGTGCACAAAGGAATAAAGTACGCCAGCTGGTCTCCGTTGGGTTGTGACTCGAGTGGACGCTGCTTGCTCGCTTGCCTAACGCTTGACCACAGACTTACCATTCATAACAGCCACAAGCGTCTTGAGTGGAACACGCTAGTTGATCTTACTAAAAAGTACAGCGAGAGGCTAAAAGAGCGGAATTATGCCAGAAAGGATGACAAGCTGCCGCAGACTAACTTACAGGACTTTGACGAGCTGCAGCGGCGTTTCCGTATGCAGACGCCACTGAGAATGGAGTGGTCGAGTATTTACACGATTAAACAGGTTCAGCCGGACAACACGGGCGTAGACTTAGAGATGGTCCTCCTCGCTGTCTTGATGGAAAACGGTGACCTCGTCTTGTGGAAGTTTGTGTTGCCTTTTACAGACGGGGCAGATGTCACGTTTTATGACACCATCGAATCAGGCGTGACCAGACCAAGTGACTTAGCGTGGTGGGAGTATGAAAACGCAGATCGTCGCATGAGCGGCCTGATTGTCGGCAGTGAGGTGGGACCCGTCAAGATCATGCCAGTCAGCCTGTCGGGAGTGAAGGGGTACTTCACCCTCCGACACCCCGTCATCCTGTGGAAGGAGTGCGATGAAATCGCTGTTGAAAACCTCAAATGTGTCCCGATGATCCACCCGATACATAAATCCAGCTGCAGCCTCATCGTCGCATCACGTGGCTGCTACGTCTTTTGGTGTTTACTTGTGATTTCCCCAGCTGGACTAAATGTACACAACTCTCACGTGGCTGGGCTGCACTCCCTTCCTGTAGTCTCCCTGGCGGTCAGTCAACAAGGTGTCGCGGTGTACACTTGTTCCACAGACGGGTGGATTAAAAAGCTGACGCCAACTTTTACAGAGAGCACTTTAATATTTAAGCAGGAGGAAATGATGCGACCAGAGAACCTCACGGGGAGGAGGATACACGGGATTGCAGTGAGCCGCAACGGAGCATATATTGCACTTGTCAGCACGCAAGGTATGGTTGATGGCTATCATCCAGTTAACAGGACTTACCAGGTTCACTTTGTGACCTTAAAAACTCCAGAAGCCGCAGCAGCGTTGTTGCTCAGGTCTCCTACGCAGAACTTGTATAAAATGGCCGACCTGCTCGACCTGGTGAGGTGGCAGATTTTGAAAAACAAGTCCATCCCTGCATCACTGCAGGACGAGCTCGATCAAAAGATCCGGGAAGCGGACTCTCCTTACTTGTGGCGATTCAAGCTCTTTTTGGTGCGAATACTTCACCAGTCACTGCAGTCACCTAACACAGAAAACAACTGGAAACCTGCAAAAGAGGGAAGCAAGGTGTTCATAAGAGATGCGGAAGAGGAGGATGGAGAAGACAAAGAAGGTGCTGTGAAAGAGGAAGGTGAGCCCGGAGGAGAAAAACTGGAGAAGGAGGAAAATCAGGAGGAGCAAAGGGCAGAGGTACAGGCTTGGATGAACACCGTAGAGACTCACTTGATGAGAGAAAACATGAAGAAGGTGTTAGGGGTGGTGTACCTCAATACCTGGCTAGCAGAGAACATTAGCATACCCACCTGTGGCCTGGTGGAGTATCTCTCTAAAGACACCAACGACAGAGCATCAGAGGTAATGACTCGCGTGTTATTTTTTTCTACTTAAGACACCACTGCACGTTCTTTTGGTTTGGTTTTCCTGAATACAGCGCTGTAAAAAGTATTTGAAAAGCTTAAATGTTTCAGATCATTTAAAAAATGTTAGTAGTAGTCAAAGGACAGAGTTTTTACGTGATCATTTGAAAAGAACCTGTAGATTATAGAAACAAATTCAATGACATCTATCACTCTGGACAGTGTTACAAAACCATTTCTTAGGCTTTGGGGACTCCAGTGAACCACGGTGAGAGCAATGATCCACAAATGAGGAAAATTTGGAACAGTAGTAAACCTTCCCAGGAGTGGCCGGCCTACTAAAACATTTCATCAAAGACTCATCCAGGAAGTCACAAAAGAACCTAGAACAGCATCTAAAGAACTGCAGACCCCAATTACTTCTGTTGTTGCTTCATGACCCAGAAAATCCAATCCAAGCACCTAAATCCAATTGAGGTGCTTTGGCACGCCCATAAACAGGCCACCCTAGCTTGAAAACCCTTCAGTGCGGGTTGATTACAAAGAATAGTTGGCTAAGAATTCACTAAACTCATTACCAGTTTTCGTCGTGATGCATTCTCAATCATCCAGGTAAGTAAATTTCCAAAGATTGATGCAGCAACAACTCCACCTCATTGTTAGTCCATTTAAAAAAACTCTGTGCGTTTCCTTGACGTTTTGCCGCGACGTTTGAAAGAGCCGGAAAGTAAATAAACGGCAGACAGAAATGAGGCAGGCCGAATCGTCTTGTGTTTCACGCATGCGCAGTACTGGAACGTAAGCGTTTTCGGCCGTTTCAATGTGGACGCGCAACTCTGTGAAAACGACTGAAAACGCTAGTGTGGACGCGGAGCGTTTTCAGACAAAAACGCCGTTTTCAAATCTATCCGGGCTAGTGTGGATGTAGCCTCAGCTGACTGCAGGTTTCCTCAATTTTATAAACTGTACATTTGCATAATGACTGAAACCAGCCCATTACCAGTTATTGCAAATGTTTGATTGCAGTTACAATGGTTGTCAAGGGTGGCGCAACCAGGTAAGTTTAGGGGGCTACTTTTTCCAAGAGGGTTTGGAAATTTTCTAACTTTTGTATTTACTCAGGTTTTGTTTATCTGAAACATGCAAGTCTGGCAAATATGTAGGAGGGGGATACTTGTTAGATGTAAGGCTGCAGTGGAAGAAACTTCTTTGACTTCTTTGCCTCCGCTATACAAGTTGGGAATGCTTGCATTGGTTGCTTTAATTCAGACCCTTTGGTCCTGCATGCTTTGTCCTTCAGGTCCTGATTGGCCACATCAAGAATAAGATGAACAAGCAGACGTTCTCGGAGCGCTGCAGCCTGTGTCAGGATGTGCTGCCCTTCACAGACCACAAACAAACCATGTGTAAAAATGGACACATGTGGCTCAGGTACGCACAAAATTCTTGAACAACTTTAGAAACTTAAAACGTCTAAGGATGGTTGTTTTTCTTAGCTTTAGCCTGACAGGATGAGTAGGTGCACCGTTGGTTCAGATGCCACAGCTGAGCCTGAGCGTTGGGACATGAATTGAATCTCAATGCCGAACGCCTTCTTTGACGGTTTATTTATCTTCTCGGAGCAGTAATCAAGGCTCCTTCCTTCTGATATTTACCCATGCAGTACTCTCATCGTCTCATAAATATCGTCTGTCAAACATTTCTCCTGCCTGCTCTCTAGCTTGAACGTGGTGCCTCTGGTGGGCACTGAGGGGAAATCTGTGCCCGTCAGCTGCACCTCAGCACTGTTTCTGCTCTACTTTTATAATGCGTATGTGTGTGTGTGTGTGTGTGTGTGTGTGTGTGAGACTGTCCCTGGCAGCCAGCTCTCTAATGTATTTCTTTCGGTCTCCTCCAGGTGTGCGTTGTCATACCAGGCCTGCCAGACGCTGACGTTCAGACGGTGCCTCCTGCTGGATAGCATCGCCAGACTGCCAGAGCCTGAGGGTAAGCGCCACTTTCCATCTCCCTCCACCTCCATTTCACAGTCGCGCTCTCGATCAGCCGTCTCCTCCTGTCACCTTCAACATCAGCCTCTGCCGCTCGGATCAATGCTCGACATGTTGGATGACTGAGCCACACAAACATAATACTTATTAACTGTGACTGATTGCAGAAATTAGCACAGCGTCTTTTCTTTCTTTCTAGCCAGTGTGCTTTTGTATTTTCTTATAAGGCAAGAGTTGAGTTACTGGTCACAAAGCTCAGTCTTGTCACTTTCTCGGCTAGGACTTGAAATGTGTAGCTGGGGAATTCTGAATGCTGGAGCGGGAGTAAGTGATCTTTGCATGACTTCTTTAAGGTCGGTCAGCTCAGTAGGAGGGTAGAAATGTGCACTGACATGCACGTGCAACAATGCAATTAACAGAACGGGTGACTACTTTTTTTCTTTTTGCTTGTGCTTGTGAATTACTGAAGGGGTTAATACTTTGATACTCAGGGGAGAAAAAAACAAAACTATCCGAGGTTCCAGTGAGGAGGAGACACGTTAGTCCGGATTTCTTAAGTAAACGATAACCTGGATTAGAAAAACCTGTTGGCAGTGGAAAGCTGATTTCCACTGCCATGTGTACAGTTAGATGGATTTCTAATCAGCCTGTTCACAACAGACTGTAAACAGAAACACAGGTGTGACAGCAGAGCTGCGGGATGAAAGAGGAGATGAATGCATTACATACATCATTACTATATAATGCATGTAAACATGTTTTCTGATTGCCTTTATATCTGAAATAATGATTACATTCTGTTTCCTCATAAAAGTCCTAAAGGAAAGAATTAAGTTTACAAAAGCCTTAAGTATTGTCTCGAGCCCGCAGTCGACTGTGCAGGCAAGCCAGCAAAGGTTTCTGTATCAGTCTGGGGGTGTCCCGACCACAGTGACATTGCTGACTGCTGCTCACTCATTAGGTACGAGCTCTACATCGATTCTGATAAGGAGTCATTACAGTACACAATTGTAACATTAGAATTTAGGATTTAAATATACTGCTTAAACATAGGGGAATTGTACTGTATGCTAACAAATAATTGTTATCTTTATAATTGTTTTCCTCATACCATACGTTCCTCATGCCTTCTTTATATTTTGACCATTACAGTAATAATTTGCATTCTTTTAATGGTCTTAAAAAGCCTGAAACGCAGAAAGCCTCGGTGAGTCTGTGGAACGTTTATTGCATCTAAGTAATCTGATTATCAGACGTTTACTATTTACTCAAACTGATTAAGAAGATTTCTGTCTGTGGTCATTGTATCCAGTATTTCAGTTTCTTTAATTGGATTTGGGGAAAGTATGATTTGCTTCACATTAAATGTAGGAAACCCTCTTACATATTTATGTTCGGATATATTTGTAAGTTAGAGATCTTTGCTCTGCATTGGTTTTACAGTACATGTCTCTATGACATGTAATGTACACATCATCATAATAGCCTATAAATGGGTGGAGGTAAGCTCAATAATGATACAAATGAGAAAAAAATATATTATTCTACATAAACACAGAAGTGGGAAAAGAGCAGGCTCTGTGGTCCTGCAGGGGGAAAAATGATCTCAGGTCTTTATCAAACCTGCCTGAGGGGCAGCTCTGCTGGTCATCCCAGCCTATCTGAGCTAATGAGTGACAGGTCTGTGCAGTTGTGGCATCTGTCAAAATCAGCATCACCCCCCACTTGTCTAAAAACATCTTTAGGATGTTTGCCTTCTTTATAGTTCCTATTTCACTATTTTTATTATTATCACAGCAGTTTCTGTTTGGAATAAAAACCCTTTTATACATGAAATTCTTAAAAACAATTTAGAAGCTCTATGTCTGACAGCAAAAGACAAAAAAACCTACATTAATATTAAATATATGGCATTAAATAATTAGAGATAAACAAACCAGCCATGTTGCCATCTTGAATATGCCCGAGACACTACAGTCTGTGCAGCAGACAGGAGGCCGTTTCCCCCGCTGAGCCACTGCACATCATGTCTGTGAGATCTAACTTTAGTCGTGGGTGTTTTGGGATCACAAAGAAGAATTTTCTTTTCCCCTAAGTCCTGCCTCACTGATCAGTGTGAGATAATGCACTTTCACAGTAAACTTCCTAATTTAGTCATTTCTTATCTCTCACATACTTCATTAGAAAGCCCTGTTCTATACTTCTACGTCAATAGCAAACATGAGGTTAAAATTAGTTTTTTCAGTATTGTACAGTGGGATAAATACAATTTTTAACCCGTTTTATTCATTGCGGGTTAATTTACTCAAGCATAGATGTTTTTGTTTAACCAGTGGTCAGAAACTCTGACAAATGTTATAGATGTTTTAGAAAAGTAAGCCGTTTCCTTCGCATTACTTCTAACAAATGTTGGAAGACAATGCAGACTGACCATCGCTTACACTTGTCCTGTCTTGCGTGTAGAAAGCAGCAGGAGAGAAGCATGCTCTCATTACAGGAAGCGCTTAGTTTGTCAGACCAGTGTGTGCAAGGGGCGGCTCACTTAATTGTGGTGTGTCGTGAAAAGTTTAGGGCTAAGTTTGTTAATTTTTCATCCATATTTTCTCACCTGAATTTTTCTTTTTGGTGCTTTAGTATTAGACTATGCATGCACACTAACAATGAATTGTAATGTATTTTAATTAATGTAAATGACACTGAATAACAACTGTGAATGTGCAGGATAAAGCTTCAGCTTAATGTATGCGTACTTTTATATAACGTATTAGAATAGGCCGGCCTCCCAGTACCACTAATGAAGACTCAACAAAACACAAATAAAAATGTAGAGTTCACAAACAATAGTGATCATACCCCAGTTTTGAATGCTCAGCATATAAAAATGGTTATTACATAATTATTAAATATGTTTGCGTTCCATTGCAGTCCATTTTTATTGTATCTCATCACCTACTTCTCCCCATCTTTTGATATCAAACCTTTTCTTTCTTTGTCTGAACTACAGTTCGTGTCTCGAGGGCACAACACATTACCTCGGCTGTTCCAGCTCAAACTTCACTTGTATACTTACTTACTAAAAATGTTTATTATTTAGCCACATCCTTTTCTTAGGAATGGTGTGCACTATTGATTGTCCCACTTTTATTGCTTTAGTGGACAAGAACATTATCGATTTTTGTGTTTCTTATATAGAGAAAAGGGGTGTGGCACTACGCAGATTGCAAATAACGAGAGTACGACTGTGTTTGTAGAACGAGCCTGTAACATATGCATGGCAGTGAGAACAAATTGGCCAGTGTGCACACTTAATGAATCCAGTGGTAAGTTTGCACATGCCCTTATTTTGTGCTCAATTGTATACTCGTAGTGCTTAATGAGGCCATTTTTTTTGGGGGGGGGGGCTTAAATTGTACTCCTGTCACCCTTCAAAGTCTCTGATATTAATATATATACATAACCACATTAAATGAATTTGTTGTTCGTAATCTTGAGCACAAACAGAAGTTGTTTTGTTTCCCCACAGATCCAGAGTGGATAAAGAAGATACTGCAGGCACCCTGCACGCTCTGCGACTCGCCGATGATCTAGAGCTAAACGATCATTAAAACCTCAGGGCTTCCCCGCGACCTTCAGAGCTCGCCGCTCTGACACCGGGTCCAATCTTGTCAGACATCACTGCTTTTTTCTTTCTTAATTTTATATGTTTTGTTCATGTTTTTATTACTTTATATTGGTATGTTAAAAGAGCAAATAAAACGCTTTGAATATTTGTTGAAACTCTTATTTCACTCCAGTTACAAAGTGTGCAGTGTGTGCTTCCTGCCTCTAAACTTTTAAATTAATATTTTACGGAGGTAAAACATTTTGGAGTCAAACTTTACACATTTCTTTATTTTCCACCCCTCATCTAAAGCGAATTCCCACTCAGAGCAGTTTTTGGACAGAGATGCTCAGAAACAAAGTTTAAAATGTGGTTATATGTGGAGGTTTTTATTATTCAGTAGGACTTCAGGGCGCCATAAATAAGCTCCCTCATTTTCCTCATGTTGACTCTATTTCCAAACCTTTGGTGTAGTTTTTATTGCAAGTAAGTGGAACTTACTCTGCAAGTCCTATTTTAGTGGGGTTTTTTCTTCTTCTCCTCTTTTTTTTTTTTTTTTTTTTTGAGTGCAACAAATAATACACTCTGAATAATACATACTCTGGAAGAAACTCAACATACCTACTTTAATTGGCACTGTAAAACAATTTCCAAGCTCTGGGAGGAGGAGATGGAGGGTGGTGGTGCTCAGTCATTCTCTCAGATGAGGACTTCCGCTAATGTAAACGTAGAAGAGAAGAAGCGGCGAGGCAGATGAGATGAGCAAGAGGCAGAAAGAAAGCAAAAAGTGTGCTTAAAAACCCAGCGTGTCCCTCCCACGGGAGCCCGTTGTAATGAGATTCAGCAGTAATGAGGGACAGAACATGGCGCCAGATGTGATTCTAATTCTAATCAAGGACGGGAGGGTGGAGGTGATGGAGACGGGGGGTGTTAGGATAGAGAGCATATTGTTAAATACAATTAACCCTTTTTTCATATTTGGAGAGAACAAGGGCTGCAGGGTGGGGTTACAGGCTCAGCAGCGTGTTATCTGGCCCTCCTCCTTGTTGTGGAGACATGGAGGTCGGCTGCTGGTGATCAAAGAGGAAGCCGGAGCTGAGAGACCAGGCCGGCAGCAGAGCCTCTTCTCCACTGCGGCCTTACATCTCCAGGTCCAACAGGGGCGGGGTTGGGGCTGCCCTTCCTCTGGTGTCACCAGAGATGATAGCCTGCCCCCGGGCAAGGAGAGAGGAGGCAGCTCTGCTCCAAACTCTCGGGAGCTCATGAAAGGGAAGCTTTTTACTTTATTTTCCTAAGCCCACATTTCTCAGTTCAGTGGTGGCATTTATTGGCCCAAGACTCAGAAGACTCAGCGCATCGGTAGAAAAAAGGAGTGTCTCCCGTTTTGCTTGAAATTGAATCGCTTATCACATTATCCTGTGCAGTGCTGCAGGAGATGCCCTGGACTATTGTATGATTAGTTTGCTTTTAAGCTGCATAAGGCAGTCCTTTTTTTAAATGAACAGTGCCAAGGCTAATAAAGAACACAACTAGAACTCTCTTTAACTTCTGATGTGGCTTCTACAGTACTCCTCCTGAGGTCCACAAAGGGTTAAATGTTATTCCCGTGCTTTTACCCACAGATTTCCTTCCCTCGCCTCTGCTCTGTCCCAAAAAATTATAAGAACAGTCTTAAAAGTTTCTAAATTGATTAAACGAACGTGTCTGCAGACTACAACAGAGTGCAAAACGTGCACAAATGACTACTGAGAAAATATATAAATGTAATGACACTGTGAAGTTTTCTTCTGAAATTTGAAAGAAATCCTGCAGACCATGTGGATGCAGATCATTTTTATTTATTTTATAACCAAAAATGACAAAACTCTCAATAAGGATTGCTCAGTTTTGACTGATTTTAAACAAGTCCATTTATTAGTCTTTTTCTGGCCCTTTTATCTACATCTTCTCTTCTTCATCAGTTTGTTTCAAACCATTGTTTATTTCCCTGTGATGTCCTTTGTGATTTGTTTGTTTTTTAAATGTCAGACACACATAAAAGACACCGTTTGCGTGTTTTTACACTTTTTTTTTGATGTAAGGTATGATGCGGGTTGCACCACTCAGCGTGATACGGCATTCCCCGGTGGAACTGATAAGCGCACTTTCCAACTTTTAAGCAACATGTAAAAAAAAAACACGTGAAAGAAAAAGTTATATTATTCATTCCAAGTGGAGCTTTGTGCTTTTCCACATTTGTTGTTATATTAAACATTTTCTGAAGAGTCAAGGAATTATGAGCCAAAAGCCCAGACTTCAGACTGCTCTGTATGCTCAGTTTCAAGCTGATCTTTCTCCTCTTGCCCCACTGTGATGTCAGTGAGAGGGAATATTCAGATATTTCAGATACAACACTTAAGCCCCACCCACCTCTTAGGAATATGGTTATCCGGGGTGCAATCACAGGCTAATGACTCTTTAATTAAGTTAGCCAGTGAGCTTGCAGCATGCTTGGATTCACAGTCTGGTTTGAAACAGCAAAGATGGTGCCGTGAGAACATTCAGCTCAAGGTTTCAGGAGGCTTCATTTACCATTAGGTGGCGTCACAGTGGCTAGTTTTATAGTCTTCTATATAAGCTGTGGTTTTCATAGTTGATCAACTGAGGGGCTGTGCCAAGGCTCAATGTAAGGTGTATTCAAAGGTACTTTTGAATTTTGTATAATCCAAAGTTGGTGTAAAAATTTGGAGCAGAGGACAAAAATTTGCTGCTATATTTGCGCAGCTGCTGTCCTTTCTAGTGTCTCTTTTCACACTGCAGTAAGAATAGGATGGCAACCTCCAACTGACCAGGAAAAACAGTGGTTGGATAGTGATTGCATTACTTTTTTTTTTTTTTTTTTTTTGCTGTCTCCATCAAATAAAGAAAAAAAGAAACATGCGTTATTATTGCTAATATATATTGTAATATATCTATATCACTAAAGCACTTCTGGATGGATGCAAACTGCATTTCGTTGCCCTGTACCTGTGCATGTGCAATGACAATAAAGTTGAATTCTATTCTATTCTATTCTATTAAGGTTTATGTTAATAGATATTAGGTTTATCAAAAACAGTTAGCAGACTGACTCTGTCTTATCGCTATATTGACGCACCAAGTTGGTTTAAAGACCGCAATTGACTGCAAGAGGTTGCAGACCTGTTTCCTGTTGTTAAAGTGATGATTTTAGAGGTAAGAATTTTCAAGCTGATTGCAAACTTGCAATGATTTTGGTTGTACTGCAGTCTGTAGTGTTTTCCCCTGGTGTGACTGTAGCCTAAGTTAAAGTAACTCAAAGCCTCGTATTTAGCTTTTCATTAGATCCGACTGTGGTAGGTTTGCAGTATGGGGTGCCTTCTTGGCAGTCAGGTTTCTTTTTATCAGCCTGGGGATTTGTTGCTCGTTGTCGTGTTTGTCAAGTGCAAGTGGCTCCTCAGGTTGTAATGTTCCTGTCACTGATAGGTGGAGACCAGCGCTGTTAGAGGTTAGCTGTGTTTGGTTGATCCTCCTCCTGCTTTAATATAATAATCCGTCAAAGAGCATCTCCACTAGTAATTACCTGCTTCCCCTCCCTTTCTCTCCCAGTGTCTTTGCTCTCAAGACTTCAAACAGGGGATTTTTCTCTTTGCATACAATATTTATATCCTTTATGTCAGTGGCTGGAAGGCATAAAACATTCATGGCACCTTTTCACACCTTAATTTCATGTGATATTCCTTTTGTTTTGTTTAGAATAGATTTCCAACATGAGTCCCAGTGTATTCTCGAGAGAGTATCGATTTGTTTTGTTGCTTCAGAATTCTCCAATTTAAACCGCAGAACATGGCAGCTACTTTACTGCCTTAGACATGTGATTGCATCGCCTGTTGGGATCACAACACTGTGTCTGTTGATGATTTTTTTAACATTTTTTCAGGAGGAGTTGATGATAGGGTTGGGTAGTATTAAAGTGTCGATTTTTCTGTAGTATTAATCCAAGACTGCATTATTGTAATGCGAGGAAGCACCTTGATGTCCAACATCAGAATAGTGCAAGAAAAAAAACAACATCTTTCTTCATTTGCTGTATATTGCAAGTACATTGTAACATTGATTTTGTCTATTTTGGTTTAGTCCGCATCAGCATGCTTTGGTGGTTCTTCGGTGATATGTAGAGCTTTGTTGTAGCTGTGTACTGCACTGGGGCCAGGGCCAAAAATGTGGAACAAGTTATAATGTTGGTTACTCTTATTGTTTTATTTATTTTGGCCTGTTAGCTTATGCTTACCTCAAATGTCGGACCAGTAAGTGATGTCCCACTTGACTTGACCGCATTCCAGTAGTACAAGTAACAAAAACAGGTTTTGTTTTGCTGACTAAGAAGGCAGAGCTATTTATCTTGGGTTTTTTTGCTCTTTAAAACACCTCTGCACCACATTCACTGATGGAGCCTGGTCAGTGTTCACAGACACTGCAGGAAGACTTGGAAGTTTTACTACAATTTACGCTCACTGCTGCCATCTTGGATTAAGAAGTCAGGGATGGTGGTTGGTGTGACATTCTGAATGGAAAGAACAACTCTGGAGGAAAGTATTTCATCTGAAAATTCCATCTTAGAACTTGGGATTTCCAACTTCCCACTTCAAATGGAAGACAGAAAACCTATTTCTCGTGAAGAAAAAAACAAGTGTTAAAAACAATGAAAACTGTTCCCTGTAGCCATTGTCTGTACATTGTAGTTCTTGTTCTTGATTCCACACATCGTATTAACAGCATCAGGCAGTGTACTGTTGGCTCTTTGGTTGGTGAGCTCCCTAGCAGGGTTGTACTAATCGAGATCGATGATGATCACAGTGACTGGGGACAACTTCCGGGGCAAAATCTTCCCAGTAATACATTAATGCAGTGATATAACAATTGTAGCCCATGACCTGTAGTTTGCATGGAAGACACCGACTTGTCTACAAACACTTTCTAAGTACTGGCAGTGTCTTTTTCCTTATTGACTGATGGAAGCCAGATAGTCATGGATGGATTTCTATGCCTCTGTGATTATTAACCCTGAATTGTCAAACAAGTTAATATTAGTGGTAACATGTCTGCAAAACCTCTAAAATATATTTTTGAGGGAGCCAACTGCCCAAATGCCACAGGCCTAGAAACATTTTTTTTTCATTTGACTAAGTCTCTTTATGTTCTTTTGAACAGTTTGTTACATTTTTTTTGGTATAGTTTTTCTCTGTGTGTGTTTTTGTTTTTTATTCAAATCCAGCATGAGCTGCTGTGTTTGCCTGGTAATCACTGCAAACCAAATGTACTTCCTCTACCACTTCTCCTGCCAGCTTATAGAAGGGCACTATGAAGAGTGAAGTAAAGACAATTAAGCCACTTTATACATAAAAACAAGCTGAACAACAAGCAAAACTATAAAGCTAAAAAATAAAAAGGAAGGAAAGTGTGACTTAATACTGTTTGATCTGTTCAGCTGATATCTACCCGCTTACATTCATTAATTATGGTAGGCTAAATTATGCATCATTCTAGGTGAACAAAGCTTTCCTGCAGGTGTGTTCTTTCTCTTGGTGTCCATTTGTGTGCTCCACTGTCACCAGCTCTAGTGAGAAAGCTGTTTTGAGCCACACGTTGTGCATTATGTCGCATGGATAACGCTACCTTAATGGATGCATTTTAATTACTCCCCCAGCCCCATCCCAGTGCTGATTTTATTGGTGATCACAGAGGGAGACAACAGGACAATTGGACTATGGAACAGATTACCCAACACTACTGCATGCCAAGTATGCCTAGGGTTTGTGTAGGTCCTATTCTCATAATCCCTCTTTCTCCATGTATGACAGTGAATCAAACTTCAAATATTCATAATTGAATTCACTCCTTTGATTGGCCAGCCCCATCTGACAAATCTTCCTTCTCTTTTCTTCTATATTTACTTTATTTACATATCATTCAGACAGGAAGCAGATAGTCCCTGAGCTGTGAAATAAACATGGCTGTCTATAGAGTTTGGGCCCAGAAATACATCACAATAAACACTTTGGCACAGCAACAATCCAGAGCTGCATCTGACTCCCTTACACCCCCATGAGGCTCTCCTCTCTTCTGTTTCTAAAGTCTTATAAACTGAGCCGCATCCCCCCCAAACTTGTCAGTGCTAATGAAGTCAGTATGCAAGGTTGTCTTCTGCTTTCTCCGAGCTGATGGAGTGAACACGGCTGTCTAACTACCCCCCACGCACTCCCTGGGGAAGCTGGAGGGGGGGGAGAACGCAAGCAGGGAGGGCAGTGACCCGAGACCAGCCGTGAGGCTGTGTGAGGAGGATAGAGGGGGGAGGTTGCATGTCCATCATTAGAGTCACTATTTGTTCGAGGCTTTGAGAGCACCGAAGTGGAACTAATACTGAACAGCAGAACGGACACGGAGAGGGAGGGCCACTTTTTACTGCTACATTAATTAAGCTCATTCTCAACATGTTCCCCATCTCCTCTTGTTCTGCGGTAATTAAGTGGAGGGGCTGCATTGAGTGTGTGGTTGGTTTAACCTTTTCTGACGGTTAGCGCAACATCTCCCGCCTTCAGAGGTCAGAAGTGACTGGAACATTACATTTGATCTTTTTTTTACCTTGACTATTTCATGTTCAGAACTAAGTGATATATTAATATTGTCTCTGAATTTGCCCATGACTTGATTTTGTAAATCGGGTTTTGCTTGCTTAGCATAGATAGGAGAACAGTCGCACTCCGAGGGGTTTTGGCGAGTCTGAACAATAACTTATGTAATTTGTCAAACACTTAACACGATCTTCCAAAAAATTCAGCTTTGCTCTCGTAGGTCCGCAGAATATTTTCCCTAAACTTTCAGGAATCATCAAGACGTTTCTTGGTAAACATGAGAGGAGCCTTTTAATCTTTTTGGTCAGCAGTGGTTTTCACCTATGAACTCTCCCATGGAAGCCATTTTTGACCAGTCTCTTCCTTATTGTTAAATCATGAACACTGACTTTAGCCGAGGCAAGAGAGGGCTGCAGTTCGGGTTTGATCTGGGGTTTTGTGACCTCCTGGATGAGTCTTTGTCTTTCATGGTAGACTGGGCACTCCTGGGAAGGTTTACCAAGTCTTCTCTATTTGTGGAAAATGACTTTCACTGGAGTAACTCTTAGAAATGGCTTTGTAACCCTTTCCAGAGTGATACATGTCAATGACTTTGGGGTGGCTGTAGCTTAGGTGGCAGAGCAGGTCAGCCACTAATCAGAAGGTCGGTGGTTCGATCCCAGGCTGCCTCCTGGCTGCATGCCAAATATCCTTGGGCAAGATACTAACCCCGTGTTTGCCTACTGGTGGTGGTCAGAGGGCCCGGTGGCGCCTGTGTCCGGCAGCCTCGCCTCTGTCAGTGCGCCCCAGGGCAGCTGTGGCTACAATGTAGCTTGCCATCGCCAGTGTGTGAATGTGTGTGTGAAAGGGTGAATGACTGAATGTAGTGTGAAGCGCTTTGGGGTCCTTAGGGACTAGAAAAGCGCTATACAAATGCAGGCCATTTACCATTTACCATTTTTCTCAGTTGTTCTTGAGTTTCTTCAGATTGTGACTTAACACATTGCTTTTCTTGTGCCTACTTTACTTTTTCAGACAGATTCTCTTTAAGTGATTTCTTGATTCAGCAGGTCTGGCAGTAATCAGGCCTGGGTGTGGCTAGTGAAACATACATAGGGCCAGTTAGGTTTGGCTAGCTCAGGGGTGGGCAATCTCAGTCCACGAGGGCCAGTGTCCCTGCAGGTTTTAGATGTGTCCTCGAACCAACACAGCTGATTTAAATGGCTAAATTAGCTCTTCCACATGTCCTGAAGTTCTCCAGAGGCCTGGTAACGAACTAATCATGTGATTCAGGTGTGTTGACCCAAGGTGAGATCTAAAACCTGCAGGGACACCGGCCCTCGTGGACTGAGACTGCCCACCCCTGAGCTAGCTGTTTTCCCTTAATAAATTAAATTATCATTTAAAGGACACTTTTGTATTTATTTTGCTATTCTTTGACTGGTATAAAAACCTCGAATTTCTTAATACGTTCCCATGTAAGCAAAATAGTCCAGTATTTTGCCTACCCACCCATCATAATTACTATAAACATTAAATGACTATGTCGTAATGAAATGGAATTTCTTAGCTTGGGTTTTAAATTGTACCAGATGATGAAATACTGTTCTCCTAAAATTTAGACTTAAATTTAGAGCCCAGCTACAAGATGATATCCCTAAAAACTGATTGCTGAACAGTAAAAAAAAAAAGTCTTTGGTGGTCTTTGGTGGTCTCGGGAGTCTGGCCCATGTATTCTGCTTTGCCTGTGCAGTTTGTAATCCAAACCTTGGTGTGGCTTCACTCAGTAATAATTTAGGGAGTGTCAATTCACACACAACTCTGGGTTTTGCATACGCTACATCAATAAGCTATACAAAGCTATACAAAGCTGAGGACATAAGATTTCAGCTATTATGTCTAATATTATGTATACTAATACAAGTTTGTGATGCCAGTTAATGCTGGTTTTGCTGTTATATAAAAAATAGTTAATTAATTTATTTATTTTGCCTTTTTCAGTGTTTTGTTTTGGGGTTTGTTTTTGTTTTTTTTTAGCTTTTTGTGCTTCTTGTGAATGTATGAATAATTAACCTCTTTAAAATTTGCTAAAATAAAATAAAAGGAAAGAAAAGATTTTAAAATATCTCAACCAGTAGGCACCTGCAGCCAGTCGTGAGGGGCCAGAAGACACCGTTTCTTTCAGGAATGACTGGTTTCTTTGTTTTATAGATTTTGACTATGGATGTCTTATCATCTACCAGTAATTTGCAGCGCTGAAGACTGGGTTCCTTTGATACTTGAATGGATTTTTCAGCTATAAATTATACATGCTATACAATTCTAATTCAGAACTGATTGCTATATTTACACAAAGGATCTGAGTACATTCCAGTTTAATGAGATCCATGTGATATGGCTTTTGGTGTGATTGATGGGTAGTTGCTTCTTTTTCTTTCTTCCTTTCTTGCCTTAAAATGCTGTATTTTCTTACTTAGTTTCAGATCACAGCGATAAGTGAACAAAAAGCTCTCCTGGCTCCGCACGAGCATGTTTCTGCAGATCATAAGTGAAACATCCTGTTCAGCAGGCCTGCAAGACATCACGTAGTGTTCATCACTGCAACGGATGACGGGTGTCTGTCTCCATCAGCGCTGGCACCGTGAAGTGACAGCTCTCTGTAACGGTGACAAGTCAGGTTCCAGCAGATACAGATTGCCTTCAGGTGGCTTCATTTTCAAAATCTCACCAAGAATGTGAAGCACTTAACTTTCCTTTTGATGGCTGAAGGGCTCTCGGCGCCTTTCCTTTCTCAGATTTCAGCGGGAAAAGAATGTGGGGGGGGGGGGGGGGGGGGTGGGGGGGGGATGGCTCATTTGAGAGTTTGCTTTAATATCTGTCTTTCAGAGATCAGAGGGTGTCATATTCGTACACCTCATATTTCCTAGCATCTATCACAGGCTATGTAAAATTCCCTTAAAAGTGCATTATGCAATATAATAGCAGGTTTGGGTGACATTTAGCTGCCGAGGGGAGGAAGGCTAGTTACAGACCTATTGCCTTTTACAAAAAGAATTTCATCACACAGCCAATCTTTTGGGAATTTCTCTGGTTTGTCTTGCGATTGCAGCTGATGACACAAATTAGACATGAACTTTATGCCTTTCCCAAAGACAAATATGTGTTTTCAACAAGCTTTTGGGGAGGATTTTTGTAATAGCTCCAGTGACTTGCAGTTGAAATACTATTTGACTAGTTGATCTAGATAATTTCTGTGTGCCTGCATGGGAGTGGGAAATGATTTCAGCGCCTGGTTATACTGAATTTTAAGTAAGTATTTTTGTTTTTTGTGTGTGTTTTTTTTTTAAAGAAAATACCGGTAATAACTATGTGCAAAACCATTAGAATGAATATTTATGCAGCTTGTTATGAAATATTCATTAAGTTGATACCAAAAAAGAACAGCAAGTGAGAATGGGGAGGGAGATTGTGTTTACTTGTGTGTATTTGTGTGTAAAATGGGGGCAGCAGGGCCCTCATCACCTATTGCACAGGAGTACTGACAAAACCCCCGGATTGAATATCCGACATCTCTTAACACAAGCGGCAGCAGCATCTTCCCTCTTGTTTTTTCTTTTTTCCCCCTCGTCTATCTCTCCCTCTTTCTCCTTCCCTCTACCTGAGGTGATACGAGTCCCTCCGTTCATCCGATCCCCGCAGCTCCCTCTCCTTCTCCACCTTTCATTCCCTCACTTCCCCTTCGTTCCATCTACCCAAATTACGAAATTAATGAGGGATAGGTTCTTTACCAACTGCCCCCGCAATGTTTACCACTGATGAAATTATAATGTAGGCCCTGCTGTATTATTTATAAGCCAATTAGGGGAAGTGTTACTTGATTTGATGGGGAGCCGACACACAGAGTACATTTAACTAATGGAGACCAAGAGAGTAAAGGGAAGGAGGGGAGGGAGGACAGCTGAGGCGGACTATTCCGTACGATGCTCTAGGATTACGTGGCTAATTGCCCTGCTTTATCTGTCTGTCACGGATAGCCATGCATATTTTAGCGTTCCCAAAGACTTTGATTGTTTGCACTCGTGTTGGGGCTGTAACAAGTAGAGCAGAGGCCAGAGTGGAGTGTAGTTAAAAACTGGCAGCAGAGGAGGCAGAGACAGGGGGGCGATGGAAAAGAAGTGTGGGGGGGGGGTGCGCGACCGTGCACAAAACTCGCACACTGTGACAGGTGGAGGAAGAGTTTTGACAAGAAGCAAAGGGCTGTTGAGGTGGGAAAATCTAACAGGGGGGGAAAAAAAGTCTAAACCGTTTGTTGAGAGGCTGCAATTAGACGGCAGCACAAACAGTAAGTAATTTCACTTATTGTAGCCCGAAGGCAAGCGCGACTTGTTGACTTCCTCTGCATGTTATTAAAAAATTATTTCAAATTGTGCTTCCGGATTTGTGGCTCATTTGCACAGTTTGTCAAAGCAGTGACATCTAAAGAGAGAACATGGGACCAACCCCCCCCCCAAAACATCAGATTGCACAGGCAGCTGGAGACTGGAGGCTAAAATCAAAAAAACAAATTTACAAATATGGTGGTTGAACAAATTGATTAGTTGATTAAACGATTAGTGAAGGAAAAATGAAGAAAAGGCACAGCTCAAATGTTAAAGTCTCGGCAGGCTGGATTAATGATATCTAATCCACATGGAAATATTAAAACAACAGGCTGTAAATATACTGCAAAACAACAGCTATGACTGATCCTTGAGCTGTCTGTTCACTGTTGGTTGCATCTAGCAGAGTAATTTGTTGATTTTTTTTTACAATTTTAAATTTATTTGCACCCTACTGGGCACGCCAGAGGCCAAGACTCCTGGTAATGCACTTGACTTGCATCCTGGAGGAACCTGCAGCAACCCCTGCAGCGGCGCTTCGAGGACCAACTCTGACTGATGAGCTTATTGAAAGTTGATCAGACACTTATGCTAAGAAGGGGAAACTGGAGCAAAGGCATCCTTAATTATCTGATGAGGGGAAGCTTATCTGAACGGCTTCTTTTTCTCTCCTCTTTTATCCTAACGGATCACATAGCAGATCTTTACATAACAAAAGAGTTACCTGGCTGGCCCAGTTCACTGAAAACTCCACCCTGGTCCAGAGATGCTCTGCGTGTCTGCATGCGTGAGTCCAAGTTCTGGTCCAAGGGTGATCCACAATAAGTCCTGGCTTTACGTTACATAAGGCGAAACACTCTGGAGTTGTTCTTTTCCTGAGATATTGTGCAACAACGATTTCAGGCTTGAGCATATTGGAACATTTATGGGTCTTCTCCCTGCAATGAGCGTGTAATTAATTCACGATTAAAAGTATTAGTGCAGGCTTTGTGTGGTGATTTATTTAAAGGCTGGTACTAATGCTGGCTCCGTTTCCTCCTTTAGGAAATGGGTAATAAGAGCCGATGCCAGGCCTTCTTTTTGCATCCCTCTACACACACACACACACACACATCCTGTATTAGTGTGTCTCGTCGATTAAAAGCCCACACATAGGCACAGGAGTGCTGTCACCACCACCATCACAGTCACCATGTTAACTTATTCATCCCTGTTAAAGCCCATGTAACTGGATAGCTGTTAATTAATATAGCTGTCGGGTAAATGGTTGCCGCCGGACCATTGCCACCATCCATCAGTAACATAATCTCGAGGTTGTTTTCATGCCAGGCCTCGGGCTCAATTAAGATAATGCTATGCAAACGAGGTCTCTCGCCATTAGCCTCATCACTGAGGGGCCGTTAATGGCATAATTGGGGCACTCCAAAGAACAATTAACGTAGCACCTCTTCACCACCTATGAGATTAGCAATAATCTGCGAGCATGACTGAGGAGTCACGAGTTGTGACCGCCGAGCGTGGAGTCGTGGCTGCAGACTGACCCAGGAGGTCCAACAGGAGCAGGTGGAGAATGCAGAAATGAGAGTTGCAGCCAGCACTGCAGGCCTGTGACTGATGAGCTGTAATTAGCATAAAGTGCTGAAATCACACAGAGATATATTTGTTTTTATAACAGTAAATGATTGAAACTAAAAACAAACTTTTATGCTTAGGTTTTTTTTGCTGTCTAATAAAATCTGTGTCATACCGTGTGTGCATGTGTGTCTAAACAAAGACGTATCAGTAATTGAGCTCATCTGTCTGCAGGGGAGAGAAGTGGGGGGTGTGGCTAGTCAGAATATGGTTAAACTAACAAGAACTAGTTAGAACTAAGTCAATTTTCAACCACATTGTGTTTCTGTGGCTTATGACACTCTCTGATCTCACTGCCACTCTGTTGCCTCTTTTTAAATTAAGGTATTGACCTTATAAAAGTACTTTTGGGATTTGAGTCTCTACTGCATTGGTAGAGGATCATGTCTCTTCATCGTGCTTCAGTGCTGTGTCTGAATAAAAAAAAAGTCTAATTGTCATTCTACACCCTTCAGTCTTTTAATAGCACAATTTATTTATAGCACATCTTTAGCTAGGCTTTTAAAAAGTCTAAATAGTTAATATCTCGTGATGAGGATTAACTAAACCTGGCTGTGTGAAATATCGCTCAATTCAAGAGTCATAAGTTAATGTGTTAAAATGTCAAAGTGCTATCTTTTCATTTTCCCACTGAGTCTGTTTAGAAACAATGTAAAGGAATAAGAATCAGTGCTGTAGCTAGTAATTCATTTAAGTGTTGCAACTCATATATATGCTCATTTATTTCTTGAATGAAGCACTGCTTTTCTAAACGCATCAGCAAGCAAGTGCCAAAGAATGGACTACATCAAGGATCCCACGTGGTTTAATAAGGGGACATATAAACATGAACAAGTGAGCGAATGATGCTGTAGTTACTACAAGATGATGTCACAATGCCAAGTCAGACATGTTGGCATTTGTCATATATTATCAGTAAACATCAGTGTTGGAATTGTTACTATTATTACAAAAACAAAAGCAAAACATGAGATATTATTATGCTTATTAGTCCCCGAAGAAAATATCTTGTTATACAAGTTGTTACATTACTTTAACGCCATTTACCAGTTTAACAATATCAACCTAAGAAGGAAGACATGAAGTTTTTTCTTTGAGTGTTTAAGGGTTAACGCTTAACTGGCAACAAAGTTAAACTCCAGGACAAAGAGCACTAAAGAGGAAAATATTGTGGCCAAAGCAATTACACTTTAAGAATAGATACAGGTAGAAACTGAGGCTGTGCCTGTGATCGTTGGGTCCTCAGGTGGCAATGCATTAAAAACAGGCATGATTCTGTCATGGAAATCACTGCATGTGTTCAGGAACACTTCCAAAAATCACTGTGAACACAGTTCACCATGCTGGTTTAAACTCTATCATACAAAGAAGAAGCCACGTGATTCATGGGCCAAAGCTCATTGTAAACTAAGGCAAAGTGGGTATTTCTTTTCCAAATGTCCAGCAACTGGTCTCCAAAGTTTTCATTTCCAAACTGCTGTGAAACGGAAAAAAAAAAAAGGTAAACATGCTCTGTTCTGAAACATGTTGCTTCAGAATGAGCTGATAATTTTCCCAAAATGTTACATTTTCCCAGTTGAAACACTAAATAGGTATTCTATCTTCTACTGTGAATAAAACTGGGCTTTATGAGATTCGAGATCATTGCATTCTGTTTTTATTTACATTTTATACAATATCCCAACTTTTTTTGGGACTAGGGTTGAAAATGTTTGGGTTAAAACTGAACAACAATTGTTTGAAATATGTTTTAGATGTCTAAATTGTGTAGTAAATTAATTGCTGTCTTTTAAAATAAATTTGGCTAATGTTTAATTACGTCTAGTTACATTTTGACCTCAAAGTCTGCAAATTGTAAAGAGATTACTGAGGGGCTGGATGTAAAATGCAAGGGGTTTTGAATAGGGGTGATGGGGTAGAGGTGGTAGTGCTTTGACACTGGTTCTGGAGGGGGGTGGAGACAGGAGGCTGGTGCTGGCAGAAAATCGTAGTTGTGGTGAAGGTCAGAGAGGGAGGAGGGGGTCTGTTTTTCAGGATAGCGGTGACATGGCAAAGAATGCAGGGACTATTATTTGTACTACTCACTTTGGTTGTTGTTCTGGAAACATTGTCAAACTCCTTCAAAACTTTGCACCAAAATTGAGCATCTGAATACATTTCAGGTGGGAGATTGACAATAAAAGTTACCGTTCGAGTTGTTGAAGGTGAAAAAAGTTTGGAGACAGCCCTGCAGCGCTATTTGATTAATTTTTGACTGGTGGAATTCAAGTTTTCTTCAGACTTCAATTAATTCACAAATAAATATATTCATAAATCTTTTCTGCTTTGGAACGGTCCCTGTTTTTTCCTCATTGTTTATCGTTTCCTCTTCAATTCAGCAAGCAACAAAACTACGCCCTATTGAATTTATGCACAATTGACCAAGAATCCAACAGCTGCAGATTGTTTCTTTATTTTCTATAAAATACAGCACTGACGTTCTGCTTTGCTTGACATCAGACAGAAATGTCTAGATGGAAATGGAGCAGCTGGAATGGGATGCCAACCAATTTTTGTTTAGGTGGAGACTCAATTTTGCCCACCTGATTAAAAATCAGTAATCTTGGTGAAGTGGATGGATTTATAGCAGGGGTTCAAACTTAAGGCTCAGAGGCATTCATTCTGAACTTCTAACTCCATTTCCATTTTCATTGCCTTTTTCCAGCTTTTCCTGTCATTCATAGTGCACTAAAGTAACTAAATAATGGATAAACATTCACTGGTTTTCATAATTTACTATAGAAATTCTATAGAAATATATAGAAATTTCATTTATAGTGGGTCCACAGTGAAAAGTTTTTTTTTTCTGTGAGTTAACAAAAACCTAGCCAGCAGAATTGTCTTTCTGTAATTTTACACATTTATTCCTTATAGTTTAAATGGTAAATGGCCTGTATTTGTATAGCGCTTTTCTAGTCCCTAAGGACCCCAAAGCGCTTTACACAACCTGTCATCCACCCATTCACACACACATTCACACACTGGTGATGGCAAGCTACAATGTAGCCACAGCCACCCTGGGGCGCACTGACAGAGGCGAGGCTGCCGGACACTGGCGCCACCGGGCCCTTTGACCACCACCAGTAGGCAACGGGTGAAGTGTCTTGCCCAAGGACACAACGACCAAGACTGTCCAAGCCGGGGCTCGAACCGGCAACCTTCCGATTACAAGGCGAACTCCCAACTCTTGAGCCACGATTTAAGCACAAAGAGTCATACTGACAGATTTATTTCATTCAATAGACCACAATTGTTCCATTATTTAGAAAATAATAATAGTGTAGTTAACCTTCTTTCCTCTGAAAGAGTCCACTTAAGGGCAAAGTGGGCTGTACGTGGCCCATGATGTGAAATAAGCTTGACAACCCTGATCAAAAGGATTGGACCCAATAAATGTTTCATCTGTTGTTGTCAGCACATGTATCTGAATTTCAAGCCTAATTTTATGTATGTTTTTTGGGCAAAAAGTCAGATATTTGCTCATTTTCTGCACTTAAGCAACAGAGGAGGAGGGTTTCTTTTCCTCGTTAAGTACTGGTGTTTCAGCTGTCAGTCACTCAACGCCCATGTGTAACAGCCTTTACCTCCAGAATTTTGTACCCTTAAAATGACTGCAATTCACCATTTTAAGGTGCCATGAGACTTAATTTATCAAATATTTTTTAAAAAAAAATTAAGATTAAGTACAAGATTATGAATACAGCAAACAACAGCCAAACTTTCTTATCCCTCAGACTGCGAACCTGCCACCAAAATGTGTAAATTTCCAGGACACTTTCTGTGAGCTCAGTCACATTCCCACACATTTTCTTTCACAGCAGGTTTGTTATTGATTTGCAGGTTTTTTCTCTCTTCAGCGGGAGAGACAAAAGCCACATCTCTGCAATACCGAGGCCCTTCCCATCTGTTGTCTGCTCACACCTCCACTTTGCTACATGACTCTCTCTCTCAAACACACACACACACACACACACACATACACACACACACACACACACACGCACGCTAACACCATAGGCGGGCTTCAACTCTAGCACTAGCTATAATGATTCCTCTGACACACATTGGGGCACATCATTCCACAGCACAGCACAGCTTTGCAGCTCAAGGCCCCTAAACCTCCCTCACACCTCTCACTAGCAAGATGTTTTGTGTTTGCGTGTGTGTGTGTGTGTTTGTGTGTGTGTGCGTGTGTGTTTATGGCCATGGGGCTGAGCAGTGAGCGGCTCCTTGGGAATTTTAAGAGTCAAGCCCCCCTAAATCTTCTTGTTTCAACTTTAGAAAATCAATAGGATAAATATCCTGTTTGCCCCTCTTGTCCTTAGCTGCCCACCTCCAGCTTGCTCTGGTTACTGGAGCGGAGAATCTCGCTCTCACCTCAGGCTATGTTTAAAATAATCCTTGGTTTTTGAGCTCTGAATGACCAAGGATCTCAGGTGCAGCTTTTTTTTCTTAACGGTGAACAAGAGGGAGCATCGTGTTAACATATGCTATCAGAGAGCGCCACTGGCTAAGTCCTCCAATCGACCTGCTCCGTATGTGATTAGGTTAGTGAAGCTGAGCCCGGCCCAGACACAGATCGAAGAGGGTACACTCTCAATATGGATGTGATCCGCGCCTGCCGTGGCCACATCCAGCTGCTTCTATTGATTTTATTCTTTCTTTTTTTTTTGTCCTCAATTATATAATAGAAGCTCTGTTCTGGATTTAAACTTAAATCACATAGTTTGGTGAGCGAGTGTGTCTCTCTTTCATAAAAAAAGGCATTTTCACTCATATGAAATGGGAATTTTATTGACTGCATTTGGCAGCCCCTCTGGAGGCATTTGCGTGGCTACAGTGTGAATGTGCGGCACAAAAGTGTATGTCTGCTTTTTTTAAGTGTTCCAGGTGATTGAACTAAAGACAAGGAGGCACTGACACAAAACTTTGAGTGTGCAGTTCAGCAGGCCACAACTCAAGCTCTCAGAAATCTGTTTTGAAAAGCCCCTGGATTAGTTCTCCCAGTACACAGCTGACTCTTCTAATTGGAAGACATCCACTTTTTTAGCCATTTGATCCATCGGCAACTTTGCTGGCATACATCCGTAAATTCTCTATCCTCCCAGGCATGTCAATATTGACAGGAGAATGCAGGAGTGAGTGAAAACAGAACAAGACACTTACTGCTGTTTCACAGACAAAGACTATTAAACTCAAACACCTTTGTAAAGGTCAGTCCCGTCCAAGAATCATGTTAATACATACAAGGATCTACCGATAGGGGAAGGTGATTTATATTCCAGTTCAACTAAAATCAGTTAAAGGAATTCTTGTGGTCAAAATATGCTGAAATGACCAGATTAGTGTGGCATTGATTTGGTCTACCTTGGAAAAGCATGAACATTGCCAAATCTTTGGAGTGTATTTTAGTATAATCAAAAGCAGAACAAGGAAAAACAGTAACATATAAAGTGCTTGCTCATAGAGGATCATCTGGTTCTTTACCTTAATTTTCCTTAATATAGAGCGCCTTGAGCCAACTGTTGTGATTTGGTGCTATATAAATAAAACTGAATTGAACTGAACCTCAGGATGAATAGCTCCAAGCAGCTCTGCTCTGGTCAGGTCTATCTTTAAACTTGGATCACAACACATCTATGGATTTTTGTTTTAGTGACTAACAATTTATGCTAATGAGCAAATACTTGAGTTCAGGTTAATACTGCACCTGCTTAGCATGGGCATGTGTTCTGTGTAAGCATAAACTCAATAGGTTGATTCACCAGTGGGCCTACATACAGCCCCATGGTGCCACTGGCATAGCAGTAAGGCATGTTTGCATGTTTGGTAAAACCCTGCAGGTAATTCTGCTCATGATAAGGAAAAATCATCAAAGTCAATAAATCATCTATTCTTCTAGCCACATTATAGTGTTCCAGTGCAATGCATTTCATTGCTGTAACACCTCATCATCAATTTCATAAAGACTCCTTTCATCGCTGAGTGGCTTGACTGTCACTGTAACCCAAAGTATTTCATGCCCTATAGACCTGGTAAACCGACCCATCGTGCTCCACTCATGGAGCACAAACATCAACCTAATTTCAGGAGACATGTCCTTCCTGCAAATGAGAGTACCGTCATTATCACCAAGTGCCATCAGACACCTGGAGGAGGACGATGCAGAGGCAGTGGGTGAGAATGGCAGAAGAGTTCGGCTTGGTGGGAGGGAGGGTAACCTAAGCCTCAGATGCTAATCTTGCTACGCTTGAGCATTTTGGGGGATAATTGTAGCCTTGGCTGAGCTCAGGTGATGATGCTAGTGATGTACTGGAGTTGCCATGTTGTACTTGGCAGTTTGCTCTTCTTCCCCTCACCTATCCTTCTCCATTCGCTTGGTCTTAGACTCTTTTCCCTTTCTATATTTCCCCATCCTCCCTCTATATGAATATTCCCTAGAATACCAGACAAACCCACAGTAATCGGCAGTGGGGAAGGGTCGTGGGCGTAACTTTAGCTGGAGTAATGAGGCCTAATCCCCTGCTGACTGGGGCCTGTTTAAACAGCTCCTGGCTGAGCCACCCAGTAATGGAGTAATTAACCCTGCCGCCCTCTTCTGCCCAGAAGCTCCAGTCCTCCACCACGTACACTCCCCTCATATTCCACTCCAGTTGCATTCCTGGTCTGTCATTGTTCTGAATGGGATATAGTGGAAGATGGGAATTGATGGAAAAACATCAAACTGGCACTGATGGCGAATAAGCTGCAAACTGAGCAAAGAGTAATGCAAAGCCACCCTTCTCTGACATTGTCTTTGCAGTGATCTGTCTTTACGTGACGAAGCAACACCGCAAAGTACTGTGCGAAGAAACAGTAATGGGAACAGTTCAAGGTTCAAGGGTCATCATAAGCTCCGTGAATTACTCTAGACACACAGAGTGTCCAGGTGCGAAACATATCTCTTTCCACTGATCAGATTTCCAGACAATCATACACGGCAGATTCCTTGTATTTGCTTTCGGTGGGCTCACGAAAAACAATCACCACAATCAAACAGCATACACTATACACAGGCATCCCATCAAGCCACGAGGAAAAGCCTTGTGTGTTCATGTCCTGGCTCTTGCCGTCTCCAGCCGGCTTAATGCGGAGAGGCGCTGAAGCGTTTGAAGTAAGCAGCCACCACACATTATGCCAGATGAAATGCTATCATGCGTGGTGGCTGAATGGTTTGTGTCATTAAGAGAATAAGGCAAACAGGGAGCCGAGTGTGCTCAGAACCTGCCTGCTCGCACGACTTTCTGAGGGGAAGGCAAGATTAAGGGGATGTTCAGAGGCTCTCGTCTGTCAAGACTTCAAAGATGCCATCGACACTCCTTGTTTCTGCCGACGCAGCGACCAAATCGCACACACTCTGCTGCCTCTGTGGCTGTCAAAGCTCCTCTGACATCCCCTTTATCAGGTATACAGGCTTTAATCCAGACACAGATAAATAAATCAACACACAGGGGTCTCGCTCTTTTCAGCGCCTCCTGGTGGCAGGGTATTTGCACAGCCTACAAAATATAAAGAAGGCATTAGCTGTCTGTTGGGGACTACAAAGAAGGGCCAATTACATGGTACAGAAAAGGATAATTAATGTGCTATTTTCAAATACAGGGAAGACAATGAAAGAAGTGAATTAACCATTAAGCATTGTATGTTTTTTTTTCTCCTGGCAATCACGTCAGAAGTCTCAGGGCAGATAACAAGCAGTGGCATCAAGGCGTACTCTTGCTGAATTGGGCTCATCTCCTCCTGCAAGCCTGAAATGAATTTCAAAGTCTATCTCTCAGTTTCTACAAACAGAGAAATATGTTGCTTTCCACCTTTTTTTTTTTCCAGAGCAGAGATCCGTTTTGACACCCAGCGCAACATCTGGAGCAGACAGATGAGAGGGAAAACAGAGAAGCTTGAATTAGAGTTGACACGTCGACATGCAGGCAGACACGGCGCACATCAGAGTCAGCCACGTGCTGGTGTGTCTGGATGGACACATCAGTCTGTTTGGATATTGGCGTATACCGAGTGCAAAACACCACAGCTGCGCAGGGCTGTGGGAAGCAATCTGAGATACTGACAATGAAATAAATACAGAGGAACAAACCAAAGAAAGAGCAGTGTGTATCCAATATAAATGATTTAACTCGCAGAGAACTTCCCGGAAAGGAGGAAAGGGAAAAACACATGATAGGAAAAGGCAGTGTTGTACCTGTCTTGGTGTATTTCCGATGGTTCTTTTCATTTTGTTTTAACAGTGAAAGTGAGGCAGACAGAGATCACCACAACAGAAATATGACGTCTGAACTGAGAAGAGAGATCTGTTGCTCTATTGTTCTGTTTGTTTGTTTTGAAGACCAGCCTGGCAGCAGAAAGCGCATCCCTTTCAGAATACAAAAGATGCCTTAGAGGCAATATAAGTGAAGCTTTATGCTGATGACTGACTGTTTGACAAACATCGGGGGTGAAACTACAACTCTCTTCAGCAAGGAAAAAGGAAGAAGGTTCAGGAAAAAAAATAATAATAACAGGGGTACCTGGGTAATGTGTAAAAGAGAAAGAGAAAAAAGGGGTTTAAAAATGAGGGAGTGAGAGGACAAAAAAACTAATTTATATCCTATAAGAGGAATGTGAGGCACCCAGGGGGGCCCTGTAAGTTGTGAAAAATTAAAGGAGACGGATTCAAACTGTCCAATTTCCACATCAAACAAACCCCAGGCTCCATGCTCCTGGAGAGGCTGCCTCATATCCAACACATAGCCTCAGAAAAAGGTGCCCCCCCCCCCCCCTCGTCTTCTCCTTCTTCCCCCTCCTCTTCATCCCCTTCATGAGTCCACCACTGCAGCCGCCTCATTTTTTATTTTTTTGTATTTTATTTATTTATTTATTTTTTACTGGTACTCTCCATTTCCTCAATAACCCCCGCTCTCTATAATTCCCCTAAGCACTGTACTGGTTACACTAGCCACTGTCTTTCCCCTGCCTAATTATACCCTTGTGAGTCTATTAATCAACTTGTGAATTATTTAAGAAGGAGAGCTCTTCTGTCTGTAACTGGCTTTGACACTGTCAAGGGGAGACGGAGAAGAGAAAGGCAGAGGGTAGGTGGTGGGGGAGGCTAAAGCAAAGGGGGACGAATATTAGGAAGGAGAGGAGGGAGGCGGTAGGTGGGTGGATAGATGGATGGAAGGGAGGAGAGAAAGAAATGTAATGAAAAGAAAAGGGAGATGGAACCAGGGGCTTCTTGAATATGTCCCCCGAGGACTGGGCTGCCTGTGCACAGTGCGCTGCACCCAGACGATCAAAATTCACCCTGTTTGTTTTTTGGTGTTTTTTTTTTTTGTCGTTGTTGTTGTTTTTTTCCTTCCCACCCTCTATTTTCATGCATAAGTTTTCATGATAAACAGGAAATTCATGAATATATGGAGTGATACAGTGAGAGACGGAGGAAGGAGGTGGGGGGCAGAGGGGTGAGGTGAAGGAAGAAAAAGAGGAGTGAACAGTCAAATCCAAAGAGTGAGGTGAGACTTGGGGAGGATTATGTAGACAGAAGGAGTACGCACACACGCACACGCACACACACACACACACACACACACACACACACACACACACACACACACACACACACACACACACAAGCAGTTGCAGTCACATACATTTGCACACATACAAACACACACGGCAAACCAGGGTCCATCCGCTGTTTGACAGGAGGCAGCGTCTCCCCAGAGCAGCAGGTATGCGTGGCGATGGTGATGATGGTTGTGGTCGTTAGCGTGCCGGAGTATGTCCTCTTCCTACTCCCCTGGTCCCTGCTGCTGCAGCCGCTCCTCATCAGTCGGGAGGAGCGGCCGACCCTTCTAATGACTCCCTTCGACACCGACACCGCCATAAGCAGTCGGAGAAGGAAGAAACAAGCGTTAAAGTGAGATCATTATTATTTTCAAAATGTTTTGTGCTTGCCGTTGGACCCCTTGGCACATCGCACGCTGCCCATGGAATCGCAATGAACTCAAGTCTGAGGAGTGCTTTAAGAGGCCGAAGAAAAGAAGTTCACTTCAAAGACAGCATGCCAGTTTAAAAGGAGATTTCACCCAAAGTGCAAAAAAGAAAGATATATCTTCTCTCCTGCCTTTAGTAGTATCTATAAAAATGTAATTTTTTGGCCAAGTTTTGAGCTATATGCCTGCCATGAGCTGAATGGAATTTTATTTATGGTGGTCAAAGCATTGAAAGATCATATTTAAAAGCACTATATCTGGATTTTCCTTTAGTGGATGAGTACTCTATGATCCAGAGTAACACTTTCTAAAAAAAATGGAGTGCAAGTTAACCATTGAATTGATATAAAAGTTTGGACACCTTGTTCACTTGTACATAGGTATTTTTTAAAAGCTGCATTGTGTCCAGGGTTCGAGCCAGAAACTCCTGGGTTTGAATTCACTATCTGGCCAGGGCCTTGCATGTCCTCCCTGGGTATTCCAACTTCCTCCCACAGCCCAGAGACATGCAGTTAGTGGGGTTAGGTTACTTGGTACTTAAATTGGCCATAGGTGTGACTGAGAGTGGGAATGGTTGCCTGTTACTTTGCATTAGCCTTGCAACAGGCTGTTGCCCTATGGCAGCTGGGATAGACTCCGCTGCCCACCATGGCTCTGAATTACACTCAGTCACTTAGATGAATCCAGATACAAGATCCAAGTATTACATTGCTTCAGGAGTACCCAAACAATATTTTATTTAAATCATCTGTGTCTGAGAAATTTACAACTTGGATGCTTCGGTACAACATGCAGTGTGCAACAGTGACATTAATACATGGATTGTGTACTCACAGAGGGCAAAAGGTTGAATTTTGTTCAGCAGAAGCAGAATGACCTCTAACTAATTCAAGGCAATCAGTAGGAGAAAACATCATTAAATCTACTGTGAAATGGCAGTGACAGTGCTAAAGGAGGCATATTTCTTCTGAGGTATTGATGTTATATGTGTTGTGCCATTGTTTGGTATTTATCAAGAATTTTTTATTAAATGTCTGGATGGAGACGCAACAAGATATAAAGGGATGTAAAACACAGCCATTGTTTCTCGCAGGTGCAAAACCTTTCAGGTTTGATTGAGGCCAACAAACCATCAAAATGTACTAACTACACTGCATTGTGTACTACAGGAAATTACATGAACATGGGTATCCTGATTGAGAAAACTGAGGAAATATTATCTATATTGGATGCATTTTAGTCTGATACCAATATACCTGACTTACATCAATCCTAAAGAATATTCTGAAATGTTTTTTTTGACTGAACCTTAATAATGATATGAACCATTTTTGTCTTCAACGTTTCTCTTCTGTTGTCGCTCGGTGGTGTTATGTGGATGATCCAAAGTACCAGTGTTTCCTAGAAAAAGATATTTTAAAAAAAAAGAATGATTTTTTCTAAATCTTGTAACCACGAATAAAATCCCACTCACTTTCACTGCAGTGGAGTAGAGGCAGAAATCTCAGGATGTACAACTGAAAACTTTGGCAAATAAAACCAACACTATTTTCACAGCTAGAAACCACAATATGCAAGTGACATTTTTTTTTGACATATTTATTGAGCAACTGAGCCTGTGGGCTGCACGGCTGTGTGTTTTCAGAAAGAGTGTGCCCACTTTGTGTGAATTGGCGAGTGTGTGTGTGAGAGAGTAGCACATCTCATTAGGCCCAAGCAGTGCTGTTGTCTGCAAGGGTACGTAAGTCCACATCGCTCCGTCTCCGTGGGATGTTTATTAAATTAATAAAAAGTTGCTCAAGGCGAGCTGTACCAGGGAATGCCCAGGGCTCGGCCGTGATTGGCACTCTCCGCCGCCTTGCGTTTTCTCAAGGGTCCGCCTGCGTTTGCTTTAACTAACTGGCCGTGACTGAGGAGAGCGGGCTGACATAAAGCTCCTCTCTTCTCCCTCCTCCTCTTCTTCCTATCTGTCTCCCTCCTCATCTGACTGGGTCCTGTTCACTTTGAATTGGGTGTTGCAGGAAACCAGTGAAACCTCCAGCTTTATCTTCTTTTTAGGACGATCTGCTGTTTAGCTAATTAAATTTAAAATTATTAGCTAAATAGAGTATTTGACCCAGTAGATTCTGTATGGGAAATGATACAAATATGTATAACTTGCAGAAGAGCTCATGAAATCTGTAAATCATGTTTTCTGTTATTATAATGACACTTTCTATGTATGTTAGTTTTTCTGTCTTCTTCAGGTGAAGCTTTTTTTAAGTATAAACATCACTTTTAGAGCATTTCCACATCTTTCGATTATCTTACCTCAATTTTGAAGATTTTATTCCCGGTGATGTGATGTTAACACCCAGTTCTTCTTTACATAACTCAGTGAGACAGCTGTGCAAATGCCTATAGAAAAAAATAAGAGCAGAGGTCACAAAGAGGAAACAATATTTATATCGACGGAGAATCGTCAGACTCAGAGACTCCTGTGGGAAAGATGAGCCTTGTTTGTTGGAGGAAAAAGAAAAAAAAAAGAGAAAAGAGTCATTATACAACCGTTTCTCACTTCACACAAACACTTTATTTAGACTACTGGTATTATGTTCCAATTAAACTCAAAAGAAAAGTCTGGCATTTCAAACTCTTCAGAGAATCTGCATATTGCCTTTCAGGAAAAAAAAAAACAAAGAACAAAAAAAAAAAAAAAAAGGAAAAAATTAAAATATATTATCATCTTTTAAAATCCTTTTAAAAATAAACAAGACAAACACAAACAAAACACAACAAAAAAGCCCCACTCTGTCTCTTTCACTTTCTATCTCTCCGTCTATCTGACTCTTTCCAGCTCGGCTGGGCGACTCTCTGAGGAGGAGGAGGAAGCTGAGAGAACTCATTTGCATATAAACTGTGAGAGGCAGGGATTGTCATCGGCGGCACATTAGACGCAAGGAGAGCGAAGGGAGAGGATTTTCATGTGCAAATTTCAGCCTCGCCAACTCTGTGCATTATTATTTCATCAGCGCCTAAGAAGGAAACCCCTCCGATCCCCAAACCCCACCATCATCCCCATGGACGCCTCAAGATTCAGACCAAATCCCCCCCCCCCCGCTCAAGTTGCGCCACTTCCCCAGAACGCCCCACTGCTGAGTAGCTGTTTACACTGGGGGTCCACAACACAGGAGGAGTCAATCCGCCTCTGCGTGAGATCAGATAAGAGGGAGCTGCAGAAAGAATGAGCACACATACACCAATTGTGACCAGCAATATTGGTGTTCCCTTGCATTAATTGCTTGTAAACTGCGAGGCTGGAGGCTTGCTGGCTTTCAAGTTTAAAAAGGAGATTACAGCCAATTAGCAAGTCCTCTGAAAGCACTTTACTGCCTGGGGAATAGCAGCTGATCCCTAATATGGGACAGCTGTGAGCAACAAAAGAACAGTCGCAGTCCTGCTTCTGAAAACACACTTGCAAGAGGAGCACTTTCAAAAACACACACATATTGTATGTGCTCACATGCAAATAAAAGAAAACCTGATTGATGGCTGCAAAGAAGTGCCATTATGGGCATGAAAAATGAATGAATGTGAGGCATGCAAACAGGCATGGAGTGCACGCACACATTCCCAAAAGTGACAAAACGGGAGCAGGCAGGGAGGTAAATATGTTTTAAAAGGTGAGAGGAAAACGTTTGTGGGTTGGGGAACGTATTTCATCCTTTTAAATCAATTTGTCAGGTTCTTCTCGGAGCCGCGTTACCAAAAGAGCCGAGTGTTTCCCTGTAAACTGCCATCTTTAATTTCTTTGTCTGACATGCTCCACTGTACCACGACACACCAGAGACCGAGCGTGAGGTGAGCAAAAGGTTCAAAGCCCAGATGGGAGCAGAGCCTGTGTACCCCTGAGCACCGCGGATTAACTCATTCACTCTCATGTCAAACAGTAGGTAGGAAGAGGAGGAACACAAGTCAAAAGATCTCCACAGGCTCGGTAATCTACGATGATTTATGCCGAGCCCCACGACTCAAACATTACGAGTCAAGCTCGCTGATTCCCTTCTTCCTCTTTATCTTTTCTCTCCGTGTTTCATTCCACTTTCTGCCTGTTTTCTGCCTGTGTACCTTTCTGTCACGTTCGCTCTGCACCTGCACATCCTCAGCTACACCCCGCCGCTGCCGCCCTGCCATCTTCTTCTGCCTTCTTTCCCGTCCCCGCACACACATTAGCGAAAACAGCTGTCTGCCAGCTATTGTCACTTCAGGTAATGAGACTCTTAGGTTTCATACAAAACAGTTTGTGAAATCTAAATGTCGAGGTCCACAGTCCTAAAAATGTGTTTTTGTTCGACAGATAAATTGATTTTGGTGCTTCAACCTTACCACAGCCTTAACGTGTGGATTTAAGGCTGTTAACGACCCTGATAGGTAGCCGAAATTAGAAGCTATTGCAACTGGTTATTGTGGTTATTGGGACAGATACCTGAACCTGCACCGATATCACAGTTCAATGCGGTTTCATTGCATTACTATTCTCCTTTTGCCAAAACTGGAGCACATTCAAACCTTCTAAGATCAAGTTTGTCCACTTCTGGTGCTAAAAGAGGAGGATAAAAAAACATGTGTGCTCTGACATGTAATGACGTTGCATCTCCAAGTGAATCTGTAGCTTCACAGAGCTTAACAGATCTCTTCAGTCTTGCACCAGGACTTTGATAACAGATATTTTGGGTTCAGTCTTTTGCAGGGTGAGGTTTCCTTCAGTCAAACTTGTTCTGAGAGGATCAGCAGACTGGACATTTTAATTTTAGTTAGGCTTAAGCACAAAAAAACCCACTTTGGTAATCTTTAGTAAAAGATCACGGTTTGGGTAAAATTGCAACAGTTACTAAGTCTTTTAAAATGTTGTTTTCCTTGATTGGTGACACCTCCCTGCTCATCATACACAAAACCTATGCTTCTTACAAAAATATATTTCCTATTACTCACAAATCTGTACTTACTGACACAGAAACATAACAACTTTTTTGTGGCTATTTCACAAAATGCTGTGACACTGGGCTGAAAATGTTCCCCAAAGCATTCCTGACAATTATTTGTTGGCGAAGACCTTTGCTGTTGGACCGTACCATTGCTGTCAGAGTATGTGTTGCCCTGCAAAAATGTTTAGGTGTGTGATTTGTGTCAAAGTAACATCCAACTCAATGCTCAGACTTTTTTTTCCTAGTAAAACACCTGTTGGTCTGATTGGTGTATACTTCAGAGTCTTGTTATTATGGCTTTCTGTTTTCTTCTCTCTTTCTCTGTACTCGCACCTCATATTGCTTCTCCTCTAACTGATAACATGATCATTGTTTTCTGCCTTGTCTGTTTTGGTGCACTGCAATAAAGTATATTTATCAAGGTGGATAAATATATAAAAAAAAAGAGTAAACAATCAACTGGCTCAAATAACTTGTCACTGTTGACTTTTTGCATCCATAGGGTGCCCATTTTTGTGGGTAAAGCACATTAATATGATGTCAGAGATCAAATATCATTATTTTGTATTATATTATTATATAAAAAGGGTTTTTTTGAGACGCAGTTGGATTTCCAGGTTCTCATAAATCTCTGTGCTTCTAAGCATTTTAAGAAATGCCCAATTTCTATCCACTAAATAAAATGTAGAGACAAAGCAGCACATTTTATTTCCAATCATATACTCCACTCAACTGCTGCTTAATTCTGCATGCCAATCATCTTGTAAGACTGGGTGTCCCGTGCTCTCGCTGTGCTCAGGGGAGTATTTGTTTATAGCATGACCCTCTCTGTAAAGTCAACAGCTGTTTCCAGTCGGGCTTATTCGCGACACCACCATCCTTCAACATGATGGGTTTTGCCTTTTAACGCATCGCAGTTAACCACATCCTAATTAGAACTAATGACTTCCTTGTTAAAGACCTCTGCAGCTAATTGGCATACTGAACTGAAAGCAGAGAGAAAACCACTAGGAGGTGAGGAATTTAAAAAAATAATATGTAAGTTGTAAAACGAGGGAGGCTGACCAGAGAACGCTGCTAACCTTCTTATCAAACTGCATTTTTAATTAGAGATAATCAATATTCAAGGCAACAGATTTAACACAGTTTATATATCCATCACGGATCATAAATACTTAATGATTAAAAAAAAAAAAAAAAATCTGAAACCCCAACACTCCCAGATTTTTATTCCCCAAGTTTATGGCAATCTGGCAAATCAGATATGATTAATTATAAATTAAACTATTAGAGCACGCTTCAGAACCTCACGTTCACAAATTGCATCCACAACTGGGGTTGAACATGAATTTGCTCTCCTGGTATTTCTGCAGCTTGTATGCAAAGTCGCTGTGTCTGATTCGCATGCAGGGTCTGTTCTGCACCCTGTAGTTTCATTTAGATCAAAAAGACTCAAATAGACAGAGAATCACAGGATATCCAGAATATCTGATCATCCCCCCATCACACCTCACCTTGCCTCTGAGAATCTGAGCAGCTACCGAGACAATCTCATTAAATCGGAGATGTAAGAACCGGAGGGAGAAATATACAGCAGTAATACTCCTTGCTGTTGAGTTCGCTGTAAGATACAGTGAATCCTAAGTGCTTCAGCAACCCTCCATGTTGGACCGTTCAGGGAAGCAGTGGACATAAGTGGAAGCTTTGACAGTCACACCACATTAGTGCAGTAACTGTAAAAAGGCCTTTCTGGGATTTGTTCCCTAAAAATACTCTCACACCACTGGAAGCTGAAGTCTCTCTGGAGCCTTATTTGAAGCCTCGCAGCCTGAGGACAAGGCAGGCAGAAAAATAAATAAAAATAATCAAACATGCCCTCAAACAGCTCCTATTACATACACAACATGGCAAACAGTGCAGAAAGAAACAGGACAGAGAGCAATGGCATCTTGGGGCAGAGGGCTGCAGGGCTGGGTGGGGGCCGCTCGGGTGGAGGTGGTAGGAGGGGTGCTCTAATGGGCTTGGGGAGGCTGCTGAGCCCTGCTGGAGGCCCACAGGAGGCCTTAGCCTGTGGTCTTGCCTTGGGCAGGCCTGCCATAGCAGCAGTCAGGTGGGCTGACAGACTGAGGGAGAAAAGGCCCTCCCCATGTGGCCTGCCATCACTCCCACAGCCCCCTCCCCTTTTCCTCCCTCTGCACAGATGTTCAGGGTTTGGGGAGCAACAAGCTGCACACAAACAAACAAAGACGGGGATTTAACATCTCCAAGTTGCATCTGAGTGATATCCTTCAGTGGATTGCTCTAATTGAGTCTCTGTGGTAGCTTTTAATTTTGGCATGTGCCGACCTCTCTGCTGCAAGATTAAAAGTTAAATGTTTGCTCATGCAATATGAAGGAGCCTGTAGTTTAAGGGTTATTAATTAATGGTCATTTACAGGCATGAATTAAACATTAACACAAGTCTGACATGTTGACACGTGTTAGTACAAAGTTTAGATTTGTGGAGTTGAAAGCGGCAGCAAAATCAATCTGCTCGTCAACACATATAAGTCTTTTCTCAATGGTCCGCTCTGGACTCGCTCGGTACTTATATAGCCGACCTTTGGCCCAATAGTTCCCCGAAGCCCCATCTATACAGCCCGCTGTAGGAGGTAAAGATCAGGGCTACCCAGCTTGGACTCACCCCTCCTGACCAGTGACGTGTGTAAAGCCTCTGGCATGACTCTCAGCATGGGAAAAGTGCAGCTTTATCACCACTGCTCAAACATTCATCACACAAACCTCTCTTGCAGCACAGGGAGACAATAACGCCTCCATCAATTCCCATCTGAAGCTGCCGATTTCGGCAAAAGGTGGCACAGAGGCAACTTCAAAGTTCTGGGATACTCAAAGAAGAAAAAGGAGAAGCAAGCAGGGACAGTCGAGGAGGAGCATCTCTTTCCAGTCAGGAGGGAGGTCATTATCAGGCCATGTTTACGCCGGTACAGAGCACACTCATGCGTGTTGCTGTTTTAACATTTGAAATACAGTACTGCAGCCATCACTTCAGGCAAAATAGTTTATGTTCCTATGTCTGTGTGCGTGTGTCTGTGTGAGTGTTGTACAAAAACTCCACCGAGGCGCCACTTTAAAAGGTATTTGCATTATTTCTGCATAGAAAGGTGAAGGTCAGTGTTTCCCCAGCCAATCGCAGCATCTCAGCATAAACAGCAAAATAATACTTTAGAAAGTACGGCACTGGGAGACTAGACGGCAAAAATGTCAGATTTAACGAGTCATTTGGTTTGTTTTCAGCTTTTTTTTAACAACCCCCTCCCCATAAAAATAAATAACAATAAACTGCCATTAAGACCTATAATATTTTTCTGCTGACAGCAAATAGTTGACATGAATGCACTCAAGCAAAGGAGGGAAAGCAGCTCTCGCCTGAATAGTAACAAATATCTGCTTCTAAAACTGAGTCTGAGGTAAAAAGGGGACGTGGACTAATGAATCCCATCAGAATACATTTACTCAAAAAGCAACAACTAGCATTAACTGTCTCGTTGAAGGCGCATAGCATATTTTATCAATTCTTGATCTGAAAAGCATCTTTGATGCTTAATGGCTATTAAAAATACCTGACTGAAATACAGCAATTTTATAAAATAGAAGATCCAGAAAATTCTTTACAGCATTTTTACTGTAAAGGTGGGAGAAACAAAATCGACACAGCACAGTATTGCGATATTTTGTGATGTGATATCATATCAATATAGCAACACCAAATATTGAAATTTTATTACATTAAATAAATAAAAATACTGTGGGAATACTATGAATAATGGGGCTCATATTGCCTGGTAGGAAGAAATCTCTCTGCAAACAGTCACAATCTGTTAAACTTGAACTGACTGCAATCAATCTCAGAGAGAATGTTAAAGGTTTACAAATAATTGTTATCTAATTTACAAATGCAGATAAACTGCTCACGTTTCAATCAGTTTGAATGAGTCTTTGAGGGGCTCGACTCAGCTGGCTGGCAGCTAGTTCTATTCTGGTTATTAGTTATTATTAATCCTCCACAACATGGTTTTTGTCCTGTCTTTCTTGCTTCATACATAAGATAAGATAAGATAAGATAAGATAAGATAAGATAAGATAAGATAAGATAACCTTTATTAGTCCCACACGTGGGAAATTTGTTTTGTCACAGCAGGAAGTGGACAGTGCAAAAGTTATATAGCAAAAATTTGAATCCAATAAGAATAAAATACTGTACACAACTGTACAGAATAAAATAAAATACTATATACAGTAGAATAAATAGAATAAAATATACAATAGGATAAAAATAGAATACAAATGCTGTATACAACTGAGTAAAAAACCAGTTGAAGCAGATGGGTGCTCCTCTTTCAGCCTGGCTGTGCTGGTGGTTTCTTCCTGCTAAAAGGGAGTTTTTCCTTCACACCTTCTCACTTTTATGCTCAAGTTATGCTCAGAGGGGATCATTTGATTTGTTGGGGTTTCTCTCTAATATTGTAGTGTCTTAGAATATAAAGCACCTCACAACTGTTGTTGAGATTTGGCACTGTATAAATAACTTGAATTGAATTGATTATAGTTCTATAGAACATAAATGTTGCTAACTGCAAATGTAATAGTTAAATGTGCAGTTTTGTTAAATGTGAATTTCTTTCTTTGCAGCAATAGATATCTTTAACAATTTATCACAGTTAGTTTCTGTATTATCTGAACCAGACTGTGTGTAATTGCCAACTTGACCCCATTCAATCACAGACTGACAGAAGACTGATAACAAATTGGCTTCTTCTCCTGCTTTTGTCTGTGGCTTTGTCAACACTTCTGTCTGACGTGGCCATCGTGTTCAAATAAAGCAGGCTTCTCTCTTAATGTTAGTGTTAGCGCCCATGTTGCGACTGCTTGATCAGTTCAGTACAGTGTGGGCACAGAGCACAAACACTTTGGTTGTGCAGAAGAAACCGCTGAACTCAATTTTTTTAAAGAATGAAGAACAGTTAAGAACAATGAAAGTGCAGTTATTTCTGTGGCAGAGCTGTTTACAGACCTGCTGCGCCGCTCACTGTCTCTACAAACCAGTTAACCCATAATTCATTAACATAAAGTGTGACTGAAAATAGCAAAACAAAGTCAAACTATGCCATATCAGTGATGTCAAGTGAAGTATGATAACATATTAGAATTGGAAATCTGGCAAAGTGATGATAACAACCTTGTGCACTCGCTCGGAAGGCGAGAAGAGGGTTAAGCGAACAAAGCCTTGAAAAAGAGTCCAATTCTCCAGCTCCTGCCCCAATCCTCGCAGTTACCCCCACAAAGTACACAAGAAAAAAGAAAATAGTATCATGCATATCATTCATTAGCAGCAAATAAAAGAAATTCTCTCTAATAGTGCCCCCAAATCCCTGAGCTCCCAGCACCACGGCGCAGGGAACTGAGGAAATGGGGGAGAGAGATGCAAAAGGAAGCCGTCTCCCTCAAGTGCTTGTTAGGCCCAAATTATTATGGCGATGAATAATTTTAAAAATAAATAAGAAAATAAATAAATAAAAAAAGGAACATTTATAGATCTAAGTATTATCAGAGGAGCCGCGGGTCTGTTGCCAAGCTCTCTGGGCCCGTTTGAAATCCGCCTTTGTTTTTCACTTTGATCTTTAACTGCTAACCTATCCATTGACTTCACCTGAATCCCCCACCCGTTAGCGCTTCTTCACCCACTTCCTCCTGTTAAACTTTTCTCCTACGAGGCGCAGCACTGCCCGCACTAAGTGGCAATCATGATCGCATCATCATCCTCATCATCCTCGTCATTAACTTTCTGTTCTTCCACAACAATAATTAACATACTGCACAGGGAGCAAGATTAGGCAGAGAGAGAGATGCTGTGGTAAATGAATATAGAGCAACACAGAGCAAAGAGTCGAGGGAAGGAAGCCATGTTGGAGAGAAAAAAAGACAGAAAGGAGATGAGAGAACACTGAGACCAGCTCGAAGACTCGGCTTTCTCTCCTCCTATCACAGTTTCAATGATTTGCTTTCTTTTTTCGCTCCTTGCTTTCATTTCTTTTCCTCTTGGTTTCTTCTGCTTACTGTTTATCTTTTCTTCTCTTGTTTGTTCACTCCTCTTATCTTTTATATTTCTTCTCATCTACTTCCCTCTGACTTTCTTCCTCCTCCTCGTCCGGTCACGTCTTCCTTCTTCTCATTTCTGGTTTCTGCTTCTCCTGCCATGCTTTACATTCCCATTTGGTTCCTCTTGTTTTATCTTATCCTTTACTTTACTTTCCTTTACCTCCTTCCTTCTTATGTTTTTGTATGTCTATTCTCATTTTCTTCTCCTCTTTCATTTCAGACTTTCCATTTCCTTTTCTCTTTCACCCATGTTCTACTTTTATCACCTTCATTTCATTTCCCTTATTTCTTTCTTCTTCTTTTTACACTTCCCTCCTCAGTATCTTCTTTCCTTTGCCATCCTCTTGCTTCTTTTTCTTTAATCTAATCCCTTTTCCTCCTTCCTCGCATTTCATTTTCTCTCATATATGTTTCCCCCCCGCTATGGGTCCCTCTGGTATCCATTTTCATAATTTCTTCCTCTTTTTCTTATTTTACTTTCAACTTAATTCCTTTTATCTCATTTCCTGCCACATTCCTTCCTCACTTCTCACTATAAAATCTCCTCTTACCTATTTGTATCATCCTTTCTTCTTTTCAAATATCATTACCTCTTTCCTGTCTTTTTTTATCCATCATCCTTTACATGCTTTTTCATGCCTACACCCTTTGTCTCATTTCCTTCTCTTTACTTTCACAAGTTTTTGTCTTTTTTAAAATCTACTTTGCTGTTCTCATTTTCTCATGAGCCCACTTTTCCATTTTCACTGTTTCTCATTTAATTTTATTAATCTCTTCTTCCCTAATTTACTTTCCTTTTTCCTCATGTTCTCATTTCTGCTCTTTCTTTCTTCCAAGTTCTTTATCTAATTTCTTCCTCTTTCGCCCAAAACTTCCTTTTGCATTTCCTCGAATTTCCTTTCTCTCTTTCCCTCACATTGACTTGACCTCCTGCACTGATGCTTCTTCTAATTTCAACTTTGTTTCCTCTTTTCTTAGTTCATATGTCCATCTCCTCTACTTTTCTTCCTTTTTTCTTTTACAGTCTATTTTTCACTCTTCCCTTCCTATCTCCACCTTCTCCCTAATTCCTCCATTTTTATTATCTTCTTCTTGTCTCATTCATTTCCTTTTCCTTTTTATGTCCTTCCTTCTGCTCCATTCTCATCTTCCTCCTGAGCATTTCAGACCTCCAGTGAAGCAGCATCTCAGCTCTGTGGTCTGTGCCTGGCCTCTGATTCATATTATAATGAGACGCATCCCAACATCCCATTTTCACTGTACTCACCTCCTCCCCACCTCCTTCCCTGGCTCTCATGTTTTCCCTGGTACCCAACGTCACCCCCCACTCTCCCCACTTTGCTCCCCAGGTCCCCGAGTGGCTCGCTCGATTCCGTTTCATCACACTTCAAACGGGCCCAACGCGATCCACGCAGGGAGGACCCAGGGACCCGAACATCTGCACGGGGAGGCATGTGTTGTGTGGTACTCCAGCGTCCGAGGGGCTGGGGGGGGGGGGGGGGGGAACACGCAGTGCTACGAGCAGATGTCACTGGGAGCTGAGCAGCAGGCTGGGGGGATGCCGCAGGGAAAGAGAGACATAGTGAGGGACCCACCCCTGCAGCCCTGCCTGGGGAAGGGGGAGAGACAGGAGATAAACCTGAGTTTCTCCAAACACTCCACCTTTGCTCTGCTCTCCTCTCCTCACCTTGCAGCTCAACTTCCCCTCCTGCTCCCCATTTTGACAGTACATTTAGGTAATTAGTCACCTCGGCACTAATAACCTAATCATTGCTTGTCTGGGTGTGTTTTCTCTCCATTTCAAAGTCTGTGTCCTCCACGGGCTCTCCTCAGAGTCCCGGTGTGGAGGTGGAGGGGCAGAGGAGGCATACAATTACCTTTGTCTGGTTACTCCCCATGGCACAGAGAAAGCCAAGGGTCTGATCCCAACCAAAGCAAGGGCCCCTTTTACTGGAGAGAGAGAGCCTGCTCTTTGGAAAGGGTCAAGATTGCTCTCACATCCATTAACACCGGAGCTATTTCATCATTGCCTTGTTCTGGCAGGCGGGAGCTGTTGGGGACTGTGATCAGCCTCAGTCGAGCACAGACGCTGACATTTCCCCAGTTAGTGAAAGTGGCAATCCGGAGCTTCTGCTGTCAATGAGTCATCAAAGGGCTTGTTTGAGAACAGCTGTTGACGTCAGTGCACTGCCACAAGCGTTAACCCTTGTTGAGATATGAAGTTGTTTTTTCTTCCCGTCTGCATGCATGGGCATCATACAGGCAGATCTCTAAGTTCACAGTTAATCTGCCATCAAGCAGGCAGCGTCTTCTGACAGCTCGAGCGGTACGGTGAATATTAAAAACTTGATTTTTGCAGGTGTCTGGTGTTTATTACAAGTATACTTTGCTCAGCTGCCCAACATTTTCCAAAGTATACTTTAAAAATTTGTTGTTTTTGTTTTTTTGTGGGGTTTTTTGTGCCAGGAAGGTATTACATTTCTTTTATTTCAGAGCTGTGAAATCCTCCAGCAGTAATGTGTTGTTTTCAAACTACTTCACTGTCTCACAGCTGCAGTCACTGTTCAAAACTGCAAAGTTGTTTCTCCAATTTTAGTGCGTTCGTGCGTTTTTAAAGCCAGAATGTGGAAACGACACAGACGCTACATATAAGATTTGTTGAATTTTAATGCTCAGAGTGTTTACAAAACATGCTGGAAGCTGCGTTTCCAGTATAAGGAGTAATAATAAAAACACAGCTGTACCTTACCTGCAATTTTTCCACCATTCTATGATTTGATTTGACAAATTTATTTTCATTCACCGTGTTTTTGTGTAGGACATCAACAAGTTGCCAAAATTGTATCTGTTTTTTTTTTTAATACAACTTGAGGAAGAGTTCACGTGAATTTTCCCAGTTGGGAATTAATTTTTTACGTTACTCCAACACTGCATGAATGCACAATGAGATTTGGACACACAGGGTACAAAAATATAGATTTGTCTGCTGTGACTTAAGTGGGTTTGTATTAGGCCAGTATGGTGAGTATTATAATGCATTTATCTTACATTTACAATGTAGTTTAGCAGATGGAGAATTTTTTGATTATCATTCAATTTAAAGTATAGCTGAAGCTGCGTTTAGTTTTGCAAACATGTTAGCACAAACTACAGTAATGCACAGATGAAAAGGTTGAAAAATAAATAACAGAAATAGTCACAGTGAGTTTATGTAATAAGCAGTAAAAGAGCTAAGAAACCTCCTAGATTTTCAATCTGTATCTGCTTTTCAATTTGGAATATTTTTCAAATCTCAACAGTTTGGACTCGTGTCCTGCAAGCACAAAAAAAATCTGCTTATTGTTGCTCTGAAATCACCCTCATTCATTCCTTATAATCTAGTGTTGTGTTTTTGGTTTTGGATCTCCAGCTGTGCTCACTGCGACAGCCGTCATGTCACCCTTTTTTATTATTCAAGTTTCTTGGAGCCAAACAGCTGTTTTGCATGGCAGATTGAATCAGAGCTTGTCATGACTCCTTTACTTACTCCGGTGATGGATAGAAGGACTGAATTCTTGCATTGTGGCACAGTTAAAAAAAACACAAAAACAAAAAAAAGGAAAGAAGCCGATGTTGTAACCCCTCGGTACGTCGATGATGAATTGCAAAAGACTGTAGCTTTTAAGTGTGCTGTGGAGGTTGTTAGAGTGAGATTTTCACAGTGTACATTTATACTTGTATATAAATTAAGTTTCACAATGAATAAAACATCTAAACTTCACATGCATAGACTTTTAGTCAGAGGCAAGCGTCAAAAGCAGAGAGAAACAAAATTAATCGTTGCAGCCACTAACAATATTCTTGTCCGTAACAAACTCCTTCGAATGGATTTCACAAGGAAACGCGTGGTAGACGGGCTTTATTAGACGGAGCTGAATGCATTGCTTTGCTGAATGCAATGCAATGCAATGCTGAATGCAATGCAATGCATTTATACTTGTATATAAATTAAGTTTCACAATGAATAAAACATCTAAACTTCACATGCATAGACTTTTAGTCAGAGGCAAGCGTCAAAAGCAGAGAGAAACAAAATTAATCGTTGCAGCCACTAACAATATTCTTGTCCGTAACAAACTCCTTCGAATGGATTTCACAAGGAAACGCGTGGTAGACGGGCTTTATTAGACGGAGCTGAATGCATTGCTTTGGCTTGATGGCGAAGTCGATGTGCTTCATCACAGTCTGGGTAATGAGAGATAACTTCCCTGCTTCTGCAGGAATCGAGTCCGGCACCACAACCCCCATGCATTTTTTATCAGCTGCAATTACTCAGAGCTTGTTGATATTTCCCATTCGTTTCATTTGGGAAAATTTGCATCTGATAACCAGAGGCCTGCTGTAGGGCTAAGCGAACTGTGCTGCAGTAAATTATAGGTCTCAGACTGTCCAACAACAAACTGGAGGATTTGCTAATGGCCACTCTGCAGAACAGGTCATCTGCAGAGAGGTCTTCCTTTTTAGATGTACTGTGCACATTCATTCTCCTGGCAGTTTAGTCAAAACTTGTGAATAGTACACATTGTGCTTTTCAATATTCTTCATTTGGATCATTCTCCCCCTCCTCACACGAGGTTGCACGTAAATGATGAAACAGTCTGCGATTTATGACGTCGCTCAAGGTGTAAGGTATCACCTGTCTACCAAAAATGCTCAATTTGCTTTAACCAAGATGAGCTTTGCTTCATTTCTCCAACTGCACTCTAAAAGTAGCAAAAATTATCTAGATGTAGGCCCAGCATCCTCAAAGTGGTTGCATGTTGTGGAGCCCTTGAATGGCAAGGAAATAAAACTACAGTGTGGTACTTTTCATTTGTCTATAATTCATTTGATACAAAGATAAAGCACCACAGAACAAGACTGCGGGAGTCTTCAGTTTCAACTCTTCTGTTCTACCAGACTTAATCTCTACAACAGTGACAAACACCACCATGTTCAGTGTGTGCGTTTTTCTTGTGTAGTCCTCAGTTACATGCTGACTCTTAAAATCGCCACTCGATAATCAAAACTTTTGGAATCTTGGCCTAGGCCTGGAGTTTTTAGAAAACTGGTTTATTTTAAACGATTAAACTATAAATAATCTAGCTTCAGCCAAAGTCTTGTGAGAATTGGTGTCTCTTAATTGGACTGCCCTCATCCATACCTTGCCAGGTGTAGACAGTTAGCAAGGCAACACTGTAAACTCATGCACTGCCACTGCAAAGCAATGAGGGGTTGTCATCACAGTTAAATTACTGGGCAGCTGCAACATGGTACAAAACAAAAATGGACAAAAATGAGATTGCCAGGAAATACATAATTGAGACACATTCCAAAAGTCATTGCACGATTAAGCAATCTATGAAGGCTGGGTCAAAATATGTGATTATAGAGCATTTAATATATGCAGACTATGACAGGTGGCCGCAAGCCTAAAGATGTCAGCCACTGCCCCAGAGTAATAAAAGAAAAAAAGCACTGCATGATGTTGCTTTTGTACTGTCGGTTTCTCTGGCGTACAGCGCTTTCTTTAATCAACTCTAATTAGCAGCAGTTCTTTTCGATTAATGCCGCAGACCTGAGGTAGAGATGAAGCTTTGAATATCAGTATTTCCCTGACAGGACGGGGAAGATGAGAGCTGATTGACAGGCAGCCTTCTACCCTGATCAAGGTGAGGAGACCAGGGTGGCTGCTTCCTGGTGTCTTGGATTTCTTGTAATTGACAGGTGCAGAGAGACGTTCGGGGGTCCTCGTGGAGCTCTTTGCCGTTTATGCAGATTAACACGTCACAAGTACAAATGAATAAATAAGCCAGTAAGCGCGAATCAGGCATTTAGCCTGAGGGGACGCCATCATTAACAGATTAAACAAAGTGACTAATCACAAAAACAATCCGCTTCAGAAGTGGAGAAAGTCAAAAGACGGCAAAGTTTGGGGGTAAAAAGCTAAGCAATCTCAATTATTCAGCTATTGGCAAACAAAAGATATGAATACATAAAAACCGAGTGCTGACAGATAATAGATTTTTTTTAACAGACAATTTTGATGAAAAAGAATTTGCTTGCTTATCTGCATTTCTTCCATAGCCCACAGAAGAACTGGAAGTTTATAATGAAGGAAGTTCATAAATGATCTTCGAGGGCAGGATCACACGGATGGCTTAAATTCTTAAAGCAGTCAGGCAGTGTGGGCATCTGAGGCAGAAGTCTCATGGGAATGCTTTAGGTCAGTGTGAAGAAAATGGTGGGATAACAGATGATGAACAAACGAGACCCACGCAGGGTGTACTGACACTAAAAAGAAAATCCTGCTTCCTTTGAAGCCCAAATGAGCTGATGTGAAGTCCTCATATTCCGCACACACACCCATGCCACTGCTCATGAACTGAATCCTTAAGAATCAACCAGAAATCAGATTTTTTTTTTTTCATGGCGTTTTATATATATATATATAACTCAGATGACCAGAGCGGCCGTAACCTCAAATTCAACTCCATTCCTGGAAACAACTCAGCTGTAAACACATCACTGCTTGTAAATTGGCCTAAAAGCGCTCCTGGTTTCTAGACTTCCCTTCACGCACAGCGGACACCAGCCTACTTTGACCTTCACACCGAGCCATGGCCCAAAACCTCAGCTATTGATTTTTCTAACTATCTGTTTACTCCTCGTCTTCATACTTTCCCAGCTGCTTGGAGAGCATCGTTTGCCCCGAGGCGATCAGCAGGGCTCAGCTTGTTCCAGTCTTTGATCATCGTTCACCCAGCGGATTAACATATGCGCACTCTCTTCCTCCCTTTGTCGCTGAGCTTGATAATAAATCTACGGCCTTCCTCTATCTCTCTCTCCCTCTCTCTCGCTCCAATATAGGACGAGCCATGAATCAATCAGCCTCGCTTTACGCCTCGTGTCCGACATGGATGCAAATCACAGAAGGATCTACGGGTAAAGCTCTGCTTATTAAAACCCGATGCCTGAGTCATTACAACCCGCTTGTGCACGTGCGTGTCTCTGAGATGAACAGCAGGTAACACTCGTGAAATACAGCAACTCCGGTGGAGATAGAACACAGACGGACAAGATTAACTGATTTCTAAGACTATTATCTCAACAGAGGCCAAAACTAAGCCTAACCCACTTTGCCAAACCAAAAAGAGAATGGGAAGCTAATGAAGTTAATTACTGAGTCATTGTGGGAGGTTACAGCCTCGTCTAAAAGAGGCTTAATCTGAGGGAAACTGCAGTGCAGAGGCTTGAGTTCATACCTGCCCTCGCTGTGCAGTAAGTGTACTAATTAAGGTTGGTTTGAGCCTACAACCATCCCAGTTAGCTCACTTAAAGGGCCAGGGCTTCTGGGGTTTGGAACAACACTCTTAAGGACTCTGCAAGTAGGACACTGAGCAAATGTGTGCGAGACCAAGCGGGAAGAAGAGAAAGTGTGCGTATTTCCAGGTAGACGGGTGACTTTTTTCTTAAAAAGCAACCCATGTGGTTTCTCTAATGGCCACTGTTGAGGCACGCCCTCACTCCCCGTTGCCTTTCTTATTTATTACGACCTAATTATATCAGTGTGTCAGCTAACACAACCAGCTCCTTGCCCTAAATGCCGCAATGCTCTTGTGACTGAACTCGTACTTACAGACCTTATGTTTCTGAGCTGTGTACCATTTAACCACAGCTTCTTGAGGCTCACATGGTTGTTTAGCCTGCTCTTTTTTTGTACCCCCACTCTGCCCATCAAGAATGCAACGGACAAGGCAGAGGACCACATGTGGCGAATGAAAATACAGTAACAACATGAGCTCAGGACTGGCAGGACGAGGCAGAGGAGGAGGAGGAAAAGGAGCGGGTCTGGACGAGTTCCCCTCCTCATCATCAGCATGTCGGCCAGAGCAGGCCTGCGAGGTGCCATAGCTGGGGCCCTATTAAAAAAAAGAGGAGGGGAAAAAAAAAACGAAGCCCAGCTTGCTGGAAAAGATCCGTCCTCTCACCTTGGAAAACAACAACCCCACTCGCTCCGACAGTGAGACAATCAGCCGTGAGCTGCTAAGGGTGAGGCGGCAGGTGACCCGGCGTGCCAAGATGAGGCCGGTTCCACACACTGATGAGCGCTTTCACAGACATCAAACCAGAGTGCCGCAGACCTCCCCACGACCTGCCTGTGCTGCCTTGTCTCCTGCTCTCTGCTTTTATTTGAGGTTGATACGGGCAGGCGGATTGGCAAATATCGATCACGGCACTCTCGGTAAAATTCTCCCTTCAGGTCTGAGCGGTGATTACAGGCCTTGGACCCAGCTGATGCAGCCTGTGTGCGTGTATGTGTGGACATTTAGGTTTTCTCCTACCCCACCTCCCAGACAGGCTGAGGAGAGCAGCCCCATATTCTTTGGTTCGAATGTCTCCAATCATCTGCAGAAGAGAGACATCTTTAAAAAACACCCAGACAGACGGGCGGGTGGGCAGGCAGGCACACTGTACAACACAGAAAATAGGTTATAAAGCACGGAGAATAATGCATGTGAATCTCAATCATCGAAATTCAAATGATTTGGATGCATCCCCAACCAGCCCTCCTCTGCTTGTCTGCCTTCTGTCGAGGCCTCAGAGCTCACCAATCGGATCGGAAGGAAACAGGCTGCAGATTCAGAGGGTTTGCATTAGGAATGGCCCGTTATTAATTAAGCTTGTGGAGAAGAGTTTTTTGACAGCGGCTCCCGAGGCGGCGAGCGGTGTGGATCTTGGCGCTGACCTGGCCCAGCAGGGGAAGGAGCTGTGTCTTTGAGGTGGTGGTGGCGGTGGTGGAGGGGAGTAGACGGGGGCTAGAATAGGTGGTAGGCGGGAGAGAAAGAGGAGGAAGGTGGCGGATGAGGGGTGGGGGTTGGGGGGCTGGCTTCATGCCGACAGCCAGGCCTGCCACGTCTGCGTGCCCGCTTTGAAGTGTCACCTTGAGGGAAGAGCCGATGGCCGGGAAGCCGGGAGGGTGGGAGCCGCGGAGAGGAGTGGCACGGTTGGCATTGCCAGACACGGCGCTTTAATATTGCATGGGCTCCCGTCCATCTCTGTACACACTCAGGACATTCCTTCTGCTTGATTTAGTTTGAAAGTAGATCTTTGTTTTTTTTGTTTTTTTTCCTCCCTCTCCTTTCCCCTCCTCTCTCGCCATGCTGTGGCTCAACACCTGTGCTTGTTTTGTGCTCATTCCTGCCTGAACAAATGTCAAGCTCTGCAGTCAGAGGAACTTTAACAACTCCTTGCATTATGAAAGTTGACAGCGTTGCATTTGGCCTGCTGAGTGACATAAAGTCTGTGCAATATTACGTATTACAGTGCAATAAACATTCTGTCGATCAAAAGCTAATATGTTGACAGAAATATTGATGTTTTCGTGAGAAAATTTTCTTTTTTCATAAAGCACACGCATACACACACCAAAAAAAAATCTGTTAGTACAGTGAAAATGAAACCAATGTGTTTCCAGTGCTGAAGATAGAAACTTTAAGATCAATATACAATTAAAAGAAGATGTGCAGACATTTTATACTTTCTGGTCTCCAAGACGCCCTTAAACCCTTGGATGCTGAGAAAATTTAAACTTGGCAAAGAAAATCTTTAGTATGAAGCATTTCACATTTCAGAATAAAACCAAAGAAACTGGCAGATCGATACTCCCATACCTTAATGGCCAACTTTCTGTAGAATCTTACCAAGTAAAGGCAAAAAAGAAACTCTCACTCTAAATTTGCTAATTTCTAATACTGCTTTTATCCCTTCCTCCAGTGCCATCCTCCCTTTATGAAAACTAAACCATACCGTTGGGGACTCAACTTAAACTTTTATTACTTCTCTCCCATCATCACTGTGCTCGCCTGACCTGCTGCCAACACAGTTACAGAACACGGCGGAGAATTAAACATGGCGTTAGTTTGAGAAGATGCATAAGAGGGAAGTTTATCAACAGAGGCTGCAGGAAGGAGGTGTTTTGAAGTGAGGAAAAGCGCATTTAAAAAAACACTCACGCTGCACGCACTTTCTACCCACTTTAACAACCGTCCCAGTTCACAAATAGTAGTTTTAACTCCCCTGATTAGCACTGACATCTGCTGCCTTTCATCTCTCCCTCCATCTTGTTTTTTTAATCAGATTAACCCAAACGGGCATCCTTTAATGGCCTCTTTTTTAGGAAAGCTGAAAGAGGAGAGATAATTAAAATAATTAAACCGCTGGGACCGGTCTGTGCACGCTCATCTCCGGCTCTTTTCTTTTCTTCTTGCCTTTAAGTTTTGATTCCGCCTTGCTTACCAATTCAAGCAGCACAGAAAAAGAGAGGGAGAGAGAGAAAGACTCATCATCCTCACTTAATTGCATTAAGTTGACTCTCGGAGGTCCAATTTTTCCCTCCAAAACCAACAGCCAATGTAGGATCTGATCTTTAGGTGCATGTCAGCCTTCTAAATGTGGAAGCGGTGGGGGGAGGAGGGCACACTTCTAAACAGTCTTTATGGAGCATATTTATTTAGTCAGTGAGTGTATTTTGCATAAGGCCAAAGATAAAAAAAGAAAAAAGGAGGGCGGGAGTATCCTCTTTAATGATTATTTATTCATGGACTTTTAAGCTTTTAATGAGGACAAATGAAGGCGTTTTTCAGAGTGTCAGTATGTAGTATGCTTACCAAAAATATTCTTGTTTAGCATTTTCTTTTGCACTGTATGTCCACAAGGAATAAACACTAACATTTAAATATAACTAGGAGTTTGGAGCAATCAGTTTATCTTGATCTTGCATACAAACATCAAATCTCCCGCAAGTTTTGATCAAATTCTGTAATGATGATGCAGATGATGCTGATTATGATTTAACAATTTTCAGCGTTCCTTGTAACTGGCGCTAAATCTCATTGATAACCACTACAAAACAACAACAACAACAAAAAGAAACTGAAATTATAGGAGTCTGGGTGTTTTTCAGAATAAGAGTTTTCTCATTTATTTCCAATTAAAACACCAATGACAACGTTATCAATCAACAGCCTTGGAATTGAACTGTTTTACATCAGCTATTCACGCCGGTGTAAGTTATTCCCCTTCATGCAAACACACGTCATACACTGGTATATTGTAGCTTCCAAGCTGACAGCCCAAAGGGAAAAAAGTAGGCTATACTGCACCATCTGAGTTATATTCTACATTATAGGTGTACATATCTTGAATATTATAATTACACGTCTTCAGATGAATTCAAACTTCCTGTCAGAAAGAATCTAATGAATTCTTGCATGAGGATTTTACTGAGAGCAACAGCCCTGACATCTTCCTCGGAGTGCAGCCCCAAACTTTACACAAGCTTCGATGTCTTTTTCCCCTCTCATACACTTTCACTTCATTCAGATCATTTTCACAGGGCTTCATTTCAAGTTTGCACCAAAAAAAAAAAAAAAAAAAAAGAAAAGAAAAGGAAGAATCCCTTTGCTGGAAATACTTAAAATTTATATTTAAATTTTCATGGAATCTTTGAGAACATTGAGGAGCAATTTCACATTTGCACTGACATCTAATTTCTCAAGTAGAGTCTGAAAGCACAAATTGCCAAGGATTCCCTATGTGCCCAATTATCCTGCATCAATTTCCTTGACCCTGCGGAATGCTGGTAAATTAATCATATCACTTTTTCCCCCCCTTCTTCTTTTTTTTTAGGGCTCTCTCTCGTGGAATACATATGCACACGTTTGATAAACTAATCATACTTGGTCGGTTGTATTCAGAAAAAAAAAAAAAATTCTCTGAAGCAGGATGAGAGTCAGCAGTCAGGCCCAGAGAACTGGGAACTGATGCAACATGCAAAGTCACATACATAAACATGCAATCCATAAGCAGAAAAAATACAACGCAAAATGACAAAAAACCTATTCATTTTTGTATTAGTAAAAACTCAATTGTATTTATTAATCAGTAAATCATTGTGTCTAGTTTTCTGTATGCAGTATTTATAGACAGTAGATGATGGTAGAAGTATTAAAGAAAATAATTAATGTGAAGAGTCATTGGCAATATTATCAATACTTTTATATAAATAAATATACACATATTTTTATGTTTATACACACACTTTAACAGCACCATTAACAGCCTAAGGATCTAAAACATCTACGGTGATTGCCTGCATAACAACGTATTTACCAGGCTGCCTTACCTGTTGATCCCAAAGACTATGGTTGATCCTAACATGGCTGCAGAGTCTGGCGTCTGTTTATGGAGGAACAGTGTCCTCTAGTGGAAGCAACACAACACACACAACAGTACAAGTACAAGTAAATAAATAAAAAAAGAGAGGGCCGTGGAAAAACAACAACCATAAAACACTGATCTCAGAAATGTACTCATCATTTGGGAAAATGCAGAACAAGTGTTCTTCTTAAATGTCAAACAGCTAGGAAAAGCTGTATTTTTTAAGGTATTAAACAAAATCTAATGGGGTCGGGTACAGATGATACACAAGGTTCTTAAAAATGTCTTTACTGTACATTGTGTAATTTCTTCTGACTGCAGAGCTTTTACTTTTGTTTCATTTTTTAGTTGTCCACCCCCCTCACGTTTTTATATAAAAATTCTACTACTTATTGTCTAGATTTTTGTTGTTTTGTATGTAACTTAAACACAAAAACAAAGCAAAGGGCAATACAAAAACCTTTTAATCATGTAATACACGCTTGAAATCTTCAAAAAAAAAAAAAAGGCAAAGCAGCACTGATAGTTCGAGCAGTTGTTAATGATGCTGAGAAAACTAGATGAAAATACTATCACGTAAGTAAAAAAAAAAAACAACTCTAGGTTTAAAGAACTTAAACCTTTGTTTTGGTTAAGATGCTGGTATGTAAAAGATGAAGATTTTCTTTTAACTTGTCTGAAACTGGATGAAGTGATATTTGCATGGGGCGGGAGTCTCTGTTTTTTTTTTTTGTTGTTTTTTTAGAATTCTGACTCTAATTTCATAATTATGAAAAATCTGACATTCTGAGAAAAAAAAAGTCAGAATTCTGACATTAAAGAGATTTTGGCCCTGATCCTCTTCCATAAAAGTTACCTCATTGCTACTAGCTATGTTGTTTATATCTATTAAATAATGCGACAGAGCCAGGGAGCATTAGCTCGATGTCGTGCTTTTCTCCGGTAGTTTAGGATTTTTGTTGGGGTATTTGTCCAAATAGTTGGAATAAAAGCCATACTAGGTAAAGCTGGGCCCAAAAGTCCTAACTAGTCAATTTGTGGACGCACTAGAAAATACTTTTACATAGTAGGCCTATTTGCTATAATTGCCCAGGCTAGTAACTTTGAGGCTTACTATTTAACTAGTTAGCCGTAAAACATTCCCACGTGACATTAAGGACATTTACCCCCATTTACTCCTCATTAATCCTTAAAAGAGTTTATAGTAGGTGGACTTACCTTTAGTCTGGACAAACCCCTTTCCCTCCCTGCTAGCAATTTTAGCTTAACTAAGCTAATCTAATCTTATCCTTGCCATATTATCAACTAAACTTTAACTGCCATTTATGGAAGCTTGTTTCTGCTGACACCGAGTATCTTGAAATTTTTAAATTCCGAGTTATTTTGACTTTTTGGAATTTTCTCATTTCAATTTCATCTGGTTTTTTTTTTTTTTGTTTGTTTGTTTTTAAGTGTTTTTAATTATTGTTGTATGGGGGACATATGTCAGAGGTAAGAATAAAAAACCTGTACAGGTATTACAATTAAAACGTGGAATTTTATAAAAGCAATGACTTAGACTTGGAGCAGTTCAAAGTCTGAATAAACATGTCCCCCTAACCCATTAAGCAAATTGATACCTTTTTTGTTGTTGTTTTTTAACCAAATTAACACATAATCAAACCAAGGATATCTCCTACATTTTTATTTTAGTTTTACAAATTCACAATGTCATTTGTCTTAGTTTTTTTTTTTTCCATCTAGTTCTAGTTTTTAAGTTTACGTTAACTATTATAATACTGATTCTGAGTAAGTTAACCATTTCAGATAACTTTTCAACTTACTCAATTTTAAATTTATTAAGTCCAAATTTAAAGAACTTGAACTTTAAATTTCTAGTAGCTTAACTGAGGAGAGTAAGCTTATTTGTCTACTTCAATTCGACTGGGAGGTGACTTCCTAAATTAATAATATTGTCAATGAAGATCAAGAAACTGAAATTCAGTCAGAGCTGAAAGTAAAATATTAACCCATTTGGTTTTGTCCAAAGATTAAACTCACAATGACCAGAAAAAAAAACAAAAAAAAAAAAAACGAGGAAAACTCAGAACTGTAGTGCAAAACATTGAAGACGATCTTTATTGTTCACAGTTAAACACAAGCCACTGCTTTACGAACTTCCTTTTTTGCCATTTTGTCCCAGATTCTCCAGCTCCGGTGAGAGTCCTGATTTCTTCCTTCAGTTTGTGCTGATTGTACCTTCTGTCTTGGTTTCTTCTGTCTTGGTTTGCTGTAGATACTATGGTTGGCATTTAAAGTGGATTGTTGAACATGCTTTAGATAGCGAGGCAGAAGGAAAAAACAGCAGGAGTTCCCGGTGGACAACAGGATTTAGATGGACTTCCACAGCCAGAGTTTACTTCTAATACTTCCAAAAGGGGAACAGGTTACTCCATGTTTATCAGACCTGCAGAAAGGAAAACCCATCGGACAGAATATGTCTGTTTTCAAGCGTAGTGAACAAGTTGAGAAACAACACTTATGTTTAGAGATGACTGAGGTCAGCCAGAATGCAAATATATTGCTTGGCACTTTCAAAATAATCGTATTGAACTGAATGTTGTGATAAAACCTGGGTCGTGCAACCCTGTCAGGTCTGATTCAATTTTAGTTCATGTACCCCAAAATTAAAAAAAAAAAAAAGAAAAAGAAAAAAGGGGGGGGGGGGGGGGGCAGGGGGTGTAGAAAATGTAGCATTTATAAAAATTCATAAAAATGTTACCAGTTTCCAAATCTCATTCACTCACTTTCCTTTTTTGTGGAAATAATCATTTTTGTGTGTCCGCAGCACCTACACTTAAACATTTGGATGCAAAACCAATTTTCCTTTTAACAAAAACGTAAAGGTTTGTCGGAAATGTTCTGCTTAAACACAGGAACAATAAAGTGTGGGTTCAAAATGTCACTAGAACAAACCAAAAACTCAAGCGAACTTATATTCGAACTTTGATTAGAAGTGATAACTGATGAAAAATAAACAGTGTTTTCTTTTTTTTAGAATTGCTACCATTTAAATAGGAAAAAAAGAAAATGTTTCAAACAAAAACAAGAAGAAAAAAAAAGTGAGTAAGCTGTCAGTTTACCCAAAATTCAGGTTTTCTGACTTGTGCCTTCAGTTACAGTCAAAGAGACAGTTTCTGCCTTCTCAGCTTATGCAATAGTGATGAGTGGAATTTTGCTCACAGCTTTTAGACATGATCTCTAAATATTTCAACAACAAACCGTCTGTTACTGTGGATAGCCACACCACCACAATAGAAAGTAGCTCCAATTTAGGTGAACTGACTTTCTAAAAAGTAAATAGTCAAGGTGTCCTGTGTAGGGAGCTTCATGATTCTTTATCACTGTTATCAGCTTCCTGTCAGTGAAGCTTTCAGCACCTTTGTTTTGTCAAGCGTAGCGTGCTCACTGGTAACATGCTGACATTGCTTGTATCACATTATCAAAATTCTTCAGGGAAATAAAGCATTATGAAAAAAACACAAACAAAAAAACCCCCCAAAATCAATCATAAGTAGAAGAACTTGGGGTGAAAATCCTGTTGTCCACCCAGAGTGACACTTAGGGAATGGGACAAATAACACTGAATTGCTGACATGTTCCTCTTGTCGATTTTGTAGCTCTTCTCCGTCATTAAATTTCAGTCTCCCTTCATACCGGCTCAGTCCTATGTCCCTAACTGTGCTCATGATGGGTCTCGTTATAGTCCATGATCTTAAGCTGCTGCTGCCGGGGGCGACTTGACCCTACCTGTACCCTCCCACCACCAGGCCCCGCCCCTGTCTTTCTGCAGAGACTTTCCTGCCTGGAAGCCCTCTGCTGCTTCGGCTCAGAGGCGGGCTCCTTGGTGGGCACAGTGAGAGGAGTAACAGGGGGAGGGGGAGGGATGGGCGAAGGTGCGGGGCTGACTGGGGCAATATAACTTGGGCTTATCGACTCCACGCACAGCTCAGTCTTCAGGCCGTGGGCGAGGCCAGCGAGGCGAGGTGGTGGCTGGTCCTCATCACACTGGCTCTCACTCTTGTTGCGGAACAGCTCACGTGCCCTCATGCCCAGGAAGCTCTTGGCACTGGGGTAGGAGCCCACGGTGAGTGGTGTGTCTGAGGCGGCCAGGGGAGTGAGCAGGCTGGCGTGGGGGCAGGACAGGGAGGGCTCCACCAGCAGGGGTGGGGCAAGTTCCTGACTGCCGTTGATGGAGTTTGCTGTTGACTTGGAAGAGTTGCTCGCCTTTGGTTGCCCTGGCGATAAAGTGCTGCCATTGCCATGAGGGGAGTCATGTGGTGGTCTGCTGTCTGTGTCCTCGTTGTTGTGAATGTTACTTGGTCCATCTGGCACGATGCCACTGTGGTGGGGAGAAAAAACATTATTTCAGAGTGGACCAAATAGCTGAAGTTCTTTTTTTTTTTTTTTTTTTAAATGAAAAGAAACAGTGAAACATACATTTTCCATTTTTTCCCTCCTCCAGGTTATTTATGAATAAATTAGACAACTGACATTTTTTTCCCCTTACAACTAAAGATTTGCAATGTTAAAAAGCCTATGAACCATCTATGATCCGCACAATAATAGAAGTTATCTATGAAATACTATGCTATCCATCCATTTGTGTCTGAACCAAAGTGTCAGACTCTAGTTTTCAGCTCTGCCGTTTTAGCACTAAAAAGAATATTATATAATTTGTAATGTACTAATAATACGATTTCACCAAACTGAGTGTTGGTGGATTTGCACACACTCTTACAGGTGCTTTATTATATGCCTTTAAAAAAAAAAAAAAAGCGCTGTCACACACTCACACGCTGATGGATGCATTAGAGGCAACTCAGGGCTCAGTGTATTACTCAAGGATACTTTGACATGCAGGTTGGAGGAAGCAAGGACTGAAACACTGACTTTACTTTTGCATGGCAAAAAGTAACATCACAACTCCACTCTGACCTGGAGTCACAAGGCATGTGTGGGTCATCTCTGCCCTCTGGTGGTGAGCAGGAGGTGGTGCTGGCTGGAGCCTCCATCTCTACTCTGCTGTAGAGCTGCAGGAGTTCAGTCTGCAGCAGCTGAGTGATTCTCCTCTGAGCCTGATACCTGCTGTCTGAGGCCTGCAGCTCAGCCCTTCAAAGAAAAGAGAGAAGACACTGGTTCAATGTAGGAAAAGACAAACATGGAGAGAGAACATGAGACCAAATTGTGGGGGGAGCCAAATGTTTTGTTTGTAGGAAAAATGATCTTGCCTACTTGCACAACTAGTTTATGATCCGTACTAAAGTAGCGATCCATCTTCTCACACAAAGATTACGACAAACGCTAATTTTCAAATTACACAATGCTGCTTTAAGTTATACAGAAAAGAGTTACATTAAATTCTCTTTTTGTTTGAATCCTGGTGCTCACTTTGCTTGACATTTTACGTCCTCGAGGAACTTCTTTTGCTCTGCAATAAGGTGTTCCTTCTTGGAGAGAAGCGTCTCCAGCTCGGCGACTCTCTGCTGCGCTGCCTCGAGTTTCTGACCCTGAACCAGCAGACTCTGCCGTAGAGTCTCCACCTCCTTTCCATAAGACACCTGCAGCATCTGGGCCTCCTGGGTGGTGGGTCACAACACAAGAAAAATGCATGAAAATGGGAACAAAATACAGATTAACATTTTCTGCGAGCCTTACTACAAAGCTGTCATATTCTACAAGGTAAGTTATCTGCAAATTAGCAGTAAGTGGTACATAAGCACAGTCATGTCTTTGTTTCAAAGCATTATGATTAGCTGACTGCCTGTGACTTCATTCACCAGAGTTCATATTGCCATGAAGTTGAAAATGCTTCACTGGGAGAGTTTTGTTTCACACCCAACAAACCCAATTAGTGTCCATTTTCACTTCAGTACGTCATCTCTGCTGTTCCCTGCAAACACACACATACCTTTGTGTTATTGGCGTCTGCGTGCTGTAATTCCTGCATGGACAGCTTATGTGCCTCCCCGAGGAGCAGCAGCTGCTTGTTCAGGAAGCTCATTTGCTGCTGGGTGCTCTCGCTGTTGCTCAGCTGAAGGACAAATGAGACAAACAATGATGATGGAGGGCAATTATGCTACAAATACCCTGTTCGAAAGAATTTGAGAAAAGCAGTCCTTAATGATCTGACTCTGATAAACGTCCAATGAGTTGCGGCAAAAAGTCATGTGATATTTCAGTACACAGAGAAATCCAAAAGATTTCAACTTTGTTTAAATGTGTCACACTTTACAGCCATTCTGTGAAATCGTCCTAAGAAATTACTTCCCAGGTCGTGATATTAAACCATATGGCCATGGTCTTGAAGAATATCTTGACTGCCTAATAAGTGAGAAATTTAAGGAATAATTCAGAATATGGTGAGGCATCTTTTGCCTCTGCCAACTTGTACTTAACCTGAATATCGTGAACAAGGACCTTATATATGACCCTATGGATGCTGTCTGATCTGAAATGAATAGACGCCTCCCTGCTCATCAGGATTTCGGTTCAGTCTGGGTCAGAGGAGGGAAACAGACTTCAGACCAATCCCAGGAGCCAGAAAAAACACTCAGACCCCCTGTGTCGCTGACCCAAAAATAAAGAGGGTGAGACAATATCTCCAAGGCAACAAGCCCTGGGACAATCTGCATGTTTTTTTGGAGCTCCCCAAGTCTGACCCAGCTGTCTGCAAGCCTGCTCATGGTACTGCACAGTTTTTCCATTTACAGGAGAAGCAAGCACATAGAAAAATAGAGTAAAAACACAACCTGACTGTGTTAGGAAGTTAGTGATGTCTCACCAGTGGTCATATAGGTCTGTTGGCAAAGACACGTTAATGTCCCTGAAGTTGAGAACTTGCTCTGACAGAGAATGATTAGATATGATATAAGGATATCAGAGCTTGACTTAAAAAAAAAAACCAGGTCAGGCACACATACCACTGGATTGGAACTTCCTATAGCAAAAGGTATAGGAAGTCTTAATATGAAAGGCAATCAAAGACTGTGGGGGGTGCACCTGCAGCAGCTTTAAGTGCAGCTGCTACTTTTAGATTCCTCACCACAGGCTTGAAGCTGGCTTAGAAAGTTAACCACTTCTCTCTCTAACTGACTCAACTTTCATTTCAACCCGTGGTGACTTCTACCGCTCAGATACCAGACAGCAATTTTTGAGTCAAGGAATCAGTTTTCAATCTGGTAAGGAGCACAATGTCTTCGACCTTCTCATGTTGGTGCACTGAGAATTTGTCTCCCAAGGTTAACCTGCGAGTCCTGCTGCCTAAAGACAAGCATCCAGTTTTTAACTACCTGAACCTTTGTACAGATGCACAACCCTGAACTAAAACCAAATTTAAATTTTGCAAGTCTTACAGAAGGAGTTACAGTGTGCTGTAATCACACCACGTACAGCATAGAGACACCTTCCTTTTTTCTATAACAAGTGGCAAAGCCACCAATCATCCACCAGGTGGAGGTTATCGCACTAGTAATGTAGCTACAAAGGTAGAATGTCAAACTATCAAAACACCAACAAAAGCCGAAGTTCTGACTGTGGTTTGAAATGATCTCACACTCTGTACTTCTTTACCTTGATAGTCATCTGATTCAGGAGGTGACCAGTGTGACAAACTTTGTTGTTGGCCCTTTGAAGCTCAGCTTCCAGTTCATCCATCTTCTTCTGATACTCCTGCAGCTTGCTCTGAACATGCAGGACAGATTTAGATGAATACCAAACTCTAATGTATACCGTATAGAAATGTTAGCACATCATAATATAAGAGTGAACGTGCATGTGTACCTGGAGCTCCTGGTTCTTGGTGTAGTAGTCGTCTCGACCCTGCTGCAGCTGTCTGATCTGACTGTGCAGCCTGGTCACCACTGTCTCCCGGTCCTCCCACAGCTGCCTGTATCGCTGCTGCTCCACTTGCAAGCTCTCCCTTAGAGATAGGATGTCCACACTCTGCAGGTTCAGCTGGTCCTTCTACACACACACGCGCACACACACACACACACGCACACACACGCGCACACACACACACGATAAGCACAGAATTTTCTAAACCAGAAACTCAGATTGAACTGTTTTTGAATGATTTACAAAAATACTGGCACACGTCTCAATACAACCTCCTAGTAGACACACCAATGGTAACATATGTCGCCTGGTTCTCAAGTTAATGCATTCAGAAGAAACTTTACTCTGACCCTAACATCAAGGTCACGGAGCTTCGAACTCCAAGATTGCTATTAGATGCACTTGTGGTATCAATTTGAAGTTCCTACATTGCCTCGTTTTCAAGTTACCAAATTCACAAACTCTGGTGTCCATGCTGCCCTGCTGCTTGCCTGGTGGAGTGGGCAGAGGGGTAAAAAGTTATTCTTTTGGTTGATTGCGACATGGATGTAATCAAACACATTTGATTACTGGAGGCAAAACAGCCTTTGTGACTTCTTTGTAACTGTTATTTGTTGGAAACTAATCTGTGTGCAAACAAAAGTTCGGTTACAGTTTCATTGGTATGTATGCAGATGACCCTCAGCTGATTAGACAGCTGGTATTATGAAATGCCCGAATGCCTCAGTGATTACTGAATGTCTCTGAAGAATTTAGATGAGCTTTGTCCCTTTTTTTATCGTTCCAAATGAAAATAAGCTATTGAATCAGTGCACATCTAGTGTATAAGATAGCTACATCACCTTTTGTACATTTTCAACACTGTTTGAAAGTGTTCAATCTGTGATAATGAGCACTTGCAAACTTGCCATGGCGTTGTTCTGCTCCTCTAGTGCGGTGGCATTGATGATGCGTCGGAGGAGGCGTCGGTTGCGGACGGCGTGTTGCTCCCTCTTGTAGCGCTCGTACAACAGCTGGTTGTGCAGCAGGAGCAGCTGGCTGCGCAGCGTGTGAAGCTCATCCAGCGGAGCTGAGCCTGAGGAAGCCCAGGTAATAATAATGTAATTAACACACACACACACACACGACTAATTAGTGGAGTTAATTATTATTAGAGTGTGAAACACAAGATGAGCACAGGTAATGGTTTAGGTATAAAATTATATTCTATAATCTATTGCTTTTCCTAACTTTGCTAATCACTCACACGCAGTGGTATAAAGAGCACTTAAAATAGCAAACACCTTTTACAAATGAGTTCAGGTGTGCAGTTTAGTAAGAAAATGTGAATTTTTTTTCTTATTTTCAAATCAAGATTGGCATTTGTTTACATCATGATAACAGAACAAACATTTGATCACTAAAGGCTGAAGTTCAACAATTAAACAAGCAAAAGTAACTAGTACTATGGTCTGGTTGGCAGTTTGACGAATAACCTGATGTCATTACCAGTTATTTACATCATAAATATTATATACATTATGAATATTTAAAATTATGTCAAATAATAATAAAAATCTAGGAAATGCCCAGTCTAACTTTGAATACACGGCTTTGCTTATCAAAAAATGATAGACTAATTTAGTGAGTATGTGCTGGAAAGTTTGATCCAGGATCTTTACAGTCATCCAAGGGCTCCATGCCCATCAGCCACAAGTGAAGAGTGAAGTTTTGTTTTAGATGTAATTTGAAAGACGTGACTCCTATCAGTCAGCCAAGGGAGATTATCAGATTCCAGAGTTGTAATTATAGGTTGGCAGAGTTTTATTTGTTTTTCCTTTTTATGAACTGCAGCTGGAGAAAATTTGATTTGTGCGCTTAAGCATAAACAAAGGCAGAGAAGACATCTTACATCTCATTTCAAAATACTGCAAATGTCTTAAGACCTCGCGGCCAAACTTAGTCATGCATATTATTTATATACTGCTCCATCTGCAGTGTTGATAATGGCTTCTTTCATCTGTGTACAATGGTGTTCTGAGTGTTGTGAAGGATTTACCTCCAAAGTGTGTCCAGTCAGCTGACTTACTTGGCAAAGGTAATCTGTTAAAGAAGATTTTTTTTTTTTTTTTGGGGGGGGGGGGAACAAAAACAAAACAGGTCAGTAACATGAGCAGTTTTTGTCGTATTGTACTCTTAATCTGCCCTTTTTTTTTCTAAAAAACAAAACAAAGCCATGTAGTCACCGGTAAAAGCAAATGTTAGCACAGGTTAATGGCCTTTGCACACCGGATGCAAATAAAGCGATCTGACCAATCAGACTACTGTATTGGACAGCAAGTGTGCTTTAGCTCAAAAAGTGCACTTGTGCTAAATATACAATAATACAGAAATGACTCATTTTTTGTGATGAAAGTCAGTGTCAGAGGAAGCATCTGGATGCACCTCCTATCTTTCTAGCAGAACATTCAGTATTTTTGCAAACCAGATCACGCCAGACTCTAAGAGCCTACTCTGTGGGCTCAGTCTTGGGACTTATTTTCTGCTGAAGTGACAAGACACAACAGCTGGCTTGGCTTTGTCCAACAGTATCAAAATCTACCTAGTAGAGTCTAGAATTCACTAAATGTCAAGATATATCAAGACTGTTTATAAGAGCTATAATTATGCTCCTACAATTTTCCCATACGTTGTCCATATTTCCTCCCCTTACAGGTGACCACATCGCAGTAAAAATGGCATGCTTGTAACTTGTCTTATTTCTCTCTCTGCCTTGATTTTGACATGTGTGTGTGCCAACTTCATTCTCTCCACCTGCCTGTATTAACACAGATAAAATCTAAATATGGCAGCAGCAAGCAACTAAAATTGAATGCAGTCTAAATGATCTGTGCTTAGTCCTGGCTTTGCTGACACCGCTTGTGCTGTTGTATTATTGGCACTGTGGACAAGCCAGCTGTGTGTGTGTGTGAGTGTGTGAGAGAGAGAAAGAAAAGAAGGGGGAGGTGGATTTCAAACAATGTCATGCTTGTTCAAACCGGGTGTTTTCCTTTGGAACTGCGGTAATAGACTGGAAACAACCCAGAAACACTCTGAACATTGAAAAGCACATCAAAACAGACTCATGAGGTTCTTCAGTGTGATCAAGATGAGTGGCTGACTCACAACAAAGAAGTTAAAGAATGAATACCTAAACCACCGCAACATACATGTGTTACTTCAGTATTTTCATACTGAAAGTTGATATTTAATAACTTAAATTTTCTTTGAAACTGTATCCATCTAGCAGAGTTTGTATCACACTCACTAAAGCTAATCAGGAAAGGCACAGAGCTTTTCTGTGCAACTAAAACTACAACTGAAAATACAGTTTCGGTGCATCTAACCTCATGGCATGTGTTTCATGCCATTCAACAATGTTGAAAAAAAGGTTTCTGCATGCTTTTCAAAAGTTAATTTAAGATGTTTGACAGCAGAACACAGTAATAACTTGAGCAATGCACACTGATTATCTATTAAAACTAAATGTCTTCACACATTCTGATTTAGGAATCATCAACTTGAAAATGACACAAATGTTGTGGATTATGCAAAGGAGCCACAAACCCTCTTCTAAATACTTAATAATGTTGTGGGTGTTTCATTACGCCCAACATAACCAGCTTGCGGTCCACGTGGCACTGATGATGAGGTAACAGTGGAAATGAAAGACTCCACTGGCACCCTTTTTTTCTAAACAATTTGAACCTTATATTGGACTCAACTGGATAAAAAATTTTTTTTAAGTTTAATTTTTTTCCAAAACATTTAGAAATCACCTAACAATTGGAACCTCGTGTCCTTGCTACTTGCATTTCCCATCTGTCACCTTCTAATTGTCATTTCACCTCTTCTAAACAGCCTGTAATAGAAAACAATGCCGACTACATGTAGTAATGCATGTCTGATATGGTCAAAGTATTAGGACATTTAAAATTTATGATCTCTCACAAGTACTTAAGACTTTTAAAATATTTTATGGCTTAAAAATCAATTTAAATACTGGAAAGAGCTGAGCGGATCCTGTAGGAGTTGGAGATAAGAAATACTCAAATACAGGGACTTGACTTTTTACTCAAGGGGCTAATCTGATAGATTACTGGCTGCTGATTTTGTAATAGCATTGTGAGGAAACTAGATGCAGTTGCTGCCATTACACATGACATTTTTAGAAGAAATATTTTTGGCAAATCAAACCATTTCTGGTCTGACTATAGCACATCAGAGGCTGGGTCATGACCAATTCTAGTCTTTTCATGCACAACAGAACATTTTAAACTATTAAAATACACTGTTGCTAATGTTTCCAAATAAGCTACAATCTATAGAATCTGTAGTGTTCGCAGAAGCTGTAGCAGCTGAGTCTACACAGGATGTGTGCAGGCACAGGATGGAGTGCAGGTCACCTGTGTTTTAGACCACAATCACTGTAGATATGAGTGTTAAAATGATGTAGACTTAAAAGTCTCTCACCTCTTGAGAACTTTGTCGTGGGCGTCACTTCCCTGCTGAACAAGGCGATCCAGCACCTCCAGTGGTGAAGCAGACACTACCCCTTCCTCCTCTCCATCCTCCAACCCCTCTTCCCGCTGCAAAAGTCTCTCCATGGTGACCTTGTGCGCCACCTCTGACGTCTTCTGGTGCACAAAGAGTGAAGCTGCCCTCGGCAAGGCCAGATCAAAAAATGACTCATAGGGAACCGGGGCTGGCGTCTTGCTGCACGGACTCGGGGAGAACATCCCAAACTTAGTCACTTCATCATCCGGGACAGAGGGGCTTTGGTGCAGGTGGTGCTCAATAGGAGTAAAACATGTGTGAAAGGAGCATGACTGCTCCAGGCCAACAGCTGAATTCCTTCCTTCTCCTGCTCCCGCTCCTCTTTCACTGCCAACAGTGCTGCTACACACGGTGTTCTCCGCTTTATCTGGTGTTGATACAGCATGATGGGTGTCCCGGACGGTGCCTCCAGGCTGGGTGCTGGAGCGGGTCTTGTCTCGTGTCTGACAGCCAGTCAGCGTTTCAGTGGTGTGATAGAAAGGGGAGTCAAAGCCCCTGACACCCGACAGCTCCAGCTTTTCTTCAGTGAGCTTCCATAGCTCCTCTGTGATGGCAGCTGCAGTAGATGGAGACAATGACATTCAGAATATACATGCAGGTTTAAATATTTCTGCAATCACAAAACTAGCGCCCAATTTTTTTTTGTATTTTTTTTTTTATTATTTAAGAAGGAATGGATGTTTACATCTAAGCACCTAGCTTTAGAAACAGAGCTTGTGCCATTTGGCAGATGCTTCTGTTAAAAGTGGTGTTCGCAGCACTGCAGGTGCATTTATTTTTATTATAAGTGGCTCAAGTGGGATTTAAACCAGTAACTATGCAGAGAAAGCTCAACATACAGGGAAATAAACAGATGTGTTGGCATCCTGGATGTTTAGTTCATGAGCTGAGAATTGTCCAACTTAACTGGGGGAATCTGTTTATCAGAATGTTGATTTAATTAAAAACAGACCATCCTACTGACTCATTGTTCTTATATATGTGTTATCCAATTTTATTAAGGTGTCTGTTCTGAAAAATCAAATTACTTTGCTTTAAAGAATGCAACTAGTTTAAGGGAAAATCTATTGGGCTAGGAAGTACAGTTTCCTTAACTTTCCTTTCATTTCTTTTTGAGAGGCAGCGTAGGCCATCTCTAGTCGTATGACAACTGGGATAGGCTCTTGTCAAACATGGTTGTGGTAGTGTGATAGCCTGGGGCTGCTTTGCTGCTTCAGGACTTAGACACTGTAATTAATGGAACCATGAATTCTGCTCTCTACCAGAATATCCTGAACGAGAACGTTGGACATCAGTTCGCACCCTGAAGCTCAAGCTGGGGTGTGAAGCTGGATGATGATCCAAAACACACCAGAAAGCCTACCTCTGAATGGCTTTTACAAAAAAAGGCAGCAAAACAAGGGTTTTGGAGAGGCCTAGTCAAAATCTGGACTTGAATCTGATTAAGGTCATGCCAAAGCATCTCAAACAGGCCTTAAGAGAAAGGTGGGCCTCTCCAGTGATGTGAAACTTACTACAAATGGTCGACTGCAATTCTTACTGCCAGGGTGGCAAAACCACTTATTACGTTAAACAATTTAAAAACTGAATTTTACATTTACTTTTTTTTTCCTTTTTGTCTAATATAAAAATGTAATGAGTTGAAACACTTAAGGGTGACAAATATGAAGAAAAAAAAAAAACCAAACAAACCAAGAACTCTGCAGGTGTAATATTAAAGAGAAAAGGAGCAGACTGCTACATTAAGAGCCTCTCAGGATTATCAATATGGCTTTGATGGCTCCAGTGATTGCCAGTAGCAACCACTAAACAGAAAAGCCATATGACATTGAGAATTTTCAAATGTAGGTCTTGTGCCAGAATCACCAGTTCATACAGCTCTTTTGATGAATATGTGCCTGTGAATGCTGCTCAGATCCAATGTTTGAATAAAAAATGGCTAGCATGAATTTATTCAACATCTTGCTAGCATTTTGTGTGCATTTATAATTCAATAAGAGGAATGAGAGCAGCAGGTAGTCTGCCTTTAACACCATGTGAATAACTTGGGGAAACTATAGACTTCTTTTTTGTTAACCTCAAAATAAATATTTTTTTAATAGTACAGCAACATTTTCTTGGGTTGACTTTAGTCCTTGTGGCTTGAATTTGCTGACAATGTACATAAATGTGTTTCTGCAAGAAAGAAACTCACCCTCTTCCTTCTCTTTTTCTTTCTCTGTTCTCAGCTGCAGCTCCAACTCCTGTTTCTTCATGAAAACTGAAAGCTCTGTCAGAGTCATGGAGATGTTCTCTGCAGCCCCTGCATCTGATGACGAAAAACATGCCACATGTTTGCATATGGTATCAAAAAATGAAAGGAAAAAAAAAGAAGAAATACTTTTACCCTAAACTTGAGAAATTAACTATTAAACCTCTATAAATAGTAAAGCAGAAATCAAACACATTTTAGGTCATTTCAAGTAGAAGTGTGCACTTCACTCAGATTACAAATGTTTATGCTGTTGTAAAATATCCAGCATTTTAAAATTAGGCAGAACGGAGTCTTGCCCAGGAGGGGTGGACCATCAGATCAAATTACAGTTGTGAGTTAACTGCTTCATCTGGAGCTCCATCTGAAATGTATTTCAGTCAGACTGGTTTTCTATTGGATCATTCTGGATCTAATCCAAAAAGTGATGGCCTGTGAAGACTACTGTAAAATGAATGATAATAAACCGTATCAATGACAGACATCACGTCTAACCTTTGCTTGTGGCCACTTCTGAACTCTTCTCAGGCTCTTTTACTGGGTCTTGTCTCACCAGTGTGGGCTTTGTGCCTTCCCCATGTCTCCGATCCTGAAAAGTCACACACAGTTAACAGTCTCATTAGAGACAGTTTCAGGACACATCGATGGTTTGTTCCAGCTCTTCTTTCCCAGTGTAATTCTAAAATACATTTTAAATAAAGTTATAATTTTTCCCTCATTAAACATAATTACTCAAATCATATTGCCTCCTGCTGTTTTCATGTAAGGCACATTGAACTGTTCAACATATTAGTCATATTTTTTTCAGATTCTTAAGTGATTAAAAAAAAAAATGAAAACATCATAGTGTAATGAATAATCACAATCTGCCCACTGCCAATGACCTTTTGTAATTCTATCATGCAAAGTGTTTGGCAGGATTTCTAAAATCTGCATCTTATGGACATTTTCAGGATAGCATTGAGAGAGCATACTTTTCTTGGTGGACTGGACTGTACTGTGTTGGCTGGTAAGGAGATTACAGGAAAGTCATCTGATAAGGTGGGAGGCGGAGAAGACGTGGCTGGGGTGCTGGAGGCAGGCGTTCCTTTTCCTCCTGCTCGGATCAAAAACAATCAGCAGTCACCAGAAAAGACACGACAGGACGTCACGTCAGAAAACGGTACGGTACGTACAGCATGATGTAGCCTGTACCTGATGTGCAGTGGAAGCGGGTGGGAAGATGTGAGGCACTGTGGGAGAGCTCCAAGTTGGGCGACATGCCCCTTGAGGAAGGGGGTGTAGTCATGCCACACAATGAGGAGGGGCTCCACAGAGGGTCTTTCCCACCACAGGAGGAATTTAATTCACAGGAGTTCTGCAAAGAAGAGAGTCATTATTACTGTAATATAATAAAATTTGGGAAACAAACTGGTCTATAGATGATATACTGTTGTAGCTTAGTAAACAAAATTATTAGATCATTCTCTGTCATATATGGTGATTTGGTGCCCTCTTGTTATAAACTATAAAGTGGGGACTAAAACTTCCTGATGCATTTCGTCGCCCACACAGAGAGGGACACAGACCACCTGTGTATCACAATCAGCTTTATGAAAGATTGGCAGTGCTACATTAACTGGGGGCAATTTAAAATTGCACTTCTGGAGGAAGCTTGACTATCCTCATTTTGCAGGACCATTCGCATGCCCATTTGCCTGGATACCTGAGTTGAGCTTCTCAAAAATTACAGGATATTTATTATTCTAGAATTTAAAATACATCTCAATTGGCTGGGGTTTCTTATTCTGTTAATGCATTGTAAGAATTAATTTACTGTCAGATGGTAGCTTGAATGAACTAGAAAACATTGAATAGTGGCTGAATAGTGGAACAGGTGGATGTGGGTGAAGCAAGCCAAGTAAAAAATGGCGGCTCTCACGTGTTTTCCAGATTATCCATCCGTCACAGTCGTGGGAGAGAAAAATTCTCAGACAGACCCCAGGGGGCAGAAAAACACCCAGACCCCTCCTTCATGCAGCTGGTCCGATAATAAAAAGGGAGACAGCATCTCCAAGGCAACAAACCCTTTCCAGCCCTTACGGAGTGGTGGCAGGATAAGCATAGGGGCATGAACCTGACTCTGCCCGCCAGCTGATTTTAGGGACTCAAAAACACTTTTTCTTTGCGTTTTTCAAAAACATGGAGGACAGCTATTGTTCTTTTTGAACTCATTCATAGGGCTTTCTGGACAAACAATTGCCTAACTCTGTCTGACGGGTGCTATATGGGGTGTAAACATGACCCTGTGTACAACAGCCAGCATCAAGCAGAAGCTTAACAACAACGTGCTCTGGCACTACCCTCTGATCATCAGTTACTGACAAACCCTGTGTCCTAAAGCAACAATTATGACAGATTTTGATCGAATTATGGATGATCTTACCTGCCGTCTGGAGGTCTGTGGGCTGCGGTACGAGGATTGTGTCCCTGAGAAGGGGGGCAAGGACAGGGGTGGGGGTAGAGGCTGTCGTGGAGTTGAAAATGGGGTTGAAGAAGTGCTTCCTGTTGTCAAGAAGACAAATGGTATGAACAAGCCACTAATGGATCCAGCCAGCAACTTTCAGTCTGCTCTTAGGACACCACTGTTCCAGTGCTCTTTAAAAGCTGCTCCAAGTAATGCTTCAAAGTAATACTTCAAATGATAAAATGTTCTAACCTGAGCTATGGTTCTTGATGCAGATGCAAAAATGCAACATGTCTATTATTATTCTTACTCGTATCAGTATTGTTTCATATGCAAAACTGACCATAGCTACTGTGGAGGTCTGGGTAGGGGCTGGAAGTGCAGTCCTGTGGTCGCAGGTGGATTTGGGGGTAAAAGTTCTCAGGCATGGTGGCATAGCCCTCCTCGCAGGAAGCCTCCTTGGGGTCTAGAGACACTTTGGCACATTCAATGACGATATCATGGATTTCATACTTTTTCCACCTACAGAAAAGCAGAGCAATGTTAGTCAAAGTCCTGCTGGAAATACAGAAAAATAAAATAAATAAAATTTGTCTTACCTGGTGGGGTCAAGCTCATGATCCTTGGTTCCCGTCACCAATTCTGGATGAATGCGAACGTGTTCAAGCATCGGCTGAAGGTTGGACACAAATTTAACATCCATCATCACTTTGCTTCCAACTCTAATGAAGAGCAACAGATCACTGCATCTGAAGTAATGCGCTTACCTTAACTACTTCCTCAAAGGTTTCCATGTTCTCCTTCATGCTGTAATGGGAGCGCAGGTAGGACACAAAATTGCAAGGGTACATGCCATAGAGACGGTGGAAGAGGGAATAGACGCTGGCGTGTAGGTGGATTAGGTAAACCTCTGAAACATGGCCTTAAAGTGGGGAAAAAAGGGTTAGAGAGACAAAAACCTAAGCTTGCTCAGCGCCTATAAAAACACCCCTTCACCTCCCACACAACTGGATCAAGACCCTTAAAAATGAACTAGAAAACATTCAAAAAGCCGACAACATATTTTTGAGACATGACAGGAAGTTCCTACCTGGATTTTTCAGGTTCCACGATGCCAAACGGCCAAAGATGTCAAAATACTCCCACAGGTGTTGTTTCCCAGCTTGAGGGATCATGGGCAGCAGAGTGATCAGCACCAGCACTCCAGTGATAAGCACAACTACATCTGTATCTGTCTGCCATGATATCAAGGTGAAAGTATTTAGGTTTAGGGCACACAAAAGACATTACATAGGACAATCAAAAATCTTAGGCTTAGCGTATTAGCATACAATTTGCTGACAAGCTCTAGTAGAGCTAAGGCAGATTTTGTGAGGTTTGGGGATGGGTATGTTGTAGCTATTAAAAATAATACAAGCCAAAGTACAATACAATAAATATAATACAATTCTTAGCCTATACTCTGTAAGTGATGTTGTGTTTAATGATGTTGTGTCTAATGGTTTTTAATGTAGACATTTAAATACTTGCTAGTAACAGCTCAAAGATGTGTGTATATGAACAAAACCCAGGTAAGTAACTGCTTTGAAAGCAGAAAACTAAACAATCTACTGCTTTGTGTGCTCACTAGAATTAAATCCATTCTAAAAGCTGCTTGGATGAAAAACTTCTGATCCGCATCCATCCACACACGACTCGGTGCCTTTACAAGATTTCTTTGTTCATCGAGTCGTATCTGGGTCGTTACCTTTAGGCATTTGAGCAGTGAGAGTAGCAGAGGGTATCGAGCAATCTTGTGGATCCAGGACGGCTGCTTGCGGACTACATGGCCGAGCAGAGTGAGGGTGGGCAGCCGGCAGGCCTGTTTGGTCATACAGTCATTCATCTTATCTAGAAGGTGCTGTGACAGAAGGACATTAGGGTCAGGGTAGCAAACACAATCAGTACTCAGCACAGGCAGTTAGTCTCCTTTTTAAAGCATGTTGAAACTAATCTGTGACAATATAAGCTGCAACTTTATACAGGACCATAATGACCAATCAATACATAGAGTTTAATGTTTCTAGAAGCAGTGCTTTTTGTTTTGTTGGTTTTCTTTTTTTTTCCACCCACGTCACAGGTAAGCTACAACAAACAAACTCCACCTCACCTTATCATGTGGCTCTCTGACAGATGACAGGATATGCACAGCCTGGGCGGAGTTGGTTTCTAAATAGTAGTCCACCAGCGTGTTTAGCAGCATGGACCCACGTTCTTCAAGGAAAACAGGGAGGAGATTTTGAATAAATATGCAGTGAGGTAAGTTAAACCAGGTGATAAAGCAAGCATTATTAAAAGAATGAGATGCAATCGGCACAGAATGGCCAAGGTTATCAAAGTTCAGTGGTTTCCCCACACACAGATTTTACTTTTATGGGCTATTGATACCCAAGTACATTTTGTGATGTATTATTTTATCTGTCTGAAAAGATGATGCAATTGCTCAAGTAGCAGTATCACTGCTTACCAGCTAGCTTCCTTTCTCCTACTTCATGGTCATATAGCCTTCAGCTGCCTCACAAACTCAACCTCCACGTTCCTGGACTACAGCTAGCAATGGAAGTCCATATTCTAGTCTAATGGCCAATTTCTGCTTAAGCTGGTAATCTATGTTGCAAATTACACATTGAGTCGACATAGCCTGCTACGACTACAACTGGTGTTGAAGGTTACATCGCAGGGTTAAGAGGGGTTTCCGGTTATGACCTAAGTTAACCAAGGCTGCAGAGCAGAACAAGGACTACCATTGCTAGGTGCAACTTAAGAGAGTGGATCAGAGTTTGTGAACAGAATGAGAAACTCACTGAAGAAGCACAAGTATGCATATAATTTTTAATTATTTATTCTGTTAAGTTGTAGTGACATCACACACACAGGGAGAAAGAAAGCTGTGCCCAGAATAAACTGTGCTGACACATAACAAGCCAAGTGCCTACCAGTGCTGAGCTGCTCATTGATAAGGCCTCTGATCTCTTCTAGCTGGTGGAGGTCAGAGGTCTCCAAGAGTGGGAGGAGGTCCCCCACATTTGGCTGCTCCCTGGCCATGGTGGTGGCAGTGCTGGACGTGGAGGCAGCGTCTCTGTCACGGCGTCCGTCCCCACTTGCCTGGAGGACTCCTGGGACCCACCCACCAATACAGTCTCCAGGCACCTCTACAATGCACCAAGATCAAATCAAAAACATTTCCAAGAATGTGTTTAAGCTCTGATCCAGGATTACTGCTTGCGTGACAATATCAACGGTGTAATGGGAAGCAGGGTTTGCAGTAAAGAGAATTCTCTTAAATGGGGAGAGAGAAAAAAAGTTAACCCTAAATGAGTGGACTTCTCTTTTGTGATACCCACAAGAGCTCTGATTTGACTAACATAATGGCCTTGTCATCGTATCCTATCAGGTGAGGGAGGTGTGAATGACAGACAACGCAGCCATATTTCCATGTAATTTCAAGTTATAAGCAATGAATACAACGTCTCTGCTGTAAAGACACGCAGTGGTCCTTAAGTCTCTCAATCATCCCGCAGATGAGGCCAAATAAGGCCTTTAAGAGGGCCACATAAAGCAAAATCAATTATTTTTCTGTTATTTCTGATCGTTTGCGAAACATAATTGTGTTCGTGTTGAGTTTATGAAGCCAAATTAACATGTTATCAAAAAGTGCAACACCAGAAGGCATAGAGGAATCCTCTATTAGAGCTAGTCAGTCTAAAATTCCTCTAAGCAGGAAAAACCCTGACTTCACGATGCCTGCTTAGTACCCAATAAACTGGTGAGGATGGTGGAACATTCACCAGCCTTTCCTTCTGAAGTTCTAACTGGATGCTATTGTGTCAATGTTTTCACACAATGGCAGCCAGTTAGAAAGAAGATGGCTTAAAGGGAGGGTGTCCCTAAGGGAAAAGAATATAAAACCGTGGTTACAGTTGACGCGGTGCTCAGAGCTTATGCAAACTGTGACGTCAACATAGACCAGTAACCATTTATACTCAAGCCTGAGGCACACTGGACTCCTTACAGTCTTCTCCTAAACAACTAAAGAATCACCACGTCAGTGCTCACAAAAGAAAAAAGAAGAAACAGAGAAATTGTTGAGGTTTTCTACAGAATGCCCATGTGTTCTAACCTGGAAGCTCAGGCCATGCCAGAGTTCACCCCCAGGTTTAACACCACTTTTGAGGAGCCACCATTTTTAAGGGTCAAAGGCAAGAATATACTGCCAGTTCATGAGGATGAAGTAGTGGTAGCACCAAAGCCAGTATAAGATAAATAAGGACCACTCTGGGCTATGCATCATGGGTCCAAGAATAAAAGTATGGAGTCAGTATAAGAGATCCCTATTATATAAAATATCTGAAGAGATTAATAAGGTTGAATTAACAGTGTGATAACATTTTGAAAACTTGCATTTACTATAGTTTCAGAGCAATAATTTGGTAATAGTTTGAAAACGGCAAAAAGTGACACAAACAAACCAAACAGTTGATGATAAGATGTGGCTCAAAGAAATGACAGAGTTCATGTTATTTTTCAATTATATTAAACAAACCGACTGTTTTCCTCTGCAGACATTTTAACTTTGTCACCGCAGAGAATGCAGAGTTTTTACCATTAATCAAACGTCCAAGGAAGTCGTGACAATTTGACAATGGAGCCAATTCATAATGTTACTTAAACCCACGCTTTTTCCTACAGTGACAAGGCAAAAATCTGGAACAAGCCTATACATTTTGCTTTTTGAAGTAAGAAAATTAAATCTTTTCCTCAGGGAAGCACAAGCTCAGCAGGCTATAACCGTTTTTCCATCAAAGTCCTGAACCACACGCAGCTTTATTGACACAAACACACATAAACCACCTCACTTGTCAAACATACTGCGGGACAAATAAAAAAAAAAAATTAAAAAAAAAAAGGTCAGAGAACGGACTTGGAGCGGATTAAGCAGTGTCGATGGATCCAACTATGTGACCTGCTGCTAATCTGACCTCAAGAAGACAAGAGAATCCTTTCAAATCCTGCCTGTTTACTATCTGAGCTTTAAGTGAGAAGTTGTTTAATTTATATTGAGTATACACAAGTATGTGCTTTGAAAAAACAAAACAAAAAAAACTTAAATACAACGGGACCTAATGTGTTTACCATTTCAGGGGATAAGTCTGTTTATGTTGTCTGTTTAGGCTAGACGCTGAGTCAGCTGTTCGAAGTAAAAGAGGCCAAGGAATCCTCGCAAATCTCCATCTGAGAAACGGGCATTAATAATACTGATAGACAGGCCATTAGCATCAGGGTGTCTGCACCCAGCAGCTTCTTCCCCAAAAGGAATAATGAATCAGCACCAGAGATCTCATTCAAGCTCTTAAACCACAACCCCTAACAAGTTAGAAAATGATGAGACTCTTGTTTGTTTTTGGTAGCTCACAGGGTGTAAACTATCAGTGCAAAAATATTGAAGCTTTCAACATGGAGTCACATGCTATGAAACCCAAGATAACAGGAGCTTATCCGGAGAAAATAAATGAATCGATATTTAGTGTATTTCCACTGAAGTCATGTGTCACTTCCCCTCTGGATGGAAACGTGACAATATAAGTCGCTCCAGGATGCTCCCATTCAAAACAAATTAAAAAAAAAAAAAAAACCGAAAATGCACGATTAACATTTGCACATGTTCCCGTTTGTTCACTCACAGGACAAGTCACAGCCCAGTTTTCTTCTTTTTTTTCTAAATCAATTAACTGCTGAGTCACGGGGGTTGAGAATTGGGGTGTGGAAATGAAGTCTTGCAGGGACAGGTCAGTGGTGTAAACAAGAGTTAGCCTCAGTGTGATCTCAGGCAGCTTGGGAATGCTCAGGAGCACACAAAGAAGCTTTATGCAGCCCGAGCGCTTCCATGTACACACTGAAAATTACATTTGGCCGAGCGCGAGCTGTTAGCAGTAGCCTTCTATTCTCCTGCGTGAATATTTAAAAGAAGAAGGACATTTGCCTTCTTTATGATGTGGCTATATGGTCCGTTTGAATAAGTTTTTAATCAGACACAGTTTGCAGAAGTTTACTGGACTGAGCAAAGATACAACTAACTTTCTATTCCTGAGCTATATAATGGGTGGAAAATAATGAAAAATGCCCCATCAAGTCTTCCCAGAGCTAAAATTGCTTCTTTTGTTTAACAAACAAACCATCCCACACCATATTAAATCTTACATGAACTTTTAAATCGGTGTACATCTATTCTTATCATTTTCTTACCATCTGGTATTTTTTTTTAAAATATAAATCATCCAAAAAAAAAAAAAAAAAAACAGCAAAAATGTCTGTCACAATTTACAAGAGTCTGATGTTAAATGAGAAAACAGTATTATGTTTAATACAATGATTAATTACTATAAATGTAATAAATTGTGTTGGACTAATTGATTAAATAATGGTAGATAAAATAGAAAAGCAGCAGGTCACCACATGCAAATATGAAACTGAATGAACTGAAAAGACTCCACATTTAAAGTATTTATATGAAACACATGTGTGTGTGTGTGTGTGTGTGTGTGTGTGTGTGTGTGTGTGTATATACATATATATATATATATATATATAATTAATTCAGACTTGTTGTGCACACCTACATAAACTGTCTTTAGGTAATGTTGTAAGAATGAGATCTGGATGTTGTACAACGTTATGCTTCCTTCAGAAGCTAAGGCTACACTTACTAATATACTGTGTTGGGGTAGGTGAGGGGTGCTGTCTGGGTAGTGTACATGTGAGGCCGAACACATGACACCCACTTGCTCGCTGCAAATTTACCAGACAATTATCAGCACCACTGGATGTCACACAGACTTTGTAACACTGTCAAATGTCCGCTTAGCTAAGCTGGACATTTCGGGGCAGAGTCTTGAGGAGTTTAGTGCTGCACAACTAATTAAAATTTAATTTCTTTCCTTCACAACAACATCCTGAAAGAAAGAAAACACCTCAAACACTTGAAAACAAACTCTAAACAGTTATGACTGGGTGGCTATCATTTCAAAATTCCCAGAACCAGAAATCCAAACAGGCAGTATGAGGCCATGTCGGTGGCTGGGAGCTTGTGGTAAACTGCATTAATCTGAAAACAGTCAGTATTCCCTGGAAATAGCTCGGACCTTTTCTCACCATGACAGAGGGAAGCCTTGGTGCCTAACTCTTAAGTGCTGGTGCACAGTATTCCCATTTTTTAAAATGAGTTATGTGCAATAATAATAATAATAACAATAACAATAATAATGATGATAATTTGAATTAAATAAAAATTCTGCATAGATAACCAAACCAGGAAATTCTGCAAACCTGGCTTTAAGTATTACTGACATTAGTCACATCTATTTATTTTTTTCCATCCCATGCATACTGCTGACCGGAAAAATGAAAAAGGTCAGCTGCATGCATGGTATGTGGTTCATTTTATATTGCCTGGGAAATAATGAGTATATCACACATTAATCTTATCTCCTGGGCACCAATCTGACCAGCTGTCTAAGGACATCTATCATCAGCTCAGCACAGTAGTTGCCATTTTCGTGTTGCTAATTCGTTGAGAGCTTATATTAAAAACAAATACCTACAGAGGACCGGTTCAACTTGGGACGCTGCCATTTCTGGAGAGACACGAAGCTTATGTCTTTACGCATTTATGTCAAGACTGTGAGCATGCACAGAAAGAATGCAGGTTAAATCACACATGGTCTAAAATATTTGTGAAAAGCTTTAAATACCCCTGTGAAACCCATTTATTCATGAACATGTTGTTAGGGTGGCTTACAAATGAAAATAAATGACTGAGATGAATAAACATGAATGGATTCTAAAGAAGTGTCACATATAAACATTTATCCCTTCAGGCAATGTGTTAGGTTAGTGTTTATATATAATGCAAAGGCCCAGCTACCAGTGCTGGAATTTTAACAGCTTAGCCAATGTGACAGGCAGAAATGAGAGCTCGAGGGGGTCAAAGTGTGAAACTAGTGACCCATTTCGTCTTTGGAGTGATTGAAAAAGCTGAGGCGTTGACAAGCCAGCAAAAAACAACAGGATATTAATGGCTGGTGTGACAATAGAAAAAAAAAACTGCTGAGGTGAATTTGAGTAAACTGCTGGCTGTAAATGAGACGCTGCAGAAAGGAGCAGCAGATCTGTCACAGGGATGAATAGCGAAGCGTGAAAAAGCAAATAAAAATACACAAAGGCCGTAAAGACTGGAAAAATACTGACATGGAAGAGGAGGGCCGTGCAGAGCCAGGACAGGCCGAGATGTGGAGCTGAAAAGCAGCAGAGCTCCCCGCTGTATGTGGACTGACCAGAGGCTGCTGCTTGTCGTAAACAACTCGCAGGGAACAATGGGCAGGGTTGGGTTGACTTTATCCGATTATAAAACTATGCAGACGTCTCCTCTCTGGCAAACTGAGCACTGCTTTTGTAATACATAAACAACAAAAGCCAGATAAAACCAGAACGAAACGCTTAAAGCCTTAACATCTACCCATCACAGGTCTCCCCAAAAACAAGTCAGTCCCACCGCTGAGAGCTAACGTTAGCTGGGAGCTGCGACCCACACTCGGCGGAGAATTCACTCTGTCAGCCGCATTCAACCAGCTGAGAAACAAGCGAAACTAATCGCTTTCACCAAAACGTAACTTGTGCGTTGAAATTCGTAGTGAGAAAAACAGACGAGATGTAAAAAAATCGGACCCGTTTACCTGTTAGAGTAGCTGCACTCCACAGGGCGCCGCCATCTTGAACAGCTCACAGCCCATCCCACCACAGTGTGCCTCCGCTGTCAGCCTGCATGCAAAAATAATCCCAGGCGTTGGAGCACTGCGCGTCATGACCGCAACTTTTACCACTCGAAATCAAATTACATCTAAAAAAAAAAAAGAAGCTCCAACTCTCTTGCTCGGCATACTTTATCGCTAGAATTAGCATTTACAGACGTTTCTCGGAATGAATAAATAAATAAATATATGATGTATGTAAACATATATATTTATCTATATTTTCAAAGCTAAATAAAGCTTATAATATTTTTCAATCACCCAACTGGTGGAAGAATGAAGCCTGCATGCAGAGAGTGAAATTGTATATATTTTTATTATTATTAAATCAGGTGGCAGTAGTTGGTAGAAATATATGGAAGCTCATTCGTGTCATAAAAAGAAAACCAAAATTGATAAATAATTAAAAACATAAAAAATAAAAGATATAAAAAAACAGATAAATAAATAAATAAATACTGGTGAAAATCCACCATGAAATACAATTATTTTTCTTTAACCTGAATAATTAAGTCAAATGTATGAGGCAGGGTTTTTTTGTTTGTTTGTTTGTTTGTTTTTTTACTTTATACATTTAATTATATGCAAATACACATCAGGGCGGCCCAGTAATTGAACACATGCCTGCACACCACTGGTCAAAGCTACTCCACACAATCTAAAATCAAAATCAAATCAAATCACTTTTATTGTCACATCACATGTGCAGGTACATTGGTACAGCACATGTGAGTGTAATTCTTGTGTGCGAGCTTCACAAGCAACAGAGTTGTGCAAAATACAATAATGTAAACAAGCAAAATACAAGAATGGCTACATCTGAAACTAATAAATATATGTACAATATATAATAGTATATGCATTTCTGGATGTGTATACTAAATGTTTTTCTACGTGTGTGTGTGTGTGTGTGTGTGTGTGTATACACATATTTTACAAATTAAATAGAATAAACAATAAATAAAATATATAAAAATATACAGAGTTGAGACATGTGCAAAACAGTGGCATTACTGTACAGTATGGAGTGCATAATGTTAAAGTTCCAGTAGTGAAGCTGAGGTGTCTATGACGTGTTCAGCAGTCTGATGGCCTGATGGAAAAAGCTGTCTCTCAGTCTGCTGGTACGGGACCGGATGCTGCAGAACCTCCTTCCTGATGGAAGCAGTCTGAACAGTTTATGGCTGGGGTGACTGGAGTCCTTGATGATCCTCCCCGCTTTCCTCAGGCACCGCTTCCTGTAGATGTCTTGGAGGGAGGGAAGCTCACCTCCAATTATCCGTTCAGAGCACCGCACTACTCGCTGGAGAGCTTTGCAGTTGTAGGCGGTGCTGTTGCCATACCAGGTGGTGATGCATCCAGTGAGGATGCTCTCAATGGCACAGTGATAGAAGGTCCTGAGGATGCGGGGGCTCATGCCAAATCTTTTCAGTCTCCTGAGAAAGAAGAGGCGCTGCTGCGCCTTCTTCACTGTTTTGTTTGTGTGTACTGACCACGTAAGATCCTCAGCCAGATGTACACCAAGGAACCGGAAGCTGCTCACTCTCTCCACAGCAGCGCCGTTGATGGTGATGGGGGTGTGTACTTCTCTGCGCCTCCGGAAGTCCACTATCAACTCCTTTGTGTTTGCGACGCTGAGGGTGAGATGGTTGTCTTGACACCAGTGGGTCAGGGCGCTGACCTCCTCCCTGTAAGCTGTCTCATCACTGTTGGTGATAAGACCCACCACTGTAGTGTCGTCCGCAAACTTCACAATGATGTTGGAGCTGTTAGTGGCTGTGCAGTCGTAGGTGTAGAGTGAGTATAGGAGAGGGCTCAGTACACACCCCTGTGGAGCACCAGTGTTCAGTGTGACGGGGGATGAGGTGATGCTGCCCAGTCTGACCACTTGGCGTCTGTCAGACAGGAAGCTAAGGATCCAGCTGCAGAGGGAGCTGCTCAGTCCTAGATCCTGCAGTTTCCTGTCCAGCTTCGAGGGAACGATGGTATTGAATGCTGAGCTGTAATCTACAAACAGCATTCTCACATATGTGTCTCTCTTCTCCAGATGTGACAGGGCAGTATGTAGTGTCAGGGCTACGGCATCATCAGTGGACCTGTTGTGGCGGTATGCGAACTGTAGAGGGTCCAGTGAGTCGGGTAGTGCAGAGCAGATGAAGTCCCTGACCAGCTTCTCGAAGCATTTGCTCACGATGGGGGTCAGGGCTACAGGTCGCCAGTCGTTCAATGAGGAGATGGTGGAGGATTTGGGTACAGGGACGATGGTGGCCATTTTGAAGCAGGCTGGGACTACAGACAGAGAGAGGGAAAGGTTGAAGATGTGTGTGAACACTCCAGCCAGCTGAGCCGCGCATGACCTGAGGACGCGGCCGGGAATCCCGTCCGGACCACTAGCTTTGCGTGCGTTCACCTTCCTGAAGCACTTCCGCACATCCTCCTCAGACACAGTGTGCGCACTGACGTCATCCGCGGTGCGCACACTGTCCGGTCTCATGGTGTTCGCTGTGTCGAATCTAGCGTAGAATACGTTTAGATCCTCACACAGAGAGGCCGTGGTCTGCGGTGTGCTGGTTTTCCCTCTAAAGTCTGTGATCGTGTTTAGTCCCTGCCACATACTCCGAGGTTTGTCAAACTGTTGCTCCACCCTGTCCCTGTACTCACGTTTGGCTGCTTTGATCGTCTTCCGGAGTTGGTAATGTGCGTGTTTGTAGTCTGATGTGTTCGCGGAGGCAAAGGCGGTGCTCCGTGCCGCCAGTGCCACGCGAACATCTCCGTTAATCCAGGGTTTTTGATTTGTGAAGGATTTAACTGTTCTGGATGGGACGACATCTTCCACTCATTTCCTGATGAATCCACAGACTGAGTCTGTGTACTCATCAATGTCCCTAGCAGCCACGTGAAACATTTCCCAGTCCGCGTGATCAAAACAGTCCCGCAGCGCAGACTCCGATTGGTCCGTCCAACAGTGCACCGCCTATTGAAGCTCAAACAAGATGGCGCCGAGTATGGCAGCCTCGTCGCGAGCTCCCCCAAGCAACGGCTTTCTTCTGTGTTTAATTTTACTTTTCCTTAATTTTTTTCGCGAGTAGCACATGTCTCCTTGTGTACGACCGACAAACCTTACTGGACATAAAAGACGGTCTTTCTTATAACTTTCCGGAGTTCAAGTTTTGCAACACGGACGCTCCGTTTGCAGACCCCCCATTCATCTCACCTGAGACGCCTTTGTTCTCTGGCCCTGGAGGCCGCAAACGCCGACGCAGAGGGAGAAGATCTGGCGTTCTGGTTCGACTGAGACGGCGCACTAACAGACCACCGTTACCCAGTTTATTACTGGCTAATGTGCAGTCTCTGGAGAACAAGCTGTGCGAGCTTCGGGCACGGATCTCATTCCAGCGAGAGATGCGGGACTGCTGCGTGATCTGCCTCACAGAAACCTGGCTATCGGACAAAGTACCGGACTCCGCAATACAACTACCGGGGTTCTCCGTGCATCGCGCGGACAGGTCACAGGATCTTACTGGGAAAAGCAGAGGCGGTGGTGTGTGTTTCATGATCAACAACAGCTGGTGTGATTATGCGAACGTGCACCCGGTCAAATCCTTCTGCTCACCGGACCTGGAGTACCTGATGATTAAGTGCCGGCCATTCTGGCTACCGAGGGAATTTACAGCAGTGATTATTACGGCTGTTTACATTCCCCCACAAGCCGACACTGACCGAGCACTCAGGGAACTGTACAGCGCGATCAACAGCGAGGAAACCGCACACCCAGAGGCAGCGTTTATCACGACCGGGGACTTTAATAAGGGAAACCTGAAGAAAGTCTCACCGAAACTCCACCAACACATCCACTTCAACACTCGTGGAAGTGGCTACTTGACCACTGCTACACCTCTTTCCGGGATGCGTACAAAGCCCTCTAAAGCTGTATAGCTGTGATAACATTTAATTAAACTGGAACTGTGACTTCTTGTTCAGTTAGAACAGTGGTTCCCAAAATTCTTTTGCTAGGCCCCCTTTGTTTTACAAGAAAAAAGTGTTCGTGAACTAAAAATCAAGAATGTGGGATACTGTTTGTCCATGATTTGGAAAGCCCAGTATGTGCTCCCGACGCAGGGGAAACGAATTATGTTGGGGAAACCTACCTTGGCACTTGTGCAGGTGAAGCCAAAGGGAAGATATGCGATCCTGTTGACTATTTTGAATGAAACGCTTGATTGTTCGATGATCACGCTTCAGAAGCTTTGCAATTTTGAGACTGCTGCATCCCTCTGCAAGATATCTATTTTTGACTTTTCTGAGCCTGTCAAGTCCTTCTTTTGACCCATTTTGCCAAAGAAAAGGACGTTGCCTAATAATTATGCACACCTGATATAGGGTGTTGATGTCATTAGACCACACCCCTTCTCATTACAGAGATGCACATCACCTAATATGCTTAATTGGTAGTAGGCTTTCGAGCCTATACAGCTTGGAGTAAGACAACATGCATGAAGAGGATGATGTGGACAAAATACTCATTTGCCTAATAATTCTGCACTCCCTGTAGGTTAAGAGACCTACAAACTTCTTTTCAGCCATCAGCACTCCTGTATAATGGCACACTGTAATACTCATTGCAAGTATTGCTTTAGAAAAAACATTCTTTGGTTATTTTACCATAGCTGAAACGAGCTCCACCGAATAAATGAGGAATTACAGATGTAGTTTCAAATGTATCAGCAGATCAGAACACTGATCAAGCCATTCAGTGTTGTAAAAACACTATGCACAGTGCTTCACTTGTTCCATGTTTCGTTATGTTACAGCTTTATTCCAAAAGGGATTTAATTACTTTGTTTCATCTCAAAATTCTCTACACAATGCCACTGTCATGGTTTGGCAGGGCAAACCGTGGGGATGTAAGGGAAAGGAGGACCCAGGCGCAGAGCTCTGAATAAAGACAGTGCGCTTATTTACAGTGAAGTTAACAATAAATGCACCATTCTTCCCCTTTGCTCCCCAAGACTCCCGTGTGTGTCTCCCACTCAGACGTCCGTGTTCGTGCTCCCCACCCTGTGCGTGCTGCCCTTCCTCTCCACGTTCCTCCTGTAGGAAAACAATAGAGGCAGCCGTTAAACACTGACCCCTGCGGGCACACACACGATCTGCACTTCCTAAACACACACACTGACTTGGGAGTCTAATGTAATGATCCCGCGCCGGTGGGAGCTCCAACACTCTCCTAAATAGCTCCCCCGACGAGCCCTGATCAACAGCAGGTGTGTGGCAGGAGCTTCGGGTGTTTGCCAGTCCACCAGCAGAGCCACACCCACCAGGCCTGAAGGCGCCTGCAGAAACACATACACACATCCGCAAACAGGGAGAAGAGGGACAGCAACACCAAATATACATACAATAGACAAGTCCAAAACTGCTCAGGGACCCTGGGTCACTCAGACCCAGGACCCTGACAGCCACACATACCCACATATATATATAATTCTTCACAGCTTTTTCTCAATACTTTGATTCACTTTTACAGCACCTTGTAGCTTCAAGTCTTTTGCAGTATGATGCTAGAAGCTTGGCACACCTATTTCTGAGTTCTATGCAAAACTTTTCAAGCTCAATGAATTGGACAGGGAGCATCAGTGCACAGCCATTTTCAGATCTTTCCAGAGATATTCAGGTTCAAGTTTGGGCTCTGGCTCGGCCACTCAAGAACATTCACAGAGGGGTCCCAAAACCACTCCATTGGCATCTTGGCTGTGTGCTTTTGTTTGAGCTTGAATAGTCTCCCAGTTCCTGGTGCTGAAAAACATTCCCTCAGCATGATGCCGCCATCACCATGCTTCCCTGTAAGGATGGTATTGCGATGGTGATGAGCAGTGTCTGGTTTTCTCCAGAGACGATGCTTGACATTCATGCCAAAGAGTTCAATCTTTATCTTAGATCAGAAAATTTTGTTTCTCATAGTCTGAGAGTAAAGTCCTTCAGGTGGCAAACCTTTGGAAAACTCCAGGTGGGCCGTTTACTGAAGAGTGACTTGCGTCTACTCTACCATACAATTGTGATTGGTGGTGTCATGGTACTGGGTCTGTGACCCAGTGTTTTGTGTTTGTTGGTTAATTTAGATTCTTTGGTTATTGTTATTCATGGTTTTGGTTCTCTTTCTTGTTTTCTGCTTGTGTTATATTCTTAGTTCCTAGGATTTAGGTCTCCGTTACTTTGCCTACCCAGTGTTCCACATCTGGTCACTCTTCTCTCCATGTTCCCTCTATCTCCCCAGTCAGTCATGTGTAACACAGTAAGGGGAATTGTTGAAAAGAATATATCAATGGGCCAATAGGCTCGACTATAGGAGCACAGGGGTGTGTTCAAATGAGACACAGAGACAAGAATGTAACTCAAAAGAACCAGCCAACTTTAGTGACATAAACCATAAGGTTGACAAGCACAGGTTAAAGACACTTTACAATGGTAGAAAGGAAACTTACAAAAATTAAAAGAAAAGTAAAACACAAACTACTAAAGCAATGACTTGGCCAAGTGTTATTTTTGGTTTTCAATGTTCGGGTTTCAATGCTCGGGTGCACCCTAGTAACCTGACTCCTTAACTCTTATAGAAACAGATTACACAAATCCAATGTACATTCAAATGAAAATCTCACACTCTTTTCACATGTGGAGAATGCTCTACACAACAGCTCATTATTTAAAGTCCCAAATAAAAAATGTCCAAGGGGTAAAGTCCAAAAAATTCCTAGGGTGTGAAAGAAAATAGGGATGAAAGAATGTCAGTCAGTGGTCTTATGTATAACCAGCTGTGCGTGAAAGTGTGAGTGATACAGTCCTACCACACCGCAAGGTGCAGCAGATCATCAAGTGGAAAAGAAGCGAATCTCAGTCTCTCTAAGTCCAGGTGGGAAGGCTCGCCATCTATTTCACCGGAGGAATCCACCTCAGGAACAATTCAGCATACAAAAAAAACCTGACCTGTCAACAGACAGGGTCAGAAGAGCAATTCAAATATTAATTATGCTGTTCTAGCTATAATTCACAACTTAGGATTTTGTTTAAATCACATTCAACATAAATTTGCAATAAAAATACTCAATTTTGCAAAAATAAAACATCTCTCTTACACAAACTATGCATTAAACCAAGTAAAGTCAGTGCATATGCATATATGTCGCATATGCGACAATTATTAATCAAACAATTGAGATTAATTCAGTTTCTCAACGATAAAATGTGAAACAGACATGAACTAACTGAGACATACAACATGTGCTCACCGATCTCAGCGCATCACGGCCGAAGACAATGGCATAGTGTCTCTCGGTCGGAAAATGCAGGGCTCTAAATAACGTAACAGGACATGTTGTTTTCTCTTTAATAACCGTAATACGACATGAAGGAAAAATAAACATAAGTTGCACTTCAAGTGTTACCTTGCTTCTGGAAGCAGATTGAGATGAACTTCCAGGCAGTTGATAGCAACCAGAGCTAACAAAGGCTAACAGTTTACCTCCACGTGGTACTTTCTAAAGTCACCAGAAAAATGCAGCATTTGCCTATTTACTCACTGCGGCTACTTCTAACATGAAAGTTAGCTGATAACCAGTGAACTTATGTGCAACACAGTTGGTTGCAACTTATATCTAATACTTTTTTCCAGCTCAAAAGCTTCAGTCTCTCTTTTCTCCTGCCAGCACGCGACTACCTCCACACATAGCAGCAAACCCAGAGCACGTAGGTGGGACATACAGCGGCAGACTGCTCTCCCATTGGTCAAAACATACTGGGACCTGTGCATTTCGATTGGTTGGGCAGGCTGTCCATCTCTCCTCATATCAGTCCTTAAAGTGGTACCCCCATTTTATGTGGGTTACACCCTCCCCTCTTGATGGTATGCCCGTCCCTGGGCATCTGCAGGGTGGCACTGAGTTACACTGCTTTGACCTTTCCAACATAATTACTAGTTGGATCTTCAAATCCATTTAAAGAGCTAGTCAATGCCTCACTTAGGCCTTGAAAAAGAGAATTCACCACCGTTATCAGAGGATTCCCAAGTGTCACATAATGCAGTCTCTTGGGCTTTGCTTGCAATCTGTTAGAACGACGAAGAGATGGCTCAGTATCTTGAAGTCCATTATTCTGGATCATCACAGGTTCAGGCTGTTCAGTAACAGGTCTGTTCACATCACTTAATCCTTCTTCACATGCTGCATCAGAGCTCGTCCCATCATCTTGAGGAGCTTCCTCAGACTGCTGCAATTCTGAACTTTGAGGAAGTCCTTTGGCTGAGTCAAGCCCATGCAATATGTTTGCTTCAGGTGAGTTGTCACGTTCAGGTGAGTTGTCACGTTCAGGTGAGTTGTCACGTTCAGGTACACCCTGAATCATTCCTTCACCTTCCTCTACAAGGGATTTAGTGGCAGGAGGATCAGGTGGAAGTGAAACTGTAGGCACCTCTGGTTCTGCTGATTGTCTGACCACACAAGGAGGTTTACTCAACTTGTGAGTTTCATGTACTGGGACATATACATCGGACTTTGATGTAATGAGAGGGCGAAATGTCCAATCAGATACATCATCCATATCAGAGGGAATTTCATCTTCACCCTCGACAACGGAACACTGCCTTGTTCTGGGTCTCCTGTTTGGATGGGTTTTGAATGTCTCGGGTTCTGCAGCTGCTGACAGAAATCCACATGGGAGAAGCAAGTCATGATGTAGAGTTCGCACAGGTCCATCTTTACCCTCAGGTTTAACTGTGTAGACCGGCATTTCTCCAGCTCGCTTAAGGACAATATAAACATCCGTTTCCCACTTATCTGCCAGCTTATGTTTTCCACGCAGCTTCACATTTCGTACAAGAACTCTGTCTCCACTCTGCAATGTTGATTCAACCACTCGTCGGTCAAATCTGGCTTTGTTGCGACCTGCATTCTTTTGTGCATTATTTGTGGCAATCCGGTAGCTTTCTTCCAAGCGAGATTTTAGGTTACCGACGTACTGGGAATGAGTCTGCTTAGTAGCATTAGTGGGCAACCTAAAGATTAAGTCAATGGGCAGTCTTGGTTGCCTCCCAAACATCAATTCATAGGGGGAAAATCCAGTCACGTCACTCTTCGTACAATTATAAGCATGTACCAGAGACTTGACGAAGTCTCTCCAGTGGAGTTTATCTGACCGATCCAGTGTCCCAAGCATCTGGAGAAGAGTGCGGTTGAATCTCTCAACCGGATTCCCTCTAGGGTGGTAGGGGGTTGTACGCACTTTCTTCATGCCAGTAAGTTCACAGAGTTCCTTGATGGTCTTTGATTCAAAGTCAGGACCCTGATCACTAAGAAGCTTTTCGGGAAAACCATAATGGACAATGAAGTTGTCCCAGAGACACTTTGCTACAGTCTGTGCTCGTTGATTTGGAGTTGGCACTGCCACAGCATACTTTGTGAAATGGTCAGTTATGACCAATACATCTTTCGTGTTTGAGCGATCTGGCTCTATTGATAAAAAGTCCATGCACACTAGTTCGAGAGGTCTGCAGGTCTTAATGTTTATCAATGGAGCAGCTTTCTCTGGAGGTGTTTTTCGACGAATACATCGCTCACAAGATTTGACCATTTTTTCTATGGTCATGTGCATTTTCGGCCAATAAAATCTGGCCCTTGCCAAGTCTACTGTTCGTTCGACTCCAAGATGGCCCATATCATGATGAAGGCTTGTAAGTGCTGTGGCTCTTAGCTCCTCAGGGAGCACAAGCTGATATGAGGTGTTGGGACCATCTTGCCGCTTACGGTAGAGCACCCCGTTCTGTATTTCAAGCCGATTTAACTCTCTGAGTAACAGGGGAAGTTCTGGTAGCTCTAACCTAAGGCTGGGAGGTGGAGTTTCGCCAGTCTCCAAGAGTACAATCACTGCATTGATAGCAGGGTCCAATGTCTGCTTTTGCCTCAACTCCTTCTCAGAAATTGAGTGGACAATGGGAAGCCCATCCACTTGCTCCTGTTGGAAGCAGTCGGGAATAGCTGTGGACTGGTGAGTGAGGGATTCAACTAAGGTCAACCCAGAAGTGGTGGATCCAACATTAGCTACGGCTGAGGTGACCATATGGCGCTCACAAATAGCCTGAATTACATCCAAGGGAACAGTCTCTGGACTCTCAGGGTTGCTCAGATGGTACAGTGTGAACTGCCGGATTCTCTCACTCTCCTTCTTAGATGCATAATCATCCTCTGGTGGACTGTGAGGACGACGCGAGAGCGCATCAGCATCCATATTTTGTTTTCCCACTCTGTACTGAAGACTAAATGAATAGGTGGAAAGACTGGACAGCCACCTATACCCTGTTGCATCAAGCTTTGCAGAGGTCAAGATGTATGTAAGAGGGTTGCTGTCAGTCACTACTACAAAGTCTGTACCATATAGGTAGTCAGAGAATTTTTCCGTGACTGTCCACTTAAGGGCCAAAAACTCCAGCTTATGGGCTGGGTACTTCCTCTCACTCTTTGAAAGACCACGACTTGCAAAAGCTATGACCCTGGACTGTCCATCTTGTACCTGATATAAGGCAGCACCAAGGCCAATGGTACTGGCGTCCGTATGTAAAACATATGGAAGCTGGGGGTCTGCAAATCCCAAGATTGGAGCGGAGGTTAGCTTTGCTATTATTTGGTCAAAGGCCTCCTGACATTGAGGTGTCCAACGCTGACCAAAGGGTTCCTTTGGGTTGCGATACTCTGAATTTGCGTGTGTCCTTGGCTTGTTGTTCCGCTTCCTAATTGGTGGGTAGCCCGAGGTTAGTTCGTTAAGTGGTCTGACAATGACAGAGTACCCCTGAATAAACCTTCGATAATATCCAGCAAATCCTAAAAAGGACTGAAGTTCCTTAAGATTTGTGGGGATAGGCCAGGTCTTTAAGGCCTCAACTTTGTCAGGGTCAGTCTCTACTCCTCTTGCGGAAACAATGTGACCAAGGTATTTTACCGAGGTCTGAAAGAATTTGCACTTTTCTGGTGCCAGTTTCAAGCCATATGACATCAGTCGTTGCAGGACATGTTTCAAACGCTGTTCATGTTCCTCCAGGGATGATGAGAAGACAATCAGGTCATCAATGAACACCAGAACCTCTTTGAGATTCATATCTCCTACACACTTCTCCATCAATCTCTGGAACGTCGAAGGCGCATTTGTGATCCCCTGGGGCATCCTATTAAATTCCCAAAATCCAAGTGGGCAAACAAATGCGGTCTTATTCTTGTCCGCTTCCTCCATCTCGACCTGGTAGTATCCAGACTTGAGGTCTAGGACCGAAAACCACTTAGAACCTGCAAGAGCACTGAATGCATCTTCCAATTTTGGAAGGGCATAAGCGTCTTTGATGGTCTGCAGGTTCAGCTTTCTGTAGTCTACACACAGACGAACAGAGCCATTCTTTTTACGAACGACAACAATGGGGGAAGCAAACGGGGACTCAGATTCTCGTATAACACCAGAATCAAGGAGTTCCTGTAGATGTTGTCTCACAGCATCCACATCATTGGGGTGTATGGGACGTGCTCTCTGTTTAAAGGGTGTCGCATCACTGAGTTTGATATGGTGTTTGACTTTGTCAGTGTGTCCAAAGTCCAATTCGTTCTGAGAGAAGACATTTGGCATGTCGTTTAACATGTTTGTAACTCGCTCCTTCCATTCAGTGGGTAAGGGCGAATCTCCAAAATCAAAGCTCAGTTCTGAGGAAGACTTAGCTTGAAATTTAGAGCAGTCTGGTTCTCTGACAGTTTGCTCTTTGTGTAGCACTTGCAAGATAGCATTAACATCTGCCAAAGGTGTTTTGGGGGGTATGACAATGTCATGGTTGGTTTCATTTCTCACTACGACAGGGAGAAGACACTGACGTTTGCGTGGTAAAGTGACTGCAATTGCTGAAACTAGCAAGCCATTTGGTAGTGAAGAAGCTGAAGGATGTTCAAGGACAACATCTCTTTGCATGTTCACGGGATTTACATTGACAGAGGCCTCCAGGACAACAGTCTGTCCTGCAGGAACGACTGCAGGCATCTTACCAGTTTTGCACAACCAAGGCTACCAGAGTTAAAGTTGCTTTGTCGCATCTCAAGTATTTGGAGAACTGCTTGATACCCATTAAACAAAGGCTGAAAGGGTGAAAGCTTCTGGTAATTAGCATAGAGGGCATCAAGGGTGTTTGTGCCTATGAGTACCTGCTCATGGGCTGTAGAGCGGAGATGGGGGATAACCAAGGCCAGAGTGTGAACATCAATATCAGAGCCTACAAACTCTTTAGGAAAGGTGATGGTAAGCTCAACATATCCTAAGTAAGGGACAGACTGGCCATTGGCACCCTCCACTTCAAGCAACTCATTTAAGGGATGAATGGTCAGATCTGCAAGATGTTCTTCATAAAAAGACTGGGGTACAGTTGTGACTTGTGAACCCGTGTCCAAAAGACAGTTTGTGTCTCTTCCTGCAATAGTTACTTGAGCTGTGGTCTTAGTTCCTACAAGGCCATGTGGAAATTTTGATCCTTCCACTTTAACGTTTTTAATGGCAGGTTTCAGGATTTTGGGACTGACATTGCGAGACTCCACTCCCATATGTCCCTCTATGGGAGTAGGCTTCAGTTTAAATGTGCCTCACTTCGGGAAGCATTAGAGGCTTCCCAAGCAGCCTGTTTTTCTTTCAGCTGTTTTTTCTTAGCTGCTACAAGGGAAGGATTTGGAGCTTTATCACAAACTGAGACAACATGGCCATCCTCCCCACACTGGAAACAGTACCATGGACGTGGTCTACTGTTAGCTTTAAATGTGGAAGTATGCTGACTGGCCATTTTTGGTTTCACACCGTGGGTGTCAGGTGTGACGGACCTCGCTTTTTGCTGCTTAGGTTGTTTCGTCTTATGATTCTCAGATACAAGACTGTTAAGCTGAATGCTGAGGTCAGCAACTTGTTGCTTTAGCGTCTCAAGATCAGATTTGTCCACCAGATTATTGGTGGTGTGTGTGAGTTGCACGTGTGACGTGGCGTGCTGCTTTCTAGAGTTTTGGGCAGACTTAGCATGACTAAAATGCTGCCTCATGCGGCTCAGTTTTGCAGCCTGTTTATCTTCTTCTGTCCTAAGAAGAAGCAGCAGCTCTGCAAAGGAAGGTGGGTTTTCTTTTTTTTGTTCTAGCTGAAGATCGATTATTAGTGCATTCTCCCAACAACCTCGAATGAACTGCTTTAAGAGCTGTTGGTTAAAATCATGAGCGGACACACCACCACGTCTCATGGCTCTACTTAATGCAGTGTGCAGCCTCTGCAGGAAAACAGAAGCTCTCTCTCCATCATTTTGAAATGTGCTCATGAACCTAGCATGCAGCTCATCACCATCTTCGACTGTTCCGTAGGCAGAGTCAAGCAACTCAAGATAAGCAGAGGGTCTAGACTGTGGACTCAGATGTTTAATCATCTCGGAAGCAGGAGGAAGCAGACTGTCAAGTATACGATGTGTGCAGTGCAGATCAGACACAGAAGGATCTCTAATAAGGATTTCAACACTAGCTCGCCACGTATCATAATCTGCCTCATGGCTAGGACGTGGGCTCTTGCCCGAATAAGCCCTGAGTCTACCAGATGATGCGAACTGGGGTGAGCTCTCATTGCTGCGCACTACATGCTCAACAACTACTCGCTGAACAGCAGTTGGATTAACATCAATTATGGGGCTAGAAGCGGCCCCAGAAGAAGCTGGAAGAGTCTGTGAGGGGCTGAAATCAGTCAGGTTTTCACTGAAATTGGGAGAGGTAAGAGATTTACTTGCGTTATTTGGTGATGTCAAAACTGTGGAGTCTAGAGGTACACCTGATTGAGGGTCCTCAGAAAATGAAACGTCTCCCTTGCTGGTTAAGTCTTTCTGTGGAAGTGGGCTCTGTACAGTTGAGGATTCTGGACCAGTTTGAGATGACTGGGAAATAGCACTTCCTGCCGATGAAACCAGATTTTTAAGTTCTTCCTTTAACATCTCCTCTAATGAATTTCCACTCAGTTTGGCAATTTCACAGAGCTGTTCCATGTACATTTTAGTGGCTTTGTTTCTGGCATCAAGGGAGTAAACACTTCCTAAGGCCTTTAACTCATACACGATGCCTGCTTGGGTTGTACTTGGAAGCCGCAGAGGTAACAGTGGCTCCAATGTGTGCATGGCAGTCTCATGTGTAAACTCGATGATCATGTGCTTATGGTAATCTGACTCAGGATCGTCTAGACGAAAGTAACGGTTGATGGAACCATATTTTTGGAGGAAAGTGGACACTTCCTCATCAGTCTCTGATCCTGTGATCCCACTAACAACTACAGAATTGGGAATTCTGACGGATTCACTTAGCACAACATCCATTTTCTCTCTAGAAGTTATAGCTCAGATTAAGCACTTTTAAACACCACACACAAATTGTCTAGCACTTAAACACACACAACCATGCTCCTGGCTGGCTCGCCAAAGCTCTCACTGTAACACAGTAAGGGGAATTGTTGAAAAGAATATATCAATGGGCCAATAGGCTCGACTATAGGAGCACAGGGGTGTGTTCAAATGAGACACAGAGACAAGAATGTAACTCAAAAGAACCAGCCAACTTTAGTGACATAAACCATAAGGTTGACAAGCACAGGTTAAAGACACTTTACAATGGTAGAAAGGAAACTTACAAAAATTAAAAGAAAAGTAAAACACAAACTACTAAAGCAATGACTTGGCCAAGTGTTATTTTTGGTTTTCAATGTTCGGGTTTCAATGCTCGGGTGCACCCTAGTAACCTGACTCCTTAACTCTTATAGAAACAGATTACACAAATCCAATGTACATTCAAATGAAAATCTCACACTCTTTTCACATGTGGAGAATGCTCTACACAACAGCTCATTATTTAAAGTCCCAAATAAAAAATGTCCAAGGGGTAAAGTCCAAAAAATTCCTAGGGTGTGAAAGAAAATAGGGATGAAAGAATGTCAGTCAGTGGTCTTATGTATAACCAGCTGTGCGTGAAAGTGTGAGTGATACAGTCCTACCACACCGCAAGGTGCAGCAGATCATCAAGTGGAAAAGAAGCGAATCTCAGTCTCTCTAAGTCCAGGTGGGAAGGCTCGCCATCTATTTCACCGGAGGAATCCACCTCAGGAACAATTCAGCATACAAAAAAAACCTGACCTGTCAACAGACAGGGTCAGAAGAGCAATTCAAATATTAATTATGCTGTTCTAGCTATAATTCACAACTTAGGATTTTGTTTAAATCACATTCAACATAAATTTGCAATAAAAATACTCAATTTTGCAAAAATAAAACATCTCTCTTACACAAACTATGCATTAAACCAAGTAAAGTCAGTGCATATGCATATATGTCGCATATGCGACAATTATTAATCAAACAATTGAGATTAATTCAGTTTCTCAACGATAAAATGTGAAACAGACATGAACTAACTGAGACATACAACATGTGCTCACCGATCTCAGCGCATCACGGCCGAAGACAATGGCATAGTGTCTCTCGGTCGGAAAATGCAGGGCTCTAAATAACGTAACAGGACATGTTGTTTTCTCTTTAATAACCGTAATACGACATGAAGGAAAAATAAACATAAGTTGCACTTCAAGTGTTACCTTGCTTCTGGAAGCAGATTGAGATGAACTTCCAGGCAGTTGATAGCAACCAGAGCTAACAAAGGCTAACAGTTTACCTCCACGTGGTACTTTCTAAAGTCACCAGAAAAATGCAGCATTTGCCTATTTACTCACTGCGGCTACTTCTAACATGAAAGTTAGCTGATAACCAGTGAACTTATGTGCAACACAGTTGGTTGCAACTTATATCTAATACTTTTTTCCAGCTCAAAAGCTTCAGTCTCTCTTTTCTCCTGCCAGCACGCGACTACCTCCACACATAGCAGCAAACACAGAGCACGTAGGTGGGACATACAGCGGCAGACTGCTCTCCCATTGGTCAAAACATACTGGGACCTGTGCATTTCGATTGGTTGGGCAGGCTGTCCATCTCTCCTCATATCAGTCCTTAAAGTGGTACCCCCATTTTATGTGGGTTACACCTGTCTCTATGTCTAAGTGTCAAGTTGGCATCTTTGTGATTTTCTCCCATTCCCCGTTTTATTTTGATAATCCTTGTCCTGTGTGCTTCTAGTAGACTTGTAGTCAAGACCGCCTAAAACAAGATCAAGACAATACCAAGACCAGAGGGTGTCGAGACCAAGACAAAGTCAAGACGAGACCAAGACCGAGACAAAAAAGTCTTTAAACTGCAGCCAGATGCTGCTTTGTTTACGGGTGTCAGGCATATTTATGTGTTTTTGCGATGCGCTCGCAAAGCCCTCCTTAACCGCTGTCTACTGTCTCACTCACTTACTGAGAGGACAGACACACGCTCCACGTGACTGTCGCTCTCACCCTCTGTTTTTCACATAATGATATTATCCTATATCCTCGCATGCGATTGGCCACAATATGGAGGGACTGGAGCATAGCTGAGCCACTGTGTGAGCTGAGCAGCGAAAGGAAATTAAGTGAGGAGCCGACTCTCGCTGATGGGAGTTGACTCTTCTGATTCACTACAAAGCATTCTCTAAGCACGGCTCTTAGAGCTGATGCTTTTGCGCATGACACGATGGTTGTGTCCAAATTCATGGGCTGCATCTTCCTGAGGACCCGGCCTTCGTGGTCTACGTGGGCCGGGTCCTCAGAATGTCGGGTAGGCCGGAAGTAAACGGCTGTGGAATTGGACGGTCTAGCCCAGCGGTCCCCAATCCCCGGGCCTCGGACCGGTACGGTGGGGAGTCGTTTGGTACTGGACTGCGAGAGTTGAGGCTCAGGTGTGAAATGTATGGTTTTCAGGATTTTTATCGATTTTCAGCGTTATTTTGTCATCGTTTTTATTGTTAACTCTGTTTTCCTGGGTCTTTTCACGTGTGTTATGAATAAATCTTCTTTTTTCAGTACCGGTACTAGTTTTATTTTGTTGTATTTATCCGCGACATCTTAAAGGCCGGTCCGTGAAAATATTGTCGGGCATAAACCGGTCCGTGGTGCAAAAAAGGTTGGGGAGCGCTGGTCTAGCCTTCTGATTAGCGCCACCGCTGTCTCAGTGGAGTTTAATAAACTCGGCCGTCTGCTCCTTGCTATCTAAAACATAACAGGACACTGGCGTGAATTCTCGACCATCTCACACTTCTGTTTAATCAGTTTTCTGTTTGACGTTTAGTCAGCTGTGTGAAAACCAAGGAGGAACCCACCCGGGGGATTAATAAAGTTTTATTTTATCTAATCTATTCTAATAACTCTAATCTCAGCCAAACCGATTTACTCACTACACTTATTTTTTTTCTACCAAAGTACACTATTTAGATTCAGAAAAGTTAATATAACTATTTAGCCTTGTTGTGTAAACAAGCCTGCATAACTTAATAAATATAGAATTTGAAAAGTAACAAATGGTATCTAAAAAGATATGAGAAAGGATGAGAAAGGATGAGTTTTGGCAAACAACAATTTGACTAACATGTGTGTCTCACCTGCTCTTGTTCCATCTCTGTTCTGTCCTCATTCTCCTCCATCTCCCTCTCTGTTCCTCTCTCTCCCTCTTTGTGCTGACAATCAAGCCAAACACCAACATCATCAAATATACAGTTGAAACCAGACACTTACACACTCTTCAGATAAAAACAAAAACACTTTTTTAAGTGTAACATCAAATCAAACTAAATGTTTATTTTTTTAGATTGATAAATCTAAAAAACATATTTGTTAACTTTAAGAGTAAAGAGAGAAACTATCTGTATTTCTTAATTTCAAATGGCACCAAATTGTATTCAAAATTGAGCCACACTTATGGAGCTCCACAATTCTTTTCCTGGTGTTTTGGTTGACATCTCTTGATTTTCCCATGTCAAAGAAACAGGCTCTGTGTTTTGCCTTATATGCATCCACAGGTGTGCCACCAATTTACTCACATGGACTCTACTAACCTATCAGAAGCTTCTTCAGCTCAGAATGGAATCGTCTGGAGTTTTCTTATTAATTAACAACAAACTTGGTGTATATGTACTCCTACATTTGATGAAAGTGATAAAAAAAATAGACAGCTCTGTCTCTCTTTATTCTGACATTTAACTAATTCAAAAGATATTTCAATATTTATTTATCCAAAACAAAACAAGTTTACTCTAAATTGATGTTTAACCGGAAAAAAAAAATCTTTTCATGTTTTTTTCCCCTAAAGTGTATGTAAATATCTGGTTTAAACTGTGAATATACTGCTGCGTATTGAAATTCCTCTTGTTTTGCATCGAAATATACTGAACAACATACAAAGCATAATATATAAAATACTACCAGAGTTTTTTCTTTGAAAGCTAAGACTCTCTAAAAAAAACAAAAAAACCCCAGCATTATTGTTGATCGGCGTTTCCTTTCGCCATTTGTTAATTCACTCGAAGAGCAAGTGACGTAATATCGGTCAAGTGATCAGTTTGATATCAATCTTTTGTGATACACCGTCATATTTACATTATCTGTACAGTGCAAATGATTTGCTTTGGTACCTGATCAAACTTAAGCTCTCCTCTGTCTGCCTGGCTGCGCTTCTCCTACAGCAAACTCGCAGGCAGCAGCTTCTCCCCCCTCGCTCACATGCTAAGTGCTGTGCTCTGTCGCCTTGTGCCTGAGCTCGGATCATACCAAAATTAGGGGGAATTTACGACTGTGCGCTATGCGCTTCGAATATTGTGTGTAGTTTTTGTTTTATACAGTTTTCAGTCAGGCATCTAACTATGAAACAAATTACACTCCAAAAGACCCCGGGTTTCTGAAAAAAATGATCCGGGCTTAAGCCCAGTAAGCCACCCCCCTGCTTTGCCGATGGTTGACTCCAAATCTCCCGACCACTATGTCGATCTGAGACAGCAAGACCGAGACAGCGAGACCAAGACAAGACCGAGGGATCCGAGACCAAGACAAGACCAAGACCACGTAAAAGTGGTCTCGAGACCAAGACCGGTCTCGAGACATCCAATTCTAGTATCTAGTTTTACTTCCCCTTGTCTCATTATATCTGATTAAGCTGGGCATACACTGTGCGATTTTTGGCCCATTTTGAGACGATTTTTCAGTCGTGCGACCATTTTGGGGATCGGCCCGAGTTTCGCCTTAATCATGTGTCATGCACCGTGTAGTATACATGGGGTAACAAGAAGCGATTAACACCTCACGACCAGCTCCCGATCAGCAATCGTCTAGTCGCAAGAAAATCAAACCTGTTTGAAATCCTGGTTGCCCCTTGTGAGGGTATCGCACTGTTGAACCAGTGCAACGAGTCGATTTAACGCAGGCTCTCACACTGCACACGCGCAAACACAGAAATGGAAGTGAAAAGGAAGGAGTAGCATGACAGTGCAGCGTGTGATCTGGACACAAGCGATGAAGGCACAACTTGTAGAACTTTGGCAAGCTCATCCAAGCCTTTTCGATGTGGCCTCAAAAAATGATCACGACCGCAACAACAGCGAAAAGAGTTGGATGGACATTCCTGCTAAATTACAGCTGCCTGGTCAATGTTTTTCATTCGCATTTTTGCAAAGTTGATTGTGGTGGTGTGTGTGTCTGTGTGAGTGAAAGACAGAGAGGGAGAGAGCACCAACTACCTTGTGGCCGCAGCTCAGTGCAGCGGCTTCGGCAATGGAGGTGCTGAACATGGTCCATTCGGACTCAATGTCCCCAGTCTCCCTCGGAATGCTATTGAAGCTCTGCCGGAGGTGTGAGTTGAAGATCTCGCGGACTGGGCTTCTGCTCGACGTTACCAACACAACCTTAATGTACGTTTGGGCGCGCCAGGTCTGTCCGGTGTCCTCCCTCACCACCTGATTAAACTCACCACCAGGTGGTGATCAGTTGACAGCTCAGCCCCTCTCTTTATCCGAGTGTCCAAAACATATGTACTCAGGTCTGGTGATACGATTACAAAATCGAACATCGACCAGTGCTCCACCCAGGGATTCCAAGAAGGCTGGGTACTCAGACCTGCCACTCAGCGCATAAGCACAGATGACAGTCAGGACCCGTTCCCTGACCCAAAAGTGAAGGGAACAAACCCTCTCGTTCACTGGGAGAAATCCAGTAAGCTGAGGGGATACCAAGATACCCACCCCAGCCCGACGCCTCTCACCAGGGGCAACTCCAGACTGAGACATAGTCCAGCCCCTCTCCAGGAGACTGGTTCCAGAGCCCAGGCAATGCGTTGAGGTGAGCCCGACTATATCTAGCCGGTACCTCTTAACCTCACGCACTAGCTCAGGCTCCTTCCCAACCAGAGAGGTGACAATTGGGCAATTCGGACATTCCATGTGCCAATTGCCAGTCTTGGTAGCCAGGAATCGGTCCGCCAGGATCTCCATTCCTGGCCGCCGGCCAACTCACATTGCACCCGACCTCTATACGGTGCCTCCTGCAGGTGGTGGGCCGGCAGGAAGACGGGCCCATGTCCCTTTTTCGGGCTGCGCCTGGCCGGGCCCCGTGGACTAAGGCCCACCAGACGCTTGCCCTCGGGCACCCTCACCGGACCTGGCTCCAGGGCAGGGCCCCGGTAACCCTATCCCGGGCAGGGTGAACTGTTCCCTTGATGGTCTTTTCATAGGGGTCTTCTGAATCGCTCGTAGTCTTATTTTAGAATAAAAGATACACAGATATATACAGGTAATATGTGCAAAATAAAGGAGCAGGTGCAATATAAGGTGCAGTGTAATCAGTGGTAGTGTACATTAAGTAAGAGGTAGAGACCAAAAGTAGGAATTGAAGAGAAAATCTCCGTCCCGGTTTCCCTCCAAGGCGTGAGCACCGATAAGCAGAGTTTTGTCCTTTCCTTATAAGATTCCTAATTATTCAAAGTAACACTCAGGTATGCCGCTCAGCTGGGTTAGTTACGACGTCGGGAGCAGCTTGGGAGAACAAGGAAACACAGACTGCTTCAGGTTGCCTTCCCAAATCGACTCAAAGGTTTATTAAGTACACAACAGTTTATATAGAGGAAAAAAAGGTTCGTGTGTCAGCAGATTCTCAGTTCAAACCGGTACAGACCAAATAAGGAAACGTCTTCCTGCCTTGTGAGCAAAGAAGTATCCTTTGTGTAGTTTATCAGTTCAGCTACAATTTATGATCATCCCAGCAAAATACACTCCTAGACATAGAATACAGAGTTCTTTCATTAGTGAATTCTGAAACGAACCACCTGGCCTTTAACAAGCTCTTTTCTAAATCATAAGGAAGGGAGGATGGGAGTAAGGAAGTGGTCTCGTCTCTGTGGTATTTTCGACCTTGGGGTACCAGCCTGTGATTCTTACACATCAATTCTTGGGTCACAGAGAAAGAGAAAAACAACTAGTAAATGGGCCTTATTGAGTAACAGTTCTCCTGTATAATATTACTACAAAACAATATCCTGTAAATGCTAACCGTAGTATCAAAATATCACAACAGGAATGTTGGTTGCATTTATACTATAATAAATATGGTTTATAAATGGAAGTAGGAATGTTATTTGACTACAGTGAAAATTTCCAAAATGTCCAAAAAGGTAAACAGCACAGTTAACCTCCAGTCAGGGTGGAGGTAATGGATGTTTGACAGCCTGTGGGTAAAATGTTTGAGACCGTTTGTCTTTGACCTCACCAACCTGTAGAGTTTACCAGAGGGGAGGAGGGAAAAAGTGATTGTCCAGGGTGTGAGGGGTCCTTGATGATGATACTGGCTTTCCGCTGAAGTCTGCCAGTATAAAGGTCTCTAAGGAGGGTTAGTGGACTAACTGGGATATCTTTGAACATCAGGACTTGGAAATGTTCACAGACGGTGTCCTCTGCTATATAAAACACTGCATAGACACTGTTACAGCAGTCAAACGGATCCGGGCTTATCCCAACCAAAAGCCCTGGATGACCCGGGAGGTCAGGCAGCTGCTGAAGGAGAGGAACATTGCGTTCAGGTCTGGCAACAGGGATTACTACACCACAGCCCGATCCAACCTGAAGAGAGGCATCAGAGAGGCAAAGGGGGACTATAGGAGGAGGATCGAGGACCATTTGAAGAGTAATACCAGCCGGCAGGTGTGGCAAGGCATCCAGCACCTAACCAACTATAAGATCAATCTCGGAGCTGCGGACGGTGACCTGGAGCTGGCAGAGGAGCTGAATATCTTCTTTGCCCGCTTTGAGACCAGGGTACCGGAGGTATTGGAGCCACAGCAGCAACACGCCACCCATAGCAGCACCACCCTCACCCTGGAAGAGCACGAGGTGAGGCGCATGCTGCAGGCTGTTAACCCGAGGAAGGCGGCGGGTCCTGATGGTGTGCCAGGTCGAATATTGAGGGATTGTGCAGGACAGCTGGCTGGGATCTTCACCAGGATTTTCAACAAATCCCTCGCACAGGCGACTGTCCCACTCTGCCTGAAGTCCTCCACCATAGTCCCCTTGCCTAAGAAGCCCCACATCACCGGCCTGAATGACTACAGACCGGTGGCACTCACCCCAGTTGTAATGAAATGCTTTGAGAAGCTGGTCCGCAGACACATCACAGCAGCCCTGCCCCGCAGCCTGGATCCACACCAGTTTGCCTATAGAGCAAACCGATCCACGGAAGACGCTGTAGCCACAGCACTCCATGCTGCATTAACTCACCTGGAAGAGCATGGTAGCTATGTGCGGATGCTCTTCGTAGATTACTGCTCAGCTTTTAACACCATCCTTCCACACAAACTGGTGGCCAAGCTACAAGACCTGGGGCTTCCATACAGCACCTGCATGTGGATCAATAGCTTCCTCTCGGGCCATAGACAGAGAGTCAGAGTTGGCCATCACACATCCTCAGCCCTGAGTCTCAGCACTGGCTCACCCCAGGGCTGTGTGCTCAGTCCACTGCTCTACTCTCTCTACACACACGACTGCACTCCTCGCCATGTATGTGAATGTATTACTGTTATATCTTATTAGTATTTTTAAGTATTCTATCTATTTTATTTATTGAATTTTATTGTTTTATTTATATTTTGATATTGCTAGGGATGATGCAATGATCGGGGACCATTCTTAATTTCGTTGTTCTCATGACAATGACAATAAAGTTTCTGATTCTGATTCTGATTCTGATGTAGTGTCAATTGGCCACTCTGTTACCCTCACCACCCGCTGTGATTTTCTCTTGTCCTCAAAAGTACAGCAGTTTAACCAGAGTGTACAGCAGTAGGTCAGAATGGTCTCAATGGTGGAGCAGTAGATGTTAAGCAGTAGTTTTTGGGGTAATTTGGCCTGACGCAGCTTCCTGAAGAAGTACAGCCTTTGTTGTGCTTTTTCTACCTGGTGGGAAATGTTTTTGGACCAGGTAAGGTCGGCCAAGATATGGACCCCGAGGAACTTAAAGCTCTTTGTACCCTTTGTAATTCTTTCCCATTGATGTAGAGGGGGGAGTGTTCAGATCACTTTGTTCTTCTAAAGTCGATTACCATCTCCTTGGTATGGAAGCCCGTTTCCGCCACTAAAAAACAAACAAACAAACAAACAAACAAAAAAAAACAAGTATCCATAACTCTAAATTTCGAGTTACTTTTCTCAAAATTTCGAGTTAATAACTCAAAATTTCGAGTTAGCTCTGCCAATCAGTAATCTACATGAATGAGGTCACTTTCTTGTTACCCGGAAACATATGGCGCAGAATAACGTGCACTCAAAACCGGATCGCAACAAATTCGCAAGTATGTTTGCTGATAGTAACGCCATGTGATTCAGCTAATAACACAAGGCCACGCTGAAAATACTCAGCAATCTGTGCATTCAAGACTGGACGTAATACCGGTAGCTTAGCTGCAGCATTTGTACCTGAGGGCTTCAGCTTCCAGGTAACAAGGAAATGACGTCATTGACGTAGATTACTGATTGACAGCGCTAACTCAAAATTTCGAGTTATGGATCCATTTTATTTTTATTATTATTATTTTTTAAGTGGCAGAAACAGGCTTCCATACCTTGGTCTTAAGCTGTGTTCAGATGTAGGTTGTTGTCACACCATGGCTTCATATGCTGAACCTCCTCTCGAAAGTCTGAATCATTGTTGTACTCGATCAGTCCTATGACAGTGGTGTCATCAGTAAATTTTATAATGGTGCTACTGGTGTGAATTTGAGAACAGACATGGGTAAAAAGTGAGTATAAGAGGGGACTGAGGACACAACCCTGTAGAACGCCTGCATTCAGAATGAGGGTGGAGAAGATGTGCTCTCCTATTCTAGCGTTCTGGGGTCTGTCGCTCAGGAAGTCCAATATGCAGGTGCACAATGAGCAGTGTTGGGGAGTAACGGAATACATGTACCGCCGTTACGTATTTAAAATACAAAATATGAGTAACTGTATTCCGTTACAGTTACCGTTTAAAAAGGTGGTATTCAGAATACAGTTACTTTGTTGAAATAAATGGATTACACTGCGGTACTTTCCTGTTTCATTTTGTCGCGGGTCAGGCCTGTTTGGGTTTTGTTTGACAGCTACGTTCTGTTGTTCCAGGCGGCAGCGTTATGGTTGCCATGGTTACAGGGCGACGCTCTCTCTCTCTCTCTCTGCGACTGTGTGCTTCCTGGGTGAGAGAGGCCTTTTCGTTGTTGTTGTTGTTGTGCTAAGCTAACAGGCAGAATGCTACAAGCATAGCTCTAAAGAATGTAGCATCATGGGCAGTGTAGTCCGTGTTGCAGGGAGAATGGACTGCCATACACGTTATGGGTCTGTGAGCGCGAGGAGGGAGAAAAAGGGGAGTGGAAAGGTACGAGTTGTCATCGAGGAAAAACGGGAGCTGGAAGCATGTAAATATAATAATAACCACTGCAGCCAAGAAGAGTGCCTGACGAGCCCAGTTGTAAGTAAGCTATTAAGACTCAACTGTACACCGTGTTCGTGTTTTCCTCCGAAAACAATAAGTTCCGTTGGAGCAGTCTTTCAACGCCTCTCTCTGTCAAGAAAAGTTGACCCACACAACAAAGTAAAGCTATTTTTCGGCTACGAGCCGACAGGGACCCCGCCGTATTAGTCAGAGGTCCCTTTACTACAGTTCGGAGTCGCGGACCTTCAGTAATAGTAATAAATCACACAGCAATAGTACATTCACGTTGTTGTAAAAAGCATGATAATATATTAAGTAATCCAAAGTATTCAGAATACATTACTGTCATTGAGTAACGTAACGGAATACTTTACAGAATACATTTTGGGGCATGTATTCTGTAATCTGTAATGGAATACATTTTAAAAGTAACCTTCCCAACACTGACAATGAGCTACTGAGTCCCAAGTTGCTTAGCTTTTTAACCAGTTTGTGGGATTGACATCCCAGCTAGTGAGTAACACATAGGTAAGGTTTGATTAACTTGGCAATTGTTAGCCGATTAAATATCTTTTTTAGGGTACAGTAAAAGCAAACTAAAGGGAGATCGCATGCTAGGCTCCAGTGCATTTGTCTTCACCAAAGAACTAACCTTAGTGTCCTTCCTCCCTGACAAAGCTTCAAGAAAGAAGGTTTTCCTGCCCCTATCATCCATGGATGCGCAACCAAGCATAGGACCTACTTGCAAGCCTGAAGTGATTACATTTTACAATCAAACAAAGGGAGGTGTTGATATTTTTGAACAGTTGCGCGCTCACTATGGCTATGGAAGAAAAACAAAGACATGGCCCCTTTGCGCGTTCTCTGGCAAGATCAATACTGGTGTGATAAACTCATGGATCATTCACAATCAGAATGTGATGAAGAGAGGTGACAACCAAATGCAGAGCAGGCCTTTATGCAGGCTTTGGCACTGGCACTTATCAAACCATGGACAGAGCAGATGCTCCCCTCTTCAAATCTGTCACGTCAACTCAGAGTCCTGATCTGTAGCATGCTTGACATCCCCTCCCCTGGTACTCTTGCAGGTGTGGCAGGATCAGTGGCAGCAGAAAGCAGTAGTCCCCCTTTGTCAGGTGTGCTGACTGCCCCGCAGGCTTGGACAGGAAGACACAACACAGGTGCCATGTCTGCCATCAATCAGTTTGTCCACACATTACTACCCTGCGTCAACTGATTGCATGTAAGGAGTAGGGAAGTAAGAGTGGTCCTTTGCATGTTATTCTTATTTGGTGCAGTGGTTATGAATAAATATCACAGAGTGGTGATTTCCAAGGGAATTGATATGGTGAAAAAAACTATTTTAGTCAACTGGTCATTTTTACCCTCTCAAAAAATGCCATTTTTGTTTCTCTATCCTGCAGCTATGTGTGTGTCAAGGAGACTGTGCCTTCACCAGGGAAGTCTCAATTGTCCCAGGAATAGGTGTACCAAAGACCAAGTTTCCAGCGTCATTATTGTTTTTGTTTGGGAATTTTTTGTTCTCGAATTCCTAATTTGTCAGCCACCTGAGTCCACCCCAGGCGTCTTGCCACCAAGTAGTTGTTTAACTGATTCAGTGACCTCGCCCCTGGAGAGAGCGAGTCGTCCCCCTCATCCTCATCCTCAGACTCTGCTGGGCGAACAGTTTGCCTGATCATCTTCTCACAGGGGTTTTTTGAATCGCTTTGTCTGAAACCTCACCCAGGACTAATTTGCCATACTACCAGGGGACCCCCCCCCCCCCAGCAACATAGTCCCTGGAAAATAAAAAAAATAAAAAATTGTTTATACAGTTATAGGCATTTAGGGTTTTTTGTGTGTTTTGTTTTTGTGTACAAAAGTTATTGGGGTTGGACTAGACTTAACAAAAATCGTGCCTTTTGTTTTGGCTGATAACCAAACCTGAACAAAACAAGGAAACCAAACTAAACGAGGACCTAATCATGAAAAGTCTAAACCAGGAACACAGAGACACATGGGAGGGTTAACAGGCGCACCAACAAAGGACTGAGGAAGACAGGAAAGTGGAAAAACATGGGAAGACAGCAGAAACAGAGACGTAATGAGACGGGAAGTAAATAAACATAGAGGGCACGACAGACACTCACAGGAGACACAGGGATGAGACAAAAATAGCCTAACTGACAAGAAATCATCAGTTTAATCATTAGTCTACATTTTAGGGTGTCATTTTCTCAATATTAGTGGATAACGGAATTCAGCTACAACATATCACTACAACACTGGAATGTGTCATGCAAGTCTCTATGAATATACAGGGAAATTAATCATCATCATTATTTCTCTTTATTAAAACCCAGATATGTAATAGTGTCTAATCCACATAGTATTTATAAATATACAAGAGGTTCCTGATTTCTATGCAAGACTAACATCTTAAATTTTAGTTTTTTCTTAATGAAGTGTTTGCATTTTTTTTAAAGTCCCTGTGTAATTATAAATTATAAAAGTTTGTAAACTTTTATACTTTAGGTGCTGGACAACTTGGCTCCTTTCCAAGGTGAAAACTTCAAGCAACCACAAGCAGCAGTTGTTATCTAAAAAAGAGCTTGCCTTGTTTATAGGGGTAGGTTTCGATAATCAGTTTTCCAGTTAAAATCAATTTTAGCTTAAATAAAGAGATATCGATTCATTAAATCCTGAATCAATTTTTAAATAGAAATGTTTTTTACCAAAACTGCCAGAATCTCAGGTTAAACCTCACAAAACTATTTCAACAACCACCAAACAGCTAATACAGTAAATGAGAGCAGATAAACTGATTCCACACAAAGATGTAAACAGAAGCGCGGACCCGACACATCAGACGAATCTGTGAGATGTCAGCTTTCTCACCCGACGGCATGTACACAGACACGCCATTGTGGCTGAAAGCCTGCAGCTCACAGATTCTGAAGCTGCAGGTTTTGTCACTAACCAAAATTCACTGAACCAGCAGCAAAAGAAGATCCAAACTACACTTCACGTTTAATAAACATCAACATGATTCCCCTCTTTTGCTGTTTTGCTTCCACCACAATAAAAATAAAAAAATAAAAAAAAATAAAAATAATCACACTTCCTGCACAGCTCTTTCTGTCTCTCAGTGTATTTCAAGAACAGTTTCCTATCTCAAATCTCTGTTTTCTGGGCTTGGGATTCTGGGGGTTCTCCACCTCCGTGCTGGGGCTCTGGCTGGGCCTTGGGGGCTTCGGACCTAGTTGGTGTGTCGCCGAGGTTGTGGGGTGGGTGCATGGGGGCTCAGCCTTGGCGCAGGGGGCCCCTGGTGCATCGGCCAAACTGGGGGGCTCTTCAACTGGCAGGGAGGTTATTTCATGCTTGCAGAAGTTCACTCTGCAGGTGGGGGAGTGACATAGGAGAGATGTAGATTAAACTTAACCTGGGTGTCTATTGTCTTGTGTAGTCTGGGAGAGGATTGAATGGGGTGGGTACAGTTTCCTCTGCGGTTGGGACGGGTGGGTTGCCCTGGGTCCTGTGGGGCTTGGCGGTGCTGCTGCCATGGGCCCTGGTCTGAATGGGCCTGGGCCCCCTTGCCTTGGTGGGTTCCAGGAGGCGGGGGTGCATGTAGACATGCATTTAAAATTGGGCCTGCAGCAACCCCAGAACCCCAAACTGGGCCTGCTCTCTGGCAGCAGCACGATGTCCTCCCGTGTTTTAAATACACTTTAGAACAACACACAGCAACACTACACATGAGGAGGGAGGTATGGGGTCTTCTCACACCTCTCTGTTAGCCATCGGGGCGGAGGGGCTGGGAGGTGGTGTTGGCTGCCCGATTGGGGTCTGGGATGTGGGGCCTCCCTGCTGCTGTGGAGCTGGGGGTGGTCTGCTTGGCTCCACCCCGGGGGAAAAGGTAACATCTCCTGGGTCTAGGTGCGGTTTCCCCCTCAGGGGGCGAGGGTACCTGGACCTGGAATATAAAGTATGTTTGGGGAGTATGATTGTGTGTACAATATCCATTTGTGTCTGTCTTTACGTTGGGTGACTGCTGAGTATTTGTATATGTGTGCATGAGGTTGGGAATGCACGTTTGTGTCTGTGTGTGCCTGTTTGTCTCTGTCTATATTTCAGGTCGGTATCAGGTCTATATTCATGCACACAGGTGTGCACATGGGTGTTCACTGTTCATAGACACAAAATACACCCTTCTTGGCTGCTACCTCAAAGCACATTGTGCGCTGTCAGTCTTGCCTGCTGCACAACAACATTCAATATTTAGTATTTACTGTTATTTACACTTGGCTAGATTAATGCGATGGTGTTGTGTTTATTATGCTGCTCTCTTTTTTTGTTTGTTTTCTCCTTTTTTTTCTCAACAGGTGATCTGGGAGATTTTTTTTCTTTTAACCCTTTAAAACCGATTTGGAGCGGGCACGCTCTGTTTTGTGTAACTATTTTTAAATCCCTGTAGAACCGGAACCATGTAAGCTAGCGCAATAATTTTTTTTGCTATGAAACCGGAGGAGTTATGCCATCAGCTTGTCCTAGGTCACGGTTTCCTTCCACACATAGCTTTGCAAAAGCGGCATAAAAAGCGCTTGCAGGAGCAAAAACATAATATTCCAGAAACATACTTTGCCGATCTCATCAGCTGTTCATAACACTTCTCACATTGAAATAGACGTCAGCGCGAATGATCGCATGTCTGCCATTACCTGCCCGAAACCGGAAGTGACGTCATCTTCGCGGAAAATGTAGTTTTTTACTTGTAGGCCTTAGAAGCTTATACTGGTGTTTTTCTAAGTCATGTTTGACTTTATGATTTTCTGAATAGTTTCTGTGATGCTTAGAACTCAAATTGCACTGCTTAAAATAGTTTATTTTGATGCACCTGCTGTTTTCTTTGCAAATTTGCATCATAAGATTGTTTTTCATTTTTTCTGCAGTATATAAAAATTGGTGTATCTCAAAAATAAAACTATGAAGACACTCAAAATAAATTTCCTGTTGTTGTAAACTATTTTTTGCAACTTTTTTGTATTTAAAGTTTCAAGGGATAAACCTCTTAAATTTCTCCTTTAAGACCTACCATCGAACCAAGGCCGCCAGAGCTTACTTTATATTTTTAAATGCGGTAGTGCCATTTTTGGGAGCATTTCAAGTTGCTATACATCAATACAACTGTTATAGCCCATATTTTAATAATATGTATGCATTAAGGCCATAGTAACTACATAATTTGCAAAAAAGTGCAATAAACTACAAAAAAAATTTGTTTTTTTTACATATATTTCTACTTGGAGAAATTTAAGAGGTTTATCCCTCAAAACTTTAAATACAAAAAAGTTGCAAAAAATAGTTTACAATCACAGGAAATTTAATTTGAGTGTCTTCCTAGTTTTATTTTTGAGATATACCTATTATTATATATTGCAGGATAAACGAAAAATAATCCTATGATGCAAATTTGCAAAGAAAACAGCATGTGCATCAAAATAAACTATTTTAAGCAGTGCAATTTGAGTTCTAAGCATCACAGAAACTATTCAGAAAAGCATAAAGTCAAACATGACTTATAAAAACACCAGTATAGGCTTTTAAGGCCTACAAGTAAAAAAACTACATTTTCCGCGAAAATGACCTCACTTCCGGTTTCGGACAGGTAATGGTGGACATGCGATCGTTCGCGCTGACGTCTGTTTCTACGGGGATCAGACCGTCTTTAAAGGGTTAAGTGTCCTTTCTCACTGTCCCTCTTCCCCTCTGTTTTTCTTTTCCTTCATCTTTCTTTCTCCCTATCCTATCCCCCAGCCATGTCTGTCCGGTCTGTAACAACTGAAAATAAAATACAATAAAATAAATAATAACAACAAAGGTCGATCGAATGGACCAATACGGCAAGGCCGTGATGATCCACTTGGTAAAGTAAATCTGTTGGGTATCTTTGTTGGCCTTCAGACATCAATTCCGATGGCTAAAGAACCAAACAGAACAAGAAAAAAAAAGTGAAAAAAGAAAAAAAGAAAAGAAATTTAAAGTAAACTTTTTCGAATTATGCCAAATTGCAAGACACTTAGCTGTATCTCTAATTAAACCTCTGTAACATTGTTCTGCTTCACTTCAGCACCATCAGGTAATGTTCATATGTTGATTCACGGGTTTGTTTGTGTTTTTCGTTTTTGTTCCATTGCAGAATATTTTTAGGGCTATCTACTATAAAAAGCCAGGCCGGGAAAATCTCCTTCATGTTTTTCTGTGTTTTATCCTCAGTTACTTTAACACAAAAGCATCTGCTGTGGTGCTTACACCTCTGATGAAGTCTCACAAGTGTCAGAACTGATAAATGAGCAGAATTATAATATTTCTGTCTGACTGAGTCAAACTTGAATCAAATATCTATCTCTCTATCTCTCTATCTCTCTATCTATCTATATAGATATATCTAGATATATCTATCTATCTATCTATCTATCTATCTATCTATTTCTCTCTCTCTCTCTCTCTCTCTCTCTCTCTCTCTCTCTATATATATATATATATATATATATATATATATATATATATATGTATGTATATGTATGTATATATGTATATGTATGTATATATGTATATATGTATTTACATATGTATATGTATGTATATATGTATATGTATATACAGTGTTGGGAAGGTTACTTTTAAAATGTATTCCATTACAGATTACAGAATACATGCCCCAAAATGTATTCTGTAACCTATTCCGTTACGTTACTCAATGACAGTAACGTATTCTGAATACTTTGGATTACTTAATATATTGTGGCGAGTTCAGACAAGGAGGAGACGGAGGTATCGTTTGGTCTTGCTTCCCGTGAGCTAGCCAGGGAGCACAGCCGTTTATTACATTTGCAGAAGAACACACTGCCACTAGCTAACTGCTCAGCGCGGCAACCACAACACACATAGGGCGCCCTCTGACCCCGGAAGGACACACCGTCGCAGCGAGAGGGCGTCACCCGTCACCATGGCAACATACACAAAACATAACTGTACAAGCAGAACCCCGAACAGCCCTGACCCGCTACAATATTATCATGCTTTTTACAACAACGTGAATGTACTATTGCTGTGTGATTTATTACTATTACTGAAGGTCCGCGACTCCGAACTGTAGTAAAGGGACCTCTGACTAATGCTGGGCTCACACTGTGCGATTTTTGGCCCATTTTGAGCCGATTTTGAATCGTGCGATCGTTTTGGCGATCGGCCCGATTTTGGCCTTCATCGTGCGTCGTGCATCGTATAGTATACGTGGGGTAACGAGAAGCGATTGACACCTCACGACCAGCTCCCGATCATCAATCGCTTGGTCGTGAGGGTGTCACCGCAGTTTGCCACACTGCGCACGCGCAAACACAAATGTCAGCGAAAAAGACGGCGTAGCACGGCAGTGCAGCGTGTGATCTGGACACAAGCGATGGAGGCACAACCTGTAGAACCATCCGAGCCCTTTCGATGTGGCCTCACAAAATTATCACGACCACAACAACCGTGAAAATAGTTGGATCGACACTGCTGCTCAATCACAGCTGCCTGACCAATGTTTTTCATTAGCAATTTAGCAAAGTTGATGGTGGTGGTGTGTCTGTGTGAGTGAAAGACGGAGAGGGGGAGCGAGCGACAGAATTTCTGTTATAACCTTCATTTTTATGGACGCACAGTGTGAGCACTCAGGTCGCTGTATAGTGTGAGACCCTGCATCGTGACCTATGAACTTCTAACCCCTGCGAGTCAATCGTACAGTTTGAGCAGGAGCTGAATCGCGCGACTGAAAAAATCGCACAGTGTAAGCCCAGCATAATACGGCGGGGTCCCTGTCGGCTGGTAGCCGAAAAATAGCTCTACTTTGTTGTGTGGGTCAACTTTTCTTGCGACAGACAGAGAGAGGCGTTGAAAGGCTGCTCCAACGGAACTTGTTGTTTTCGGAGGAAAACACGAACACAGTGTACAGTCGAGTCTTAATAGCTTACTTACAACTGGGCTCGTCAGGCACTCTTCTTGGCTGCAGTGGTTATTATTATATTTACATGCTTCCAGCTCCCGTTTTTGCTCGATGACTGCTCGTACCTTTCCACTCCCCTTTTTCTCCCTCCTCGCGCTCACAGACACATAACGTGTATGGTAGTCCATTCTCCCAGCAGCACGGACTACACTGAACATGATGCTACATTCTTTAGAGCTATGCTTGTAGCATTCTGCCTGTTAGCTTAGCACAACAACAACAACAACGAAAAGGCGCTCTCTCACCCAGGAAACACACAGTCGCAGAGAGAGAGAGCGTCGCCCTGTAACCATGGCAACCGTAACGCTGCCGCCTGGAACAAAAGAAGTTAGCTGTCAAACAAAACCCAAACAGTCCTGACCCGCGACAAAATGAAACAGGAAAGTACCGCAGTGTAATCCATTTATTTCAACAAAGTAACTGTATTCTGAATACCACCTTTTTAAACGGTAACTGTAACGGAATACAGTTACTCATATTTTGTATTCTAAATACGTAACGGCGGTACATGTATTCCGTTACTCCCCAACACTGTGTATATATATGTATATATATGTATGGAGGGATGGATAGATGTGTTACAATGTACATGGTATGAAGGTATGTTATGAATATACTATAAGTATGTACAGGCTCTAACTGTAGTGAGTGTGCAAGCTATGTACAGGCTATGAACAAGTATACGTATGGTTATAAATATGAAAAGCTATAGCAGATTATAAATATATAATTGCGAGTATTAATAAACAGTGTAGAACTATAAATATTGTCTTGTACAGTATAATTGATTGTCTATACAGCATTTACAGTAGTGCAGTTGAGATCAGTGAGATATATGGATAAATTATACAGTAGTTATATAAAGTGCCAGTAGTTGTAGGTGGTGGTTCAGTCCATGTTATTATTGTGTGTATGAGGGTACAGTAGGCCATTTGTTTGTTTTTGTCCATTGTGTGTATGTTCAGTTATAAAAGAATAATACATAAAGAATCCACACTATCTGTCTCACATATTGTAACAGGTTAACTCATTCATAGTCATTTTTACATGACAGCAAATGAAATGTCACTGCTGGAATGACATGACTGAGTAGACTAAAACTACCCAGTCAGGGCATGGTGGTTAATGTTTATTACCATCACTGTAAAAATCTTTGCATTTCTTCATTTCTTCATTATTTATTAATCTGTCCTGTGACTGGGAGTGATGTAGTGCAGAAGGTGATCGGATGTTTGTATCTATAGTATGCAGTGTGTACAACACCAGTTCCAAAAAAGCTGTGATGCTATGTAAATGTGAATAAACAGAATGCAAATCTCATACACCCATATTTTATTTATATCAGAACACTGAAATCATATTAAATGTTATTTCATGAAAATATATTTTAATGTTTTGAACTTTATGGCAGCAATATCTTTCAAAAAGAAGTTGGGACAGGGCAACAAAAGGCCAGAAAAAAAAGAGATCTGGCAGCAGATCTGAGACTTGACTGGATACAAACTTTCTCAGAAGTAAAGATGGACAGACATTCACCAAAACAAAAAACAAAAAAAACACATCTACAAATTGTGGAACAGCTGGGAAGACTTTGACTATCTACAGCACAGCATATAAGACACCGTAAATAATAAAGAATAAGAAAATCTGGAGAAATCTCTTGGACATGCTTGGCATCAGCCAGATTTAAAATACAGTAGTTAGTCTGGAAATGAATCAACAGTGAAAGGTACAGAAATGTTTTAGAGCAAAAAATGTTGCTAGAACAGCAATTTTGTAGGGAAGGACCTGTATATTTAAACAAGATAATATTAAAGCACATACTGCATCTATTCTAACGGCACAGAATTCATAGCAGCAGAGTCTGGGTGCTGAACTGGCCTGCCAGCACTGCAGACCAATGATTGAAAATATTTGCATTGCTGAGCAGATAGGTTTCTAGAATCTAGAAGATGTGTATGAATTGGTCTCCTCAGTTCTCAGATGTTAACAGACTGTTTTTAGATGAAGAGGGGATGCTTCACAGTGGTAAACATGCCGCTGTCCTAACTTTTTTGAGAGGTGTTGATGCCATCAATTGCAAAAATAAATTTTTCTTTAAAACATTTATACATTTTCTATGTTCTGTTGTGAATAAAATGCAGGTTTGTGAGATTTTCATACTTCTATTATTATTGTTATTATTATTATTGAGTTTGTTTTGTACAATGAAGTCTACTCCAAATGTTTTACTGATGTATTAAATTTAATAAAATGATATAACAACACACACAATACACACAACAAAACGTAATCAGAAAAACTTACACATTCAAAAATAGATGTTCAATTTAATCTGTTTAACATCTGAATTACAGTTTTTCTCGATTGGTTTGGCTCATTTCTTGAAACCGAGATGACATTCTCAAAATAACATGGACAAATCTCCAAACCACCTTGCAATTGTTCACAACAGAATGTCATTTTTCATTGGTTTTATCAAATTGCAAATACTTTAGCACATGTCTAAAGTGACTCTGTGCTTCTTTTCAAATGATTATGTACAAGTAGCTACAGTTAGCACAATGAGCCCACATTTAGCACATTTTCCAAATTAATAGATCTTGACGATCTAAACTGATTAGTTGATTTTTCAGTGAAATGATTACTCACTCCAAAACATATCAGCATGGTTTCATTGTGTAAGTCATCATATGCACAATTGTCTGTTCAACTGTCAAAATTAGTCAAAGATATAATACCATGGAAGAATATCTTGGAACATTTGATAAAGTTATGACAGTACTTGACAATCAATCAGGTGAAATTAGAACTAACGAAGGAGCAGTTTCCCACATCTCAGATGACCAATCAAACAGGTTGTTTAGATACCTGACAGGTGTTGTCTATGATTATGGCTGCTGCCAAATGTATATAGACAGAGCTTGGCCCGGGGCCAGTTTCATTTGCAGTGTGAACATGGAAGCACCTCGCCAAGTACAACAGCAACTTCCTGCTCGAGGAAGAGGAGGAAGAAGAAGAGGAAGAGGAGGAGTGAGAATGCGTGGAGGAATAGGGGGAAGAGGCCGAGGAGCATGGAGGCACCATGATGTCCCAGATGAAATCCGGGCCACCCTTATTGACCGCGTTATAAACCATCGCCTCACAATGGCAGAGGCAGGTCGCCGAGTGCAGCCTAATGTGCCTCGGTCTACAGTCTCCTCCATCATCCAAACCTTTCGCAGGGCAAACAGGTACAGAACTATGCTATTGAACTATTCAGTGTTGGTGTGTGTGTAGGCCTAGAGTACTGTAATATCTTCATGTGATGTCATATGATACTATAACAATGACAAAGAAAACAAATGGAGAAAATACTGTGAATAGTATTCCAGTCACTGTGCAGTGCATCACACTTTTAGTACCATAAAACAGCAGTACAATTACATTGGTAACTCATTTCATAACAAATTTACAGTGTTGACCTTTGACTTGTATGTCTAGGATTGGACGACAGCCTCAAGTGGGTGGCAGAAGAAAACTTCTAAATGAACAACAAGAACGAGAAATATGCAACATGGTCATTGCAAATAATGCCATCACACTGAGACAGATTCGTAATGCAATCCTGCTAGACAATGTAATGTTCCAAAATATAAACTCTATCAGCATCTCTACAATAGACCGGGTATTGAAGAAACATCAGATGACCATGAAACAGATTTACAGGGTACCATTTGAGAGAAACTCTGACAGAGAGCAGTGCGTCGATGGCCAGGGGGATGAGGATGGTGGCCAGGAAAGAGAGGGTGACAATGGCGACCACTGAAAATATTACTGTACTATAGTTCTGAAACTTTATGTACAGTATGGTAGGCTAGGGTTATTTGTGGGTGTTTTTTGTTTTTTGTTTGTGTTTATAACTGTTCACATTTACAGAATCCTGTATATGTTTTCTTTTCACAGTATGTTCTCTAATGTTAACATTTCTTTGTACGAATGACAATGTTTACAGTTTCCTTGAGTATGAGTGGTTTATTGGAGGCTGATTTTATTGTAAAATCTTTTAGTTTTATTCATAGTGGTATTCTGTTGCTAGACCTGTGCCTCAGTGACAAAACGTCTAAGCATTTTGACTTGCAGTGCTTAAACAATGCCAAAGGTATAATGCATTTTGGGGGCATTGACTATTTATATGGGAAGGATATTTAGTTTTGACACATGGATAAACTCTTTTGGGAGAGATATGAGCTTTTGCAGGGGATCCATGGTGTTGTGCTAAACCATCCAGGTTATTTTGACAAAAACACTAAATGAATGCACATGTGCCAAGGCACTTGAGAAGGATCTGTGCTATTTTGACTGTACTGGCCTTTTATATGGAAAAGGAATCTGCTTTTGAAGCATGGACGAAGAGTTTGGGGACAGATATTTGATTTTGCTAGTGAGCTATAATGTTGGGCAGAACTGTAAGACTGTTTGGCCAAATGACCTTATGGTTTTGAGAGTGTCATCTCGGTTTCAAGAAATGAGCCAAGCCAATCGAGAAAAACTGTAACATCCGAATAAAAATATATGATCCTCATTGAAAATGCACACGTTATCCACAAGATGGCGCGCTCGCATTTCTCGCCCTTCTCCACAAAACGTTTTCTCCCTCCTTCCTTTAATCTGACGACAGTTATGCGATTTAATAAGCTGATATTTTCATTTCAACCAGAAAAGCCCAGACCTCTCACATTATAGGTCTCCTGTCATTCGGACCTCCTCTTGTGTGAATCTAAAACAGACTGCCGGGAAATCTGTCATACACGAATAAAGACAAGCTTCGATAAAAGTACACAAAAAGAGTCAACACGGTTAATCTCCGGACTGGTTTGGTGTGTGTATCTTTGGAGGTCCTACAATCTCATAGGATCTTTTAGCCGTTTAAATCTTGCACGCAATCATACATCTTTACTGCAATTAAATCCTGTAAATCAAACACGGAGCGATGAAAATATTTATTTATTAAATTAATTCGTTTTGTAATTTCAAATTCCAGTTTTTATTTATTAAGCTTTTTTTTATTTAGCTGAATTTGGTTTTGCTTTGCTGGTGACGGTCGAAGTCTAAAAGCCTTTTTAAAAAAAGAAACAAATAATAATTCGCCGAGCATATCACTATATTGGTCTTTTGCCTGTAAACCTACTGCACATATATTTTACCTTTAGTTCCGGCATTTTTTTGTTGTTTTTGGTCCTGTGAGTACTGTGTGCTTTGTATAACTGTTCCTAAGGCCCTGTGTTTTTCTAAGCAAATTTCCACCTGCCGTTTGGCCTTTTCATTGGCTAAAACCACAGTCAGATTCCGCTGCGAGATTGAAAATCAGGGAGGGGGGATGAGCGGGAGGTATAAACCTGATAGGTTTACACTGCTTTTCAAAGACTTTTGGAATCGACGCATCTCTCCTCTGAAACTTGTTTTTCTTCCAGGAAAAAAAGGAAATATTAACTGGGTTATTTTTCTCCCCGTTTGCGTTTGTTTTCGTCTCTAGAAGCTGCGAGGAGCTACAAAATCAGCAGGAGGACTTTTTCTTTTTTCCTAATCTTCGCGGATTTTTAACGGTATGAAATAATTAGACGCACTGAAATCATTTCATGTGAAGCTTTGAGATCATTAAAATTCAAATAAGAGGAGAATTTCCGGGAGTTTAAGTGTATTTATTTATTGTTATACTCTTGACGTTGACGTAAAAGCCTACGTAAAAGCATCACCTTTTTAAAAAAGAAATTATTTTTAATTATTATACTTTTCCGGTCTAGGATCACCATGCCTCTGTCGTTTATGGTAAGAAGCAAAAAGTTCACTTCCTACAGGCAAAAAAATTTCGATGAAGATGACTCGGAGGCCTCCGCAACATCTGGTAAGTCTTTAAAAAAAGAAGTGAGTTGATCTGAATAGGTGAAGAACGGGGCCCTATTAAAATAATTAAATGAAATTACTGCTGCGGGATGTAACTGCTTTTTATCGCAACCCCAAATCTCCTTGCCGTCTTAAACAAATTTTTATTTGTTTTGCAAATTAAAAATTAAAAATTTAAAAAAAAAAACTTCTGATGTTATTTGTTGCTTTTTCTTATTAAAGAAAATACCTAATTGAACAAAAGAAGATATTAATTTAGATTTACTTTCTCTCTAATCAACCGAACTTCACTTTGTTTTGGATTTGCAGAAATCCCAGCAGCCGTTCAGACCACAGACATTTCAGACAGGCCTAAGTCAGAGGGGCAATCTTCCCCTGAAGCCCCCCGCTTACTTACTAAGGAGGAACCGGAGCTTGAATGTCCCTTACCGCTTCACCCAGAGCCAAGCAGACCTCTCATGACTCAGACACAGCCGTACTACCTGCCAGGTAAGTTTAAAAACTTGCCATCTGGAAGTCAAAAGACTAGGCTGGAATAGAGACTGCATATCAGAGATGGAAGTAGACGTGGCCCATTAGTTTTGGAAAGCATTTTAAAGCTTCAAAGTTGGCATTTTGACCACAGTTTTATATATTTATTTCTTTATTAAAGATTTGCATATTCGGTTTGAAAAAGGGTTAAAGGTTATTCCCTTAGACTGAGTAGCTAACTAACAAAACACTAATTTCACTCACAAAACCTGAAGTAGAAACTCTTTGGTCTGTACCACATGGTTATCAATCAGATTATTAATCAGACTGCTGTAACTGAAGAGTGTAACTGCTATTCATAAGCTGGACCTAGTTTTTGTATTATTTTGACTCTGACATAATATTTTGTTTGATGTGTTTTGAGGTAATTTGATTTTTATTTTGTAACATTGTAATGGTGTGCAGTCTTGGCCAAGTCTACTCTGAAAAAGATTTACTCTTAATAAGGGATAAATAAAAGTGTTTTTAAAAAAAAAAAGAAAAAAGAAAATTGTTCCATTAATGAGCATGAAAAAGCACTAACATCACAAAAGCTGTCTGTGTGTCAGGACAGCAGTCCAGTTAACCCCAGTATATAGGTGAATGCACTGTAAAAATATTCAGCTCCATTGTCAGCATAAAGTTTTAATATCAGTTGTTAAACATGTTTTTCATGCTAGGAGGTATCCAGCACTTCCACCTTGGCTTTGTTTTTCATGTGTAGAAGTTTCTGTTTGCACTGGCATTCCACTCAATTTTGCATTACATCTTATCCAAATAAGAAACAGATATGTACACCTTTAATGTACAGGATCCTTTTTGTTTTCAAGAAAAATACTATAAGGAAAAACAGTAATATTTCATGCTTTCATGCTGAAATAGAATTATAGCCTTATGTTTACATCTACGAGATTGAGAAAAAAATGACATGGGTGTGATTTAACAGATATAAAGCAATATATTTTTAGGCTGGATTGGCCCTTTCATGTCTTACAGTGGTTTGCTTCACTGCCAACTATTTTCTAATTAGTTGAATTTTAGGTTAGCTGAAGCTTTTTAACTTCTGCTACCTAAAAGAATCCAACATATGTGTACTGTTGTTACGTGGCAGCCATGTCATCTGATGCATGCTTTTAGAGACTATTGGTCTATTCACAGTTAAAATCATTAGAACTCGCTGAATTTCAAACAATTTTCAAGCCTTTTTAAACTATTTCCAATGAACCCCAGCTCAGTCTTCATAAACCTTGTACCATCACACTGAAAAAATTGTGCTACTAGAAAAACACCCCTGATGCAAACTTTTTAAAAAGGCATCTATAACAAAGATAAGATATGCTTTTTTTTTGTCTCTTATGTGTGCGCCCTTTAGAGCCTCACTTGGCTGACTTCCAACCTTATGCCTGGGAGACATTGTCTCCTTCCTACAAGCTCCGTCAGATGAGTTTCAGCCCCACAGTGCTGCAGCATGCCAGTAACCTGTACAGCACCAACATCAACCGTAGTCCTCAGCCTCAGCAGCCTCTAGACTGCAGCACTCACTACTCGCCTTCTTCGAACACCTATCACTGTATCACCTGTGACAAGGTAGGTACCGCAGCTTAGGCCAAGATCAAAGGCTTAAAACTGGTTGTGCAGCTCGCGAAGCTGTTATGTCAGGTGCAGACATATTTCACGGCTTTCACTTTGTCACTTTGACTCCACTGACGAGTGCAATTATGGGCAAACTGTGTTCTAGGTATTTTCAACTTCCCATGGACTGGAGGTTCATGTCAGAAGGTCTCACAGTGGAATGAGGCCGTTTGGCTGCAGCATCTGCAGAAAAACATTTGGTCATGCTGTCAGCCTGGAGCAGCACATGAACGTCCACTCTCAGGTATACTGACGAAGCAGGAATTATTTCAGTGTTTAAAGAGTTTAGGGACCTGAATATGCAGAGGACAACACATCTTGGCCTTTAAATCTTTAGTGTGGATTAGGCTTCAGTTTTTTACTCTACTTGTCTGATATGCTGACAGCTTTCAAGATTCATGCTTACATTTAGTGAACACAACTATAGTTCCTATTCGTAAAATGCTCTTGATCATTTAAAGTAGAAACAATGAAGGAAATGTGAACATATACATTTCCTTTATTACAATTTTCCCCATCAAAAGATCCCAAAAATCTACTAAAATTATTGGAATGAACTTTTAAAGACAAATTTTTTTCTGACATTTATTCACTAACTGATTATTGTGCCTCACTTTTTTTCTCTTTGTCCTTGATCAGGAAAAAAGTTTCGAGTGCAAGATGTGCGGCAAATCCTTCAAGCGTTCATCCACGCTCTCGACACACCTGCTTATCCACTCCGACACCAGGCCTTACCCCTGCCAGTACTGTGGCAAGAGATTTCATCAGAAATCTGATATGAAAAAGCACACCTACATACACACTGGTAAATGTCTTAACATTCTCACAGTTTGTGACCATCAGTGTGACCCTGCATATGATCCATCTTCAGCAATCACCTGCTTTCCAGGTCAAGCATGTAGGGACTATTTCTAGGAGTAATATAACTGCTGATAAATCAGAAAAAGAAGCTTAAACAAATATCCTGTTGATTTGCATATCTGGGTTTCCTCTTCACAGAGCTCTGTAAAAGGAACTTTAGTTTATATTTGTTGCCAGTATGTCTCTGACAAATCTGAACAATGGCCTGATTCTTCTCTCATGGTTTTAATGAAAAACGTTATCTGTATGACGAAAACGCTTGGCACCATTTTTGGTAATGTTGGAAAACCTGATTTTACCAAAGCGGTGAAAAGAAAACTATAACAGTTTTATACAAATCACTTGAAAATTGTCCAAGTTTTGATTGTGCAGATCAGGGGTGTCAAGTTTAAGGCCCAGGGGCCAGAGTTGGCCTGGCAAAGACTCCAGTCTGGCCCACTTGACAGGTTTGGGAAATATGTATAAGGGCATACATTTTGGATTTGGGGAGTTGTGGGGAGTGAGCTACTTAATTGTACTGACAGATTTCCTTCATTCACTCCAGCAGTATTTCTTTCTCATGTAGAAAAACTGAGATGCATTGTGGACATTGTGCTTCTTTTTCTCCTGTAAAATGCTGTTTAAACTGACAGAAAGGGGAGTTTCACTGGTCCAATCCACATAAGACGAAAGCTGGCTGTATGTGGCCCATGATGTAAAATGAGTTTGATATCCCTGGTGTAGATTTCTTATGGCATGTGTTCTTCTGTGTGTTTCATTTTCTTTTTGTAGGTGAAAAACCTCACAAATGCCAAGTTTGTGGCAAAGCTTTCAGCCAAAGCTCCAACCTGATCACACACAGCCGGAAACACACAGGATTTAAGCCCTTCGGGTGTGACATTTGTTCAAAGGGCTTCCAACGCAAGGTTGATCTGCGCAGGCACCACGAGAGCCAGCATGGCATAAACTGAAGAGGAAGTGTTTTCTTTCTTGTTGTTGTTGTTGTTTTTTAACCTGTGTGATAAATAATATTTAACAATATGCTGACACTGGGGGAAGCTGTAGCTCAACTGGTAGAGCATTTTCTTAACATATCACAAGGTTGAGGGCTCAGCCTTTGACCCCTTCGAATGCTGAGGTGTCCTTGGGGAAGATCCTCTTGGCCTACAAACATCTTGCACGGCAGCTGTGTGTGACTGTGAATGGGCACATGAGAAACACATTATGAAGTGCTCAGTAGAACCCAGTTAAGGTTAAAAGGCACTATGTAAGTTACATTGAAAGAAATCTTTCAAGATATGAATGAATGTTTATTCTGATGCACTTTTCATTGTGTTGTTGCAGTGTTACAATGTTCCATTGCTTAGAGTCCAATAAATATTGAAGCAATCTCAAATGTCTGTGGTTGTTGTTTTTGAATGAGGCAAAATATAATACTTGGTCCTTTGTCACCCCACAGTAAAATACACACATAGTGTGATGAACATTGTAACATACTTTCCCTTCCTGACTGGTTTATTCTGCTTTTCATAGTTAGAAACACATACAGGATGAAACTGTGACTCAGGCCCCAGGTGGAAATCTCTCGCAAGACTAGATATAGTGTGTAGTGGAGTTATCCTGCATTCAAATAACACCCAGAACATTATGCAAATCCAAGCGCAGGGAGCCATTCGTTCCAGAGAGTCGACTAGAAAGCAGCTAAAGGAAAGTTAGAAGCAAATACATCGTCCAGTTTTTATGTTCAAGAGCAAAGAGGAGCTCTGTAATCTCAGTAAAAATCAGAATAACACAAACCGTCTGCCCCGCCATACTGTATGTTTTCCCTACACACCTTTAAATGGCCTTTGCAGTGCATTCAGCCTAATGGGATACAGGGATTAATAAAGGTTGTTGAAAAGGTACCGATTACTTACTCAGCTCTAACCACACCCAGGCAGCCTGTTGGATTTACTTCAACAAACAAATGGCGATTCTAACGAAGACACACCGCCCTCCCCAAACACCAAACCTGTTAGGTTTAAGCTGCTAAATGCAAATCAGATCTTCACCTGCTCTGTTTAAATCTGACAAGAACTTAAAGAAGCACTGTGAACATTTAAAGTGAACCCAAAGTTGAAGCTCCCACCCACCGCCACCTTCCCTGCCATGCTGTGATGTAAATATGATGATATCAGTTTTTCAGGTAAGTGGATCGTTACTGGTATATTAGAACGAATAGTTTCTGTTGTTCAATGCATGCATCTATATCCACAATGCATGGGCCTAAAAGACTGTGAAAAAATGAACAGCTGGCACGCTACAAGACTCCAGTCTTACAGTTTTTCCACTATGCAAAACTGCAACAATTCACATCTGTTCTCCAATTTTCATTGATATTAAAAATGTTGCGCATTACATATTTTGTTATTGTATGTACGTCTGAGTTTACCAACCTCAGTGGCCCACATACAGCAACTCTCCACCGTACAGTTAAAGAACTAGATGGCTTGTAGATAAATAGATATACAAAAAGTATAAAAACGTACATTATAAATTCAAGAGCAAGTGTGTATTCAGTTGTGTTAGTGGTGCAGAAATCAGTGTTTGTGAAGGGACGAGTAGAAACATGAGGGCTTACTGTCAGGCAAACAAATCTGAGGTCTCTATGCAAAATTTGTTGATATTACAGTAGGGTCTGTTGTTATCCTCTGCAACAGTTAGACTTACTGGTTCTGCAGCTTGTGGGTGTGAGGAGACTGAGCAAATCAAAATCCTGCCCAGGTAAACCAACAGAAAGGGAAGGAGAGGATCATCTTGGGTGGAACCGAGCAAACAGGACATGGGTCCTGAAAGAGGAGGGGTGGTGCTGCCTGGGGAAGCCTGGGGGAAAACCAGAGAACATGAAGGTAGCATGCATGCCTGCATGTGTCTGCAACAATCCCACATGGAAGCAGAGGCATACAAAACCTTAATTAAGGGGAGTAATTTTGATTTTCTAACACAATTGCCAGACATAGCAGCTGTGTTAAAGTTGTGTGTGACCAAAGTGGGAGCCACAGTTAATTTGTATATCTTGTTGCCTGAGGTGCTGTATCCTCAAAGTTGTAAATCTACTAAACAGGAAACAGTCAGAAATACTCTCCCAAAACAACATTTTTTAGAAACTGTATGTAAAGATATGCAAAATCCCTGCACGTTTGCATGGAGTGCAGGGCAGTGAAATATTTTGAGTGTACTTGTTTGATGTGTCTCAGATGTCTGTAAAATGGCTTCAAGTTTCTGTCTGACCGGTGGTGTCAAATGTCAGAATCATACACCAGAAACAGTCTCAGCACTGGCAGCCACAGTTATCTGCCAAATCTGATCCATCCAGCAAATAACCAAACCAACAAATTTAAAAAAAAAAATCAAGACTAAAACATAAGCTCTTTGTGTTATGAACAACACACCCTAATCCACACGCAGGTACTGAGTGTGTCTCTATCTCACAGACACAAGCAACAGGCGAGGTGATAGAGCACAGCGCTGAATTTGTCTTGCAAATTTGATCTATGCAAATGAGTCTCAGCCAGTACACTGGAAACTCTGCAGGATGAAGGCCTGAGGCATCAATGACATATTCATGGAAGACAGAGTGGGAGTTCCCCTAGTGGTGTGTCTTTCCCTGTAAGATCAAAGGAACGTCACAGGTCTCTCAGTCATTACTGTTGTAATATACCAGTAACCAAACAAAACTTGTGCCACAAGACACATCTCCAGCTTGCTCTGGCTGTGACAGTTGATCCCAGAAACAAGGGATAGACTTTTTTCCTTTTTTTCTTTTTCTTTTTTAAGCTTTATGGCTGACGGATGTCCCTGTTCCTCTTTTTATTTGACATTCCTGGTGATTAACAGATTTAGGATTGAAATGACTTGTCTCACAGATTTAGTGTAACAACTTAATATTTAAGAAGATAGCTTTCCTGCCTTTTTAGCTCGTTGTTCTTCATAAGATCATGCCGAAAATACCCTGAACAAGAGTGGTTTTATTAGTTTCAGTTTAACGACATCAGATCTCTCACCATCATGACTGTACTATTCAATTATGCCTGTTAAGGTTGTGTCTACTACAGGACATAACGTGTGACAGCCAATGTGGTGTAAAGCATTAAAATATAATAACCATGAATGTATTACTATGCACTCAAAATTTTGGTATAAACACTTCTTTTAGGTGGATTTTTGGACCGGTTCATAAATAACTCGGAGGTGTAAAATATATATAGCCTGCAAGTGCTAAAATACAAGCCATAAAATATATTTAAAAAAACACAAGGAAGCTAGACGTTTGTTGTCTCTGTGGAGTCAGGCTTGTGTGACATGCCAACGATCCATCATCGGCAAACAGAAAAAACCAAATACAAAACAAACTGTCAGCAGATTTCCTCTGTAAGACTGGACTGGGGGCAGATGCCTCCACCGATCACAACCACTGCTGTCACACAACTTCGGGGTGTGATGCTATTTGATTGCCAGTGGCACAGTGTTGTGGTCCTGCCTTCCTCTAGATAAGTGCAGGGATGACGTGTACAAACGGACACACCTACAAAATGTTCCACAAGACTCATGAGAAAAACAAAAAAACAGATTGGCATGTTTGAGGGAGCTTTTTGTCTTTTTTAGAGGCAGAAACAACATGTTGCATTCAAGTTGCATCCAGACTGTCAATAATTATTAGGAGAGCTTCAGCACTGCAATATTTTCGTTTAGTTTAGGAATTGTAACCTTTATTGGCTCTTCAGCTCCTTAACTGATCTTTTTAAGTACAGGCAGGTAATAAAATATTATTTTGATGTGGAAGATTCTTCCACTGTGTTGTCTTTCCACCATAATTAAAACAAAATTGTAAGCAATGATAAGTGTTAATACTTGCTGGGATGTCCTGGTTGGCCAGCAGTCTTGGATGTTAGCCATGTAGTTATATTTTATATTTATACTGTTTCCTGCCAAAACAAGGTTCTTTGTACAAAACAAGTCACATTGGTTAGTAATTAATCATGGCTTATTTTCCAGTAGGAGATCTTGAGATGATTTTAAAAGCAGATACAGCTTAATCTCCAAAGGTTGATTCTGTTCATCTGGACGTAGCGTTTTCAGTGGGAGAAATGTTTCATCACTCATCCAAGTGACTTCTTCATGAGCAGATTCAACCTTTGGAGATTTATTTACCTGGATGATTGGGAATTCATCAAGACGATACAGCTTAATGTTATTTTAGTCTAATGCTGTGGGCCAGTCTGTTGGTCTTTGACGTCACAAATAAAAACAAAAAATTCAAACAAATAAATAAAAAAACATCTCTATATAAGGTGTTTAGCCATGGCTGATAAGGGTCTTAAAGTCTCTTGAATCTATCTTCTTCAATAGTGATATTTTCCCACTTGTTGTTCTGATGATGGTGACTGAGAGCTCTTTAAAGTTTGGTCCAAAATATTTTCCTAGCAGTTCAACTGGGTTGAGAACTGGTGACTTTTCAAGCCTTTCAGAGGCTCTTATGGTCCTTGGAAGGAACATTATATGCTGGAAAAAAGCATTGCCATCTGTATAGAAGCATTTTATCAGAGGATAAAGTGATCATTCAAAACTACTTGATTTGTAGTTCAACAAGTAGGACTAAACCATACCAGAAAAAGTGGTTTAAGAAACACAGCAGAGCCATCTAATGACCTCACCATGAGATCCTACAGGTTCAGGTTTTATCTCCAATTTTTCGTCAGTCTCTAGGAATATTGCAGGCATAGTCCCCAGAGGATGAAGCCTGCTGTGGTACTGTAAGAAACACTAATGAATCACTACAGTAGGCTCCTGCACATATTCTAGATGATGAAGCACACTGGCCTTGCCTGAGTGCTGTGTCGAACTTACCAGTGACCATATTTTTGTTCTATGAATACATATACATATATACATCAAATGAAAGAGCAGAAAGTTTGAATTTTAACATAGAAAACACTGATTGCTGGAATATTTGATCATTGCCAGGAATAGTGTTACATTTTCAGCCACTAGGAGAGAGAATCTGTCTTTGTCTCAGGGCCCTCACAGACATTAAGCTTCCTGTTGTTAAATGTTAAATATTATCCCATGTTTTTAGAGCAAACCCTAATTCTAACTCTTTCCCCGTGCCTGAAATGGAAAACTAATATGTGAACGAGTTGTCACAATGGCCTCTTGTATAAAGCAAACACAGAGATTTGCATTATGCCCTGCACACAGATGGAGCTCACAGGCCTCTGTGAGTATGGGATCTTCCCTATTTATGCTATAAAACTCTGGGGAATATTGGGCAACTCACCAGGGGGATTGAAAGTTTGATTTCACTGAAATGTGCTAATAGCTACTAAATTAACCATTAATCATTAGGCACACAAAATCACAAAAAAATTGATTAAATCAAATAACACAGGGAAATAAATTCCTTCATATCTTTACCTGGTCATGCAACATTTGACAGAAGGTCACAGCAGGTCATTGATTTATTTTAGGGTCTTTTCAGCATTAATAAGCATCTAGAAAACATGCAAAAGACACTTTTTAAATGAACTAGAGAGCAGTAAAAGAAATCACTGATACTAATCTTGTGCTTTACATACAGAAAATGATTGGGCTTTTGTAGGAGTGGCCTGAAGTTCACATAACACATCCAAATATGACCATAAATACAGATTTCCTTTACAGCTGATAAACCGCCAGCTGCTGAGATGAGTTGACAGGAGAAGGGATGTGCTGAGTGAGAAGTCAGAATGAGTGGGAGGAAAGGAGGGGTGAAATCTGTGGGCAGCAGACTCTTCCAGAGTGAACTGAGCTGTGGAGGCCGACTGATAACCTTATCATGGCCTCCCCACGCTGTAACGGCTGGAACAGGCCAGCAGCAAGACAGGGAGGAGTGCAGAGGCTCTCAAGCCAGATACCACCAAGAGCTGGTTGGATATCCAGTGGATGATGGCCCCCCTAGAGGAAAAAAGGGACGGCAGAAAGACTAAAAAATCTTCACTTCACCACAGCACACAACAGATTGTCAGTCAGAGTCTTGTGTGTCTTCTATCCCCTCCTCTTTATCATGAAACAATGAGCTACAATAGAGTCTACTGGGATAGGACACTAGGACATTAGGAAACGTACATGCAGGCGTTACTAACCGCATCATTAAAGCCTTTCTTCTGTTCATGTCATCCAGTATGTAAGCACTTTATAGAGTCATAGTTAATGATTATGATACAGCTCTGCTTTATCTGCTCCACCAAGGCAAAATGTCTACCATAAAGGAGAAAGTGATCATCTGTTTTATCTCTGTTTCCAGTATATATCTTCCTGTAATGGAAGCATGCAGTGTAACCAACAGTTTGATCATTTATACTGTATAGTTGCAGAACACCTATGCATGTAATTAAAAAATAAATAAATAAAACTGCTGCTACTGATGACTGTTAAAATCTTGTGTTAAGCCTTGGACTCGCTTAAAAAGTAAAAGAAGACAAACAAGAATCAAAGTAAACACAGTGTCACTATAGACACATACATATTTACGTTGGTAAACACAGAAAACTGTCGAGCCTGCTCTCTTCTCTGAGGGGGTGACAGTCAGTTTGCATTTTTGGGAGGGGCAGAGACCACTCCTCTTTGCCTCTGGCAACTGTGGTTCTGTCTTTCTGAACAACTGCATGTTCATCAACTGTTAAAATATCAGATTTTATATGATTGTTAATGCTGTGCAAAAAATAATGTTCCTTCAGTCAGACTGAGAGGATTCAAAAAGATGGTTACTTGTGTTAGCTTTAATGTTGTCTAGCAAGACACCGCCATCGTGAGGCCAAAAGTAGTACAGCAGTCATCTATTTTTCTATTTTCCACTACTATATACTCAGTGGCCAGACTGATTCATTCTGATAGGAAGGCAACAGTTACCCAAAGAACTACTAGTTACAACCAGGGTCAGCAGAAGAGCAAACCTAAACACAAAACACCAGACGGGCCACAGCAGCAGAAGACCACACAGTGTCACTCCTGTCAGCTAAGAAGAAATCTGAAGCTACAGTTTGCACGAGCTCACCAAAACCAGACCATAGAAGATTGTAAAAATCAAAAATCAAATCATTTGCAAACTGGTTTCCTAAACATTAAAATGGCTTCCACAGTCACCAGATCTTAAGCCAAAAGTGCACCTTGGGGATGGAACAGGATTAGAGTTAGGAGCAAGATTAGGCAAAAAGGATCCAGCTGCTATTAACAAGATGTGTAACAGGTGTCAGATGAATGTAAATTTTTCTGGGACAAATGTTTTCTTCCCTGTTATGCAACCATAATTTATAATCACTTAGTTTTTGCACATTTCAAACTGCATATCATAATGGGCTAATGGAGTTGTACTTTATCTCTTCTGCCAGGTAAAAACAAAAGTCCACTGTGAAAGAAACCTCAGAACTACAGGAAGAAGTCGTAATCAGTTTTATCTCTGTGTCTTCCAGTAGCTGACCTTTCCCTGTGCTCTCTCTGTCATGGTAGCTCTCGGTGACTTTCTGTAGCCTGCATTCACCTCTTCTATTTTATTCTTTAAAGTAAAAATATTTAACTAAAATGTCACAAAGTAATTTACCAAATTGGAAAAATAAATCATCTTGTGCTTTATCACAAATGAACATTATAGGAAAAAGTAAAAGTAAGATGATCCTATGAAAAGTCTTAAAAAACATTGACTCCCCTAAAGGTATGACAAAAAGAAGAAAAACAAGAATCTATGTAAACAGAGTGTCACAGCAGATATTTATATATATATCTGCCTATATAAGTCAGCAAACACTGTCATCCCCTCGGAGTAGAAAGCAGTCTCAACAGTGTGCAGTTTGTGGGGTACGGGACAGAAAGACAGTGACGGCAGTGAATCTCTCAGTCAAATCAAAGATACATTTATTGACTGTATAAGTGCCCAGCGTTTAATACAATTTAAAAATACATAGACTTTACATTATGTTAAAGCAACCAAGAAGATCTGCACATCACCATCATGAGGCTAAAAGTTGTACAGGAAGGTGCATTTTTTTAACAGTGCCTATAAAAAAATAAAGTGAGCATAAGAACCTACAGTCAAGTATTTTCTAGTATTATTCTTTCTGCACAGTGAATGAAAAGGAAATATTTAAAAAAAAATCCCCATTAAGGGATAAACCAAAAAACATATTACATGTTAACAGCATATATATAGTCTATAGTATGTATAGTATATTATGTATAACATACAGAGACCAATTATTAATGCTAAACTAAAGGGGAACCAAAATACATGAGTGAATCCAGCTCTCGGGAGCCTGAAGCATTGCTCCATTCTGGCTGCCTTTTGTACGTTGTTTTTACTGTGATGTAAAGTACTATATTCTACCAAAACATATAAATGTATTTTAACAAAGAAAGCGAAAAAGAAAGATGGAAAACTCTGAAAAAAAGAAAGTTGTATTTGTTTCTCACAAAACATGACATTCTTTTGTCATGTTTTGTGAGAAAAGCAAGAATTAAAGTAGATACGGCGTCACATTAGACAGTCGTTGGGTACACTATCTGGAACAACCCTGACATATTACAAAACAATAATATGATAAACTTTTCAGATTGGAGTGGCAAAGGAATCAAATATTTAGAACATATACTAGAAGGAACAGAATTTATTTCATTTGACGGACTAGTTACACAATATGGGATCAACAAGAAAAGATTTTTAGAACATCAACCAATTAAATCCATAGTAAAAAAGAAATTTAAACCGGGTCAAGTTGAACTACAAACACCACCAAGTGTGGTTCAATTTCTTACTCTTAAAACCCCCAAATTACTATCCAAAATATACAGAATGCTTTCTAAATCACTTCCTATTGCAAAATGGGAAGCGGATTTATCAGTTAACTTAGACCTAAACTTCTGGTCTCAGATTTGCTTAAAAACCTTTCATCTAATCAGAAATCCCAGTCTGCAATTAATTCAATACAAAATATTACATAGAGTGCACTATACAGGTCATCGGATGTTCAAGATGGGCTTTACGTCTACCAACAACTGCTCACACTGCCAAACCAATTCACCGGACAATTATATCCACGCTCTTTGGTTCTGTCCACCAGTTCAGAAGTTTTGGCGCGAAATATGTGAAGACTTATCAAAGTGTCTGAAATGTAACATTCCAACTTCCCCCTTAGTGTGTTTGATGGGCAGCTTAGATAATGTCACTTCAGAAAAGAATATAGCCCATATGGTTTTCACTGCCCTATGCATAGCCAAGAAAACAGTCCTCATGAACTGGAAAAATAAAAACAATCTTAATTCTAACCAATATAGAAATTATCTATTAGATTATGTAACCCATATCAACTACTGCCTGTCACATGACCCACGTCAGCTGATTTGAGGTCCCTCTTCTGATTGGCTCCTTTCACGTCGCGGCAACTCTGAAAACCGCCTGTGGAGGGATACTTCCGGGTTCGACTCCTGCTGTGGCTGTGAGCTTATGGCATTTAGAGCGGTGTTGGAAAACAAAGCGTTTTCTCTCCTCAATTCATCTTTAAACTTCAAACTCAGCGGTAAGTGTCCTTAATATCTTACAACCTTTGGTTGTCAGTAACCAGCCGATCGTTTTCGCGATTAAAAAATGACTTTGTGCGTTCCCACCGCGAGCAGAACTTCGGTTCAAAAACCGCTGTTTTTGAACACTTCTGTTTACTTAAGCATTTTTATGGGCTTACTTTGAAACAAAGTGCGATTGAATGATTATTGTTATGTGTTGCCTTGAATTCGGCTATGCTGTCTGTTAGACAGTGGTTTTTCTTTATTGTTGTTTTTGTATTGTTTGTAGCGAACGCTACTGGAATGTATAGATTAAGCTACGTAGCCAAGATGATTAATGATTTAACTGTTGTACATTGATGATGATTTATGATTTGCATTGTTACCTAGACTTGCAGAAGAATATATTTGTTTACCGGTACACTGAATCGAACTTGATGTGCTAATGGACATTTTTCTGACCTACAGGTCAGGTTTTTTCCCCCCTTTGAATTGATCTTCTTCATATTGAAGTGGCGAGCCGGTGGGACCATTCTTTGTTTTCCCCTCTTTTCCCCCACTTAGCCGTCTTTGGATTACGGACATATTTCCCATTGTATGAAGCTGGACCCTAAGGAGGAATACCTTAAAAGTGAACTTTAAAAAGAAAAGGACCAAAAAAAAAAAAGGGACTCTTAGCAAAAGGACTCTTGCACAGAAAAATCACAGCATTGATTTATTATTTAATTGTGGACATTTACATTGTGTGTTGTGTTAATTATTTTGTTCCATTTCCCCTTTCCCCTATTTATTCAATATATTTTTGGTACAAGACATTGCAGTTTTTGGTCTCATCATTCACACCATCTAGGCTCCATAAAGAACTATTTCTTCTGCGCGTCAGTCAGTAAATTCATCCATTGACATAAACTAGTCCTTTAATAACTTAGCGTTACAATTACATTAGTCTTGATACAGCCTCTGCCACCACATCAGATCAATTGCTCTGGGCTCCTTTGATCAGCTTCATCACCTAGTGGGGGTGGGGGGTCATAGTTTGGTCCCGCCTTCACTGTTGTGATTGGTGTGGGGGTAGGGACAGGCTTAGGGCGTCGGGGGGTTCCCCGGAGGCATCTTTCTTGGGGGGCTCAACCCGGGGTAGCGGTCATGTCCAATTAGGGGCTCTGTTGGCTCTCAGGTGACTGTTTCCTCGTGGCTGCGTGCAGCGGGGCTAGGGGAGGGTCTGTGCTGACGGACATGGGTTACTGACCTGGTAGCCTGGCTGCCCCTGGGTGGGTCCGGGATGGGCGTGAGGTTCTGGGGGTGCTCCGTCTCTGGGCTGGGGCCCTGGCCGGGCCTCGGGGGCTTGGGTCCTGGTTGGTGTGTTGCCGGGGTTGTGGGTGCATGGGGGCCCATCCCTGGCGCAGGGTGCCGCCGGTGCGTCGAGCCACCTGGGGGGCTCTTCAACTGGTGGGGGAGGTTGTCACATCTTTCTTCTCTTCAGGAACTCTCTCTGCAGGAGGGGGAGATACAGGAGAGGTGGAGGAAGATCTCAGCCTGGGTGTTTATTGTCTTATGTAGTCTGGAAGAGGAGTGGATGGTGGGGTGGGTGCAGTTTTCTCTGGTGGGGTTGGGTGGACTGTCCCGGGCTCTGTGGGGCCGGGCGGCGCTGCTGCACTGGGCCCCGGTCTGGATGGGCCTGGGCCCCTTTCCCGGGCGGGTCGCGGAGTATGGGGGTGCCTACTGGGGTCAGCGGGGGAGCTGGCCCCAGGGAGGGGTCACTTGCCCCTCCCTTCCTTCCCTCCCCATCTCCAGCTGCCTCCCTCTTCCCGCTCCACCACAACCACCCACACATGCAGGACTTTGGAGTAGGGGTATGTCACCAGGGTGCAGAGGAGGCTACCCCCCCCCCCCCCCCCTCTGTCCCCTTCTGGCTGCCTCTGCCTCAATTTTATCCTACAACTTAGACATTCACATTACTCACACTCACGGGCGTGTCACTGCAACTCCCCCTGGCTTCTGCTCCGCAGCTGCTGAGTGAGCCCTCATCTGGGACTCTCCTCAGCTCTCTCTGGGACAGTGGCGCAGCTGCCCCTCTGGTCTTCCTTGGTCTCTTGTGTTCTGGGGGCCTCTGGATGTCTGGAGTTTTGATCTCCTCCATACCTGCTTGATGCCCTGGAGGACGGGGCAGTGGCCCCCCCCACACCCTCTAGCAGATCATTACATGAAGGAACCTTTTTTATTTTTTTATTTTTTATTTTATTTTATTTTTTTTTTTTAAAAAACAAGCGCGTCCATGCTCACAGGTGTACACACGGGTGATCACACCCACAAACTACACCCTTTTTGGCTCCTACCTCAAAGCACACTGTGTTCTGTTGATCTTATGTGCTGCACAATAATGTTTAATATTTAGTATTTACTGTCATATTCCCATATATCATTGTGATGTTGCTTATTCTATTACTCTTGTTCTCTTCTGCTTGTTTTCTTTTTTCTTTCTCAACAGGTGACCCAGGTGATCGATAGATGCATTTTTTTTTTTTTTTTTTTTTTTTTTTTTTTTCTGCCCGTTCTGTTGGTTTTTGTTTTTTGCCCTTCTCCCCCGTCCCTCTTCTCAGCTGTCTCTCTTTCCCTCTTTCTTTCTCCCCTTCTTTCCCCCAGTCAAGTCTGTCCTGTATTCAGCAAGTGAAAATAAAATAAACAATAAAAGGTGAATCAAATGGACCATTATGGAAAGGCTGGGATGGTCAATTTGGTAAAGTAAATCCGTTGGGCATCTTTCTTTGCCTTTAGACAACAATTCTGATGGCAAAAGAGCCAAACGGGACAGGCAAAAAAAAAAGAGGCTGAAAAAAGCTTGTATTTATAGTGTTGTTATGGGATTTTAAGTTGTTTAAAATGAATTTATAAGTACACACCACTGTGTACTTATAAATTCACAGTGGTGTGTACTTATAAATCACAACAAACATTGTGAAGTCTGCAGACAACACAACTGTGGTTGGTCTCATCACTGACAATGACGAGTCTGCCTATAGAATGGAAATGGAGCAGCTGGAAGTGTGGTGTAGATCCCACAAGCTCACCATCAATGTGGACAAAACAAAGAAGATGGTGATCGATTTCATAAAGTCTGGCAGAGATCACCACACAGACCTCATCATAGATGGTGCTGCTGTCGAGAGGGTCAGCAGTGTTAAGTTCCTGGGTGTACACCTAGCTGATGACCTGTCCTTTTCCATTAACACTGCAGCAGTTATCAAAAAAGCACAAAGCGTCTCTACTCCCTCAGGAGACTCAGAAAAGCAGGATTCTCCACACTTCACCTCACACCATTGAAAACATCCTAACACAAAGTTTTACATATTGGTTTGGCAATTGCAAGTCCTATGGGAAGTGTCAACTCAATAGGATTGTTAAGACTACCAGGAGGATTGTTGGTGTCCCTCTCTCGTCTCTGGAGGAGATCTACAAACAGCACTGCATATGCAGAGCTATCTCCATCATCAGAGACCCCCACCACCCCTCGCATAGCCTGTTCTACCTCCTGCCGTCTGACAAGAGGTACAGGAGCATCAGCTGCAGAACCACCAGGATGCTGGAAGGGTTCTTTGCACAAGCTGTGAGACTGATAAACAGACTGTGCCCCCTCCCCACCCACTCAGCTATTCACACAGCTACACTATGAGGTCCACAAAGGGACTGTAATGCCCCCGCACGCATGCACACAGACACACAGACTACCTAATTTAACCATCCCTTTCTGTGAAAGGACTGCTTCTACCTACCCAAATGAATGTGACTTGAGTTTGTTTTATAACTTAGATTTTATGTCATTTATCCATACCCATTGTTGCAATTTATTACTGCCTTTTTAAGCTTATTCTTTTTTAAACTGTATTGTTTATTGCACTGTAGACGCTGGCGAGAAACACTATTTCGTTTTTGCCTGGGTTACACCATACAAAATGACAATAAACTTCTTGAGTCTTGAGTCCTGATTTTGAAAGGCTACCGGAACGTCATGCGTGCTGAAATGTTTCCGCCCGGAGTTATTTTGGACTTGAACACATGCTCGTACGGCTGTTGGTGCAGGAGTTAGATGTGTTTTCTTTCGTGTTCTTTTTGGCTAAAGTAGTTGGTTCATTACATTACTCTTAATTTTTAGTCAGCTAAGGAGTCAGTATGGCGGATATGCGGGACGCGAAGCTGGATTTTACTCTCAAAGAGCTGACGTTTCCCGCCGAACACGAGGATGTCCCGGGAAGCTCGTCCACCGTGGAGCTCCAGGACAAGAAGTTGGTGTGTGTGGAGTATCCGGGGGTCTTCAGCAGCGCGGACAGGATGCTGGCCACTTTGGGTGGTGAACAAAAAGTAACAAAAGTAAGCGGAAAGTAAGCTGGGACACAGATCAGTCTCGGGCTTTTATTTTGAAAACCATTGTGTCGGCTAATGAGCGCATAGAAAATATATTTTCATTTTTTTTAAACATTGTAACTTAAATACATCGCTTTATTTGATGTATCGCTTTATTTACTTGGTGTTTTAAACTATATCAGTTACAGTCTTTCAGCATTTTGTAATTCAAGTGGTCTGTGAGGAAAACTTTTCAGGCTTTGGATCAGCGCTGTAAAACGCATTTTAGGGCTGGGTCTCCTATACAGTTCCAGTTTAAAATCAAGCTGGCCACACCTCCCTATAATTTACTCTTTCTATATTAAATGTAAAGACGTAAACGTGTGTCCTGAAAACCTCCACATTTTCACATGTAATGAACCATCTACACCTTGATAGTACATGGTTGGACCCCCTTTTACCTTCAGAACTGCTTTAATAGTTTGTGCCATACATTAAACACGCTGCTGGATATAGTCCTCAGAGATTTTGGTCCATATTGGTATGATAGCATCACACTGTTGCAGATTTGTCAGCGTCACATTCATGATGCAAATCTCCTGTTGCACCACATGCAAAGCTGCTCTTTTGGATTGACTTCTGCTTACTGTAGAGCCCATTTCAGTGCAGTGAAACCAATTTTAGATGATCTTTGAGCTTTGTGACATGGACCGTCACATCAGAATCTTGCCGGAGACAGTTTTCCAGTCATCTGTTGTTCAATTTCTGTGACAATGTGTGAACCATAACCTCAATTTCCTGTTCTTAGATGATAGTAGTGGCATCAGGTGTGGTCTTCTGCTCCCATAGCTCATTTGCTTCAGAGTTCGATGCGTTTTGCATTCATTGATGCTCTTCTGCAAAACATGGTTGTAATGAGCAGTTGTTTGAATTACTGTTTGAGTTGCTGCCATGTGATTGGCTGATTAGATGAGCAGTTGAACACGACCAGTGAGTATATGTGTATGCATATAAAACATGAGCCTAAGTAAAAAAAAAAAAAAAAATCCTATTTTTCAACTCCACTAAAATTTGCCAGTCATCAGAAGGTATTATTCCCTGTTAAATGAGTTTGATGCCTTAATGACTGAACCATTAACAAAACAGATGAAGGGCAGCCTGAGATATTTTAAGAAGAAAAAAAGATTCATTGCAACAATGTGTCTGAGCTTTTCCTCATTCAGTACATGCACCTGTATAAAAAAGGCCAAAGCCGACTGTACTTCCTCAGGAGGCTGAGGTCTTTCAACATCTGCAGGAAGCTCCTGAGGATGTTTTACCAGTCAGTGGTCGCAGGAGTCCTTTTCTATGGCGTGGCGTGCTGGGGGAGCAGCACAGCAAAGAAGGACTCATCCAGGCTGGAGAAACTAATCAGGAGGGCTAGCTCTGTGGTCGGCATGAAGCTGGACACTCTGGTGACAGTGGCAGAGAAAAGGACCTTAAAGAAACTGATGGACATTATGAACAATGCCGGGCATCCTCTGCACACGGTCGTAAACAATCAGAGGAGCCTATTCAGCGACAGGCTGCTTCTCCCAAAGTCAAAAACCAACAGACTTAAAAACTCCTTTGTCCCACACGCCATCAGACTGTTTAACTCCTCACTGGAGGGGAGAGGGAGGAGAAACAGGAGGACAAAGGAGGGGGGAACAACTGAGTTGTAGGGGCTTTTCTACACTGTGCAATATTTGCAATATTTGGTTTTTTTTCGTTTTTATTCTTATATTTGACTGTGCAATAATCACTGTGCAATATACTCACTCAAATGAGCAATCCTGTTTATCCATATTGTATATTCTGTATCTATATATGTGTATATATGGTGTATTTATGCTTATATCCTTACTCTCATTCCCCTTAATGTATCTGTAACTTGCAACTTCTTTCGGTGCTTTGCTACTGGAAACTGAATTTTCCGGAGGAACCCACCCGAGGGATTAATAAAGTTTCATCTAATCTCTAATCTAATCTACATCTGCTGAATGAGGAAAAGCTCATTCATGACCACCAGAACCTAGGATCACAGTGGAAAGGCAATAAACTGTAACACCAGTTGTTTTTTCCATCTTTATGATTATAACAACAACATTTTAACATTTTTAACCTTCCAGATAAAAAAGCTGTCACGAAGGGAGGAAGGCCATTCGTAAATTGTTACCCAAACAATTAGCACAAATTATTAGAATTATTTTGCCTTTTACCTTCTTTAGCTCCAATCCTTTGAAGACTTTCTCATGAGCGCCCTCTCCTGCAACCTGGCTTAATTACAGCCAGGTGCACTGGCTCCCATAGGTTGAAACAGAGAAATTTGAATGCTGTGCTCCACTGAGATACACAAATAACAAGTTGGTATTTAAATTTCTTTGAAGTTTAAATATTTCATAAAACATATGAAACATATGTTCCTGCCCTTGGTTGTAGCTTTGTGGGATTGGAGGGGAGAGCTGTTTTATTTAAAATGTATTGTCTATTTTGCATGTTAAATTGTTTTTTTTTTGTGGGTAATTAACTGATACTCAAATCTTTCTCACTTTTGTGGTTAATACCTGTACCCTTTATTTCCCATTAATCCCACAGACCTATTCCAACCCCAGCAAGCGTCTCGAGCTGCGTTACCGGCCCCAAGACCCTTTCTGTCACTCACTGTACGGAAACCGCGTCTCATCAGGCAACCTCCTCCTCAGAGTGCGACGGCGGGCGCGAAAAAATGACCCCAAGGATGCTGAAATCCACATGGACATGCTCGGAGTCATTGGAACCACATACAAATTCACGGGTGTGTCTCTCAGTTATCCACCTGTAGCATAATAAAGTGTTAATTTTGTTCGCCTTTGGTCCTCTTTCAATGTTTGGTTTCACTTTTTTAAGAATCTCTAATATTTATTCGTTCCTCATACAGTTTATACGTAATTTAGTCATGATGATCTTACCGATGTGGCATCTTGATCATGTTAAAAGTGAGAATTTAAACAATCAAAGGAAATCCAGTTTGACTGATGCTGTACATGTTTACTACAGTGCCCTCCAGTGGCCAAATGGCAGATTTATTTATTTACTTTTTGTTTTAGACAACTTAGGAAGATTGCTTCAGACATCAAATGCCAGCACATGAAACAAGGAGATGAAATATGAAGATTATCGGTGCAATTTATTGGGCGCAGAATTTCTTTTTTTTTTCTTTCAATGAAATTCAGTAATGGGGGGTCACATCTGTGGGAATTATATTATATATTGTCTTGACACGGGGACCCTCCCATGATCTTACCAAACATCATATTAACTTGTTTTAGGCAGTGGTTTCTGGCATGCCACACTTCTGAAAGCGAAAAATGTCCATGCCCTCAATCCCTTTGTCTTAAATTCCAGCATGGCAATGCTTTCTGTCACAGGGTGGTTTGATCTCAGACAGAAGATGACAGCGTATCAGAAAAAGTACAAATAATGCAAGTGACAATGTTTGTTCTGATGTTTGCCGTTTGCAGGGCTGGCAGACTTCCAGTGCCTCGCTGTGCATTCAGAAGGTGGAAAACATACGTCTTTGTATGACAAAATCATCCTCCGCAAACCCGAGAGTCAAGAGTTCTTTGAGCAGCCCATGCCTTACTTTCTCCCCCCACCCATCTTCTCACGCCTCGACAGTCCCGTGGATTATTTCTATCGGCCTGACGTCCATCTAAAGTTAGTAAACCACTGTAAACCCCCAAACAGCAATATTGGGAAGCCTTTATCGATCTTTAGTTTCAGGGTGATACCTATAATATTTCACCTCTTTTTTGCGTTTGTAGCCAAATGCCAGGTGACAGTAAGAATTTCATTGGTTTAAATCGCGCTGGCCGGCCCCACAACGCCATTTTTGTCAGCTTCACTGATCCCGTCGTGCCTGCAGAGTGCCTCGAGGCAGCTAAAGTGACCTGGAAGCGAATCTGCATGAATGAGTGTGACAAGAAGGCTGAAGAGCAGCTGAAAAAGGTGTGTCCAGCACTCAGCCACACTCTGATTGCAAGGGTCACTAGTTGATAAGCGCAGGAACTGAGGGGAGATTGCACAGCTGTATTTACATCTGCTCGGACACTTTGAAAACTCTGTCTTGTTGTGTTTTTTGGCTCACAATCTGCATCTACTGGTATTTTTGTTCATTTTCCATCACCTGATTTCAGAAGCGCAGGTCAACCAACAATAATCAGCAGTTTTCTCTCCAAAATAGCAAAATGTTACAAGGCTATCTTTTATATAATGTTACATAAATATTGCTTTCCATCATGTTTGGTTATTATCTAATCTCAAAATACTTTGCACCTAGATGTTTGAGAGCCGGCCCATCTGGTCACGGAACGCAGTCAAAGCCAACATCAACCTCCACCCTGATAAACTGAAGCTGCTGCTGCCCTTCTATGCCTACTACATGGTGAGGTTATCAACGACTTCACTCAGGTGTTTTGAAATATTGAAATTTTAATTAAAAAAATCTGCTGTACTTACTCAGTCTGCCCTAAAATCTTAGAAATGTCTGTGTTTGCTTCCATTTTAATCAAATACCAGTGATATTGTCATGAATAAGAATGTACACTTATACAACTGTGTAGTGAATGAAATACTTAAAAAGACAAATTTAACCTATTAATATTTAATTTACTGCATAGCAATAAGCAGAATTTATATTTGTAGGGTGAATTTAAGCTTAGAGGTAATTTAGCTATAATAGTTTACTTTACATTTCCCTATTTGGCTAAAAGTTTAGCCATTGGTTTAAGGCTATGACTTATTTAATATGACACTGAATAAGTAATATCCATTTACTATACAACATTGAATCAAGTCAAAGCCTAAAATGCCACAAGTCCTAAAAAATAAATGCTCAAAAGTAATAAAGATTACTAGATTACATGCTTTTGTTGATATTATTATGTCCATCTGCTGGATGAGAGACTTGTGCAGTCTCTCATTTCCTGTAAAAAGAGATTAACATAGGTAGACTTTTTGTATGTAGGTGACAGGGCCGTGGAGAAGCCTGTGGGTGAAGCTCGGCTACGATCCCCGAAAGACCCCAGAGGCCAAAAAATATCAGATGCTGGATTTCAGGATCCGTTGTAGCTCCAAGCACGGTGAGAGCAGGATTTCTCCGTTTCTCTTGAAACTTTTTCTACATTTAACATCAGCGTTTGTGTTTCAAAAGGGCAAAAAACAAACTTGAGCAATTTAGTCATTTTGCAAAATCAGCTAGTTTGTTATGATGAGCATTTTTGATTTCATTTGTTCCCATTTTTAGGCTACTTGCTATCCAACATACCAATAAAAGCCAAGAGAAGCTCCCTGAACTACAGTCTGCCAAACACATTAAACAAGTCGGGTAAGTGTTTTAGAAGTATGGAGGATAATGCACACAAATATTATTTGTGAGCCTATCAGAGCCTCTGATTTGCACATATATTCACACAAAAGGGAGAGCGGTGAGTGCAGTGTATGAATTGTCAAGACTCAAGTGTTTTAAAAGTAACCTTGTTACTAAGTTAGTAAATGAAGTCATTGCTCTATTCAGTGTTGTGCTGTCCTTTTTTCCCCAGCACCCCAGCCAGCTAGTGTGATGGATCTTCCCACTCAGGAGGGTCCCAGCAGCAGTCGAGATCCAGCTCCAGTCACATACCAGCTGAAGGTCAGTGACCATTATCAGAGCAAACATGCCAGATGTTTTAAGCACACACACCTTCTATAGTTACAATATCAGGCTTTAAAAAAACATTTTTGATAACACTTATATTTAGGCTTGATGAGGTACGCTTCCCATGATGTACTTCTCCTTCATTCCCCTCATTTTACTCCTCGTGTTTTTATAAGCCTCTGTTGATAGTCAGTAGGTTTTGTCTGCTCTCTCAGAAGTTGTGTTTGGTGCTGCTTGTTAATTGTTTTTTATATGTTCATATTTTCCGTTATATTTTTCCCCATCCAGTCAGAGCCTTGAACCTAGTTTTTCTGCCGTGTCTTCCTGTTAAACAAACCTCTTGCAGGATGGGGAGGGGATTTTTCATTTTGAAATTCTCTCTATTTTTGTGTCTTTAGAATATAAAGCACTGTGAGGTGACCATTGTTGTAAACTGGGGCTTTGTAAATAGAACTAAATTGAACCCAACTTGAATTAAAGCTCTCCTTCTTCATGGGACCCTGAGTATTCTTCTAGAAGCATGCTTAAAAAAGAATATATGATGGGATGAATTTCATGATTGTATGGCCAGAGTTTACAGTATTGTGCAAAGGTCTTGAGTCTGAAGCCATGCCTTATTTCTTTACATTTCGCTTGAAATACATACAGCATTTAAAGACTGAAACAGCTCTGGGGAGGCCAATCCATGACATGATTTTCTATCCAGGTATTCTTTTACTGTTTGGAAGTGGGTCGGGGATCATGCTGAAAACCGAACTGCTGTCAGTTGGATACTAGGGGTGCAACGATACACAAAATTCACGGTTCGGTTCGGTTCGATACTTTGGTGTCACGGTTCGATATTTTTTCGATACAAAAAAATGTTCATGCCTTTTTAATTTGTCATTTATTAAAATTATAAATATATATTTTAACTCAAAAGTACAGTTTTTGAATTTAACCCTAACCCTTGTGCGTGTTTTTTATTTTGACAGCGAATGCGCACCTGCGGACCACTTATGTGCAGCCCTGGTTATTTAGCTCGTCATATTGCAGCCACAGAAATTATTTTGTCCATGAAACCATAAAGCTGCACTTTCTTTTTGCCTCATAGTCTGATTTGTCATAACTTCTCCGTTTTGTGGTAAGCTTTTCTTTGGCTGTCACTTCTTCACCCTGACCTGTCTTATTTGGCTCAGCAGAACTAAAATATATATCGTGCTGCTTTTACACACTCACTCACATAAGCTCAGCGATTCTCTGCGCAATCAACCTCTCACATGTTTAAGCTTGCTGTGGGAGATTTCACTTGTCATGTTTGCATAGTAAGCTAACGATTAAAAAGACGATGTCAGAGGAATTGGTGCACAAATTATCATCCCTCACAGATCAGTGCTGTCGCTCTCTATACACAGTTCGCACGATTGCAAAGTGAAAGCAAAAAAACAAGCGCAAATTCAAACGCGACTTCAATATGTCACATATTGACAGTGGCTCACCGATGCCAATGACATAATTACCCAGCTACATTTCCGAAAGAATGCAGAAGCATTGACATATATTTTTCCTACAATAGCCCGACGGGCAGGGAAGAGATAGATTTTGGTAGCTCGACTGAAAAAATCGCTAGCTCCGGGACGTCGGGCTAGCTAGAGAAATGTCTCTTTCCAAAATAAAAGCTATACTATCCGCTTCTTCTGGGCTATATTCTCAGCAGCATAAGGAGAATCATGTGCTAACAGCTGTCTAAATGACTCGGCTAAAGTTAGTAGCATGCTTGTTGTTTTTGTCTTTGCACTACGATGATGTCGGCATAAATGTGCAGTCATATTCGTTGTGTTCCCACTAGTGCTTTCAGGTTAATCTCGTTGAAATGACCTTAACGCCACAACACGGCAAATCTCCGTTAACGAGCTACCGCCGATCGCTCCGTGCATGGGGCTAGACGGCCAACACGTTAACGAGCTAACTGCGCTAACACACTAGTTCACACCAATGTAATTGAGCATTGCATGGCACATTCAACATACTGTTTTACTTTAGTCCATGACTCGCTTACCTTCAGGGTCATACGTCACATGAAAACCAAAATAATTCCAAACGCCAGATCTGAATGACGTTCAATTTGCCTGTTGCAAGGAGAGCTTAACTTCTGTCTCGCTAGCTTGCCCTGCGCTCTTCCTTCTGACTATGCTGTCTGTGTGGAGCGCTCAGTGGATCTGCGCTCGACAGTGCAGCCTAGGCGGAGTAGTCGAACACAGATTCACTGAGTGCTCAACACAGACAGCATCGGCAGAAGGAAAATTGATAAAATAAATTACAAATGTTGTATTGTTCGATACATATGCGTACCGAACCGAAAGCACTGTATCGAACGGTTCAATATCGATACGAATATCGTTGCACCCCTATTGGATACTTTCCAGATCCCACTGCATGTTGGATTAAAATCTAAACACGCATTTCTGTGTTTATAATTCAGTCAGTTTTGACAAGACACCACTGGCTGAAATGCAGCCCCAAATAATGACAGAGACGCCACCGTGTTTTACAGATGACACTCAAAAGGAAATGAGGGGTGGATCAAAACTTTAGCCCAGTGCTGTATATTCTGTTCATTTATTGAAATCTTTTTTTTTTTCTTTTTTTGAACACATTGACATTTCTATAGCATGATAGTGAAAATGCCTGAAGCTACAAAGGCATTTAATGACAGTTTAAATGCAAGCTGTCTTGCAAAAAAAGTAATGGAGAAGCTGTCTGTGTCCTCTGTTTCATCTCCACAGGAATCATCCTACATTTTCAGAGAGGGCATGCTGCCTCCTCACAGACAAATGTTTTACCAGGTCTGTGATTTGGATGTGGAAAGGTAATACACAGTAATGTTCATAACGGTCATATCTACTCGCATCTGTCATCATTTTTCATCTAAATAAAGTTGATCAAACTGATGTCTGGGTTTTCCACAGGTCCTTTCACCTAACTCCTAAAAATGTTGTTATCTAAAGATTCTCAAAGAGTAGATTTAACTGCTTTTCAGATATATTTTGTATACTCCGAAGTGCTGGCTGTTTCTGTTTTTGGTGGGATAAGAGAAGATAGCAAGATGTGCTAATGTTAATAGGGAGGAAAACATGAATGTACGATTCTGTGAAATAATTTTTTATGAATACATAACAGGAGCAACAATGAATAAGATTTTATTATTTTAAAGTATCCAGTGTAGCATTTTAATTATCTGGTGGATTTATCAAATATGTCGTGGTTCCATTAGAATGACTAATGTAAGCGTTTGCCATTTTGCAGCATCCAAAAGGAGATCGAGCAGAACAACGGAAACGAGCAGCACTGTGACGAGCGTGACGGCTGGTGTGTCGTTGGCACCACAGACAAGCTGAGGGACATGATCTCAGCCATGATCAAGGCGGTGATCAGAGCGCAGAAGCCAGGTAAGGAAAAAGTTGTGACGCTTATTACTGTGTAACCGCCTTGATCATTAGAGTATGTTAACTTGACACAGTGTGCACCCAGAACTTGTTTTACTTTTACTCCAAATCATGCCCTGCTTTTAGTTTAGTTTCTCACCTGATAGTTTTCTTTGCTCTTCTCTATTCATTAGCTGCAAAGTTTTTTCCCTCTAAGCCTACTTATGACCAGCAGCTACTCCAGTTACATAGTCTAGTTTTAAGTAAAAGAGTGTGAACAACAACTGGATGGACTGAACTATGTTCAGATATTAACGTTAGTCAACCGGTGGTCCAACTGAGATTGCAGCCCAGGCACCTTTGCTGGGCACCTTTCTCTTTCTGTCACTATCCAATATCTGCAAAATGCCAACAATAAATCTTTAAAAAAAAAAACATCCATGTTTCGAGCAAAATTGGTTTTAGCAGCTCTTGTTATCCATTAATGTTTTCTTTGATAGTAGGTCAACTTTTTATGTTTTTGGTTCCATGATTGGAGTCACAATTCCTGCAGAAACATTGATGCCCTGCGTTGTTCTAATAGAAAAATGCTAACATGCTACCCTAAAAATAAACCTGTTTGTTTGTGCACTAACATTTTGAAGCACTGATTATGGATTATCATGACAAACCAAAACTCATAGACAAAACTTAACAGTGACTATTTTCAGTATTTGAAGTAAATGAGTCATGAACAAGACCACCTGGCACCCACTTTTTACTTTTTGGTTTTGGCTTTTTGTTCTGTTTGTCCTTCAGTGCTGCCGGAATTACCCAAAAGACGAAGACGTAAAGGCCAAAGCGTAAAAGATGTTTATGCAGAGGAGGAGGAAGATGAAGTGGGGGAGTATGAGAATAGGGAGGATGAAGAGGAGGATGAGGAAGATGAATTTCAGCCATCTGAAGGAAGTGAAAATGAGATGGAGACCGAAATTTTAGATTACATGTAACACAATAAAACCACGTGTTGACATAAATTTGACTGTTAATATGTTGTGTCATCAGTTTCTTTAAAAATGTGACCGTGTAAAGAAAGAAATTATGTTCTTTTGAAAGGTTTGTGTAATAGTTGTGTTCCCTTTGCTGTTAATGTAGAGAAACCGTTTGTGTTTGCGTTTAAATTGACATTTTTGTTAGTTACAGTATAACTGGAGTTCACCATGGACACAAATAAAGGTTCAGTTTTTCTGACCAAATAACATTCATAACCAACATTAAAAATCGCCGGATGCCATGTCCTGTTGTTGTGGTCTTCCTCCTTTAGGCGTATTAAATTAAAGATTTAAAAAAAAGATAGCAAAGTAACTAATAAACGGGTAATTACTTAAAATTTGCAACAAACGACTACAAATTGAATTTTGAATTTTCGACCGTAAGGCCCAAAATTGAGATTCAAACCAAACAACACTGTTCCAGTCTCCTGTTTTAAGTTTTTTTTGTTTGTTTGTTTTTACTGAACAAGGCACTCAGAAAGTACATGAATAAAATATTTAGAGTGTTCAATTTGAACTATGAACTGCAAAACACTGAAGAACAACATGAACTTTGGTCCTGTACTTGTACTGTTTTTGTGGATCTCTTTTTTTTTTCTAAATATGTTCAGGCATTTTGGGTAAATAGAGGAGCCCCAAAAAGCAGTTTCTCTTAAGCTGTAGTCAAAGACACTCCTGACACTTCTGCTGGCAATTCAGATAAATGTGAGAAGGCTGACACTCCTATTTGTTACAGATTCAGCAGAGAAAAGCAGCTCGCTGGGTGCGCAATGCCAAGAAAAAAAGCTCAATTCAGTTCATTTTTGTCCCAGTGAAACTCCCAGTGTTTCTGACGGAGAGTAAGTGGGGCTTGTGTCTAGACACTCAGCCTGAGGAATAAGTGAAGAGTTTTAGGGCGAACGTTTTGGCACCACGCGCGCGGCTTTCAGCCATCCAAGCAAAGTGCCGTTTAGGACCTGGTCCTGATGACTTCATCTCCCGCTCCTAGAAATAAACTCTTTTAGCAGCAAATATCACAATCACGTTAATTCTTGTCCTGAAAGTGAAACTCTTACAAATACATATGCATGAGACCAGCCACCAAAACATCTCTGTTCACAACTTTCAGTCATAAAACTGACACTGTGGCGTTCTAGTAAATCCAGCAGCTTTCCAATGTCAAAAGCTGGTTTTGTGGTGCTGCTGCTGTCAGTTCATGTGGCCCTGAATGTTCCTTCTTTTTTAAAATTTTAACCTTTGAAATTAAGGAATATTTGGCTGTTCTTGTTTATACGACCAACACTGAAAAAAAGGGGGGTTGAACACGTTATGGTGAAGTCACATGCATGTTTTGTAGTCTATCTTCTGTATAGTTTTCACCCTGTTAAGGAGATACTAGTGTAAGGCTGTTCTGATTCTCAGCATACGCCTTGTCTTTTCCTTTGCAATTCTCCTGCCCACTTTTCCTTTCCAAGCCAAGTGGTTAGAGGTTAAAGGTTAAGGCAAGACACAGTCTGAGTATCAGATGATAAGTAAGGAAAAACAGATATATATTGTGTCATGGTATTCCTTTTTTAATACACTGACTGTTTTTGAAGTTTTTGAAGTATTTAAACTAAATACAAGCCAAACACAATATTGGTGGCATCTGCACCTCCAGATATTCTTTAGATGTAGAGAAAACCTGCAAATAGAAGAAGTGCAGAACATAAAATAAAAAGAGACTATTTTTCTTTTTTTTCCCCAAGAAAGATTTTAATAACACCAGTTAACTCCAGCTAATTTTCACGAGTATGTATCGGAATTAGTTTTTCTGTTGACTAAGAATAAAAGTATTTGTGCTCCTTGTTTATCATTTGTAATTTTATTGTATATTTATAAATAATTATAAATAGCTTACCTACTTATTAGAGCAGACATTAAAAGAGATGTCTCATGATAACTACCATTAACCATTCTTTTTAGTCGATTTTGGTTTTCTAGTTAAATGTGGGGAAGTTTGGGGGAAGATGTAGTGTATACAAGGTGGTTAAATATTATTCAACAGTGAGAAAACCAGGGGCCACGGACTCCACGTTGGTCAGATGTTGTGCAATGTTGGTTCCTTTATAAAAGTCTGGCTGACAATCAGGGAAATTCTGACAGCTTGATCATGATGCTGAAGCTGGGGATTTTGTTTGCTGTTGCTGTTTTTCTGGAGACGGCCTCTGCAGCCTCTGTAAATATCACATAAAATGTATTTTTCATGTTTACAGACTTTCTTTTGGATATCTCTAAAGGTTTCACTGTGCAGAATATGTTTCAAGTTCGGTTGTGCACTGATAATTCAGCTGTGACTGCGTGATTACAACATGTGTAATTTTGTTACACTAAGTGTTCAAATTGAAACATATTGTGCTCAATTTAATCAGTGTGGTAAAAAACCCAAACATCCATCTTTTTTTATGGCTCACATATTTAGTCCATTTATTGCCTTAATCTCTGTAGCTTGGCGTGGTGCAAACTGAGGGAGGGATGGTTGAGGGTGAAACAATTAGTCTTGGATTATCCCGTTCCATGGACATCTTCAAGGGAATTCCCTTTGCTGACATTCCTGGAAGGTTTGAGAAACCAAAGCGTCACCCTGGTTGGGGAGGTGGGTGGACAGCATTTTTCACTAGATTTGACCTCTTTAACAATTATGTTTGAAACTCACAGAAGCTTTTTCTGCTCATTTCCTTTTAAATATGTTTCATCTTCTGCTTGCAAAGTGAAATAAGTATTCGCTAAGGCCAGCTCTGTGTGAAGAAATATGTAATAATAACATACTTGATGCTTCATGGTAATCTTAAATGATAACACACTACTCTTTTAATGTGTGTTTCTGGTCAGGTGTTCTAAAGGCCACACAGTACAGAGACGAGTGCCTTCAGCTGAACTTCTTCCAGAATAGCTACGTAGGCAGTGAGGACTGTCTGTACCTTAACATTTGGGTTCCTCATGGCAGCTCAGGTAAAGACAGAAGCCAAAAATGTTTATATATTAAATTAGACCAGTGCTAACTGCCTTCATCCTTCTAGTATCTTCTGGTCTCCCTGTCATGGTTTGGATCTACGGAGGAGGCTTCATGATTGGAGGCTCCATGGGGCCTTACTACCTGGATAACTACATGTACTATGGAAAGGAGATAGCAGACAGAGGGAATGTTATTGTAGTGACACTTGGGTACCGTGTGGGACCTATGGGCTTCATGAGCACTGGAGATTCTGATTTACCTGGTAGGTACACACATCTTACAGAACCTGGTACATGCTGGACTGCCAATACAGAAATACTTCCATTTAAATAGTGATTCTTTCTACAAACTTGATTATATTTAATCCTCAGGAAACTACGGTTTGTGGGATCAGCAGGCCGCCATCGCCTGGGTGCACAGAAACATCCGCTCATTTGGAGGCGACCCTGACAACATCACCGTCTTTGGAGAATCTGCAGGTGGAGTTAGTGTTAGCTTCCAGGTGAGAGTATTTGTTCTTTTTCTGACCATCTATCCATAGGTGGAACTCATTTCAAAGCAGATAGTGAAATATGTATTTCTCCTGACATTCCACCTACAGACTCTCACTCCCCACAATAAAGGGATCATCAGGAGAGCCATCTCCCAGAGTGGGGTGGCACTTTGCCCCTGGGCACTCAACAGAAACCCTCGTAGGTTTGCTGAGGAGGTACATAGCAGCTTCTTTACATATAACCACTTTTTTTTTTTTTTTGATCAAATAAGGAAATAATAATAGAAACATGCATAAAACATGGGGGTAATTACAGATAATTTGCACCCACTCTGCAGGTTGCTCGGAAGGTCAACTGCCCAACTGATAACAGAATGGCTTCCTGTCTGAAGATGACTGATCCTGGGACCCTAACAAAGGCGGGAACTGTGAATTTGCTCAGTTCACCTGATCGTAAGGACTACGTTCCACAAAACCTAATTTATACGTGATGAAAACAGTTCTGCTTAAATTACCCACCAAATTATATTCATACTAATTATTGCACAATTTCTGGCATATATATAATGATTTCTGATTGTGTGCATATCTTAGAGCCCCTTGTGTTGAACCTGGAGATAGCCCCTGTGATCGATGGTGATTTCTTGCCGGACGATCCTTCCAACTTGTTCCACAATGCAGCTGAAATTGACTACATTGCTGGAGTCAACAACATGGACGGGCATATGTTCACCAATTTTGATGTTCCATCAGTCAACCTTGATCTGGTTGTCACCCCTACGTGAGTTTGAGTGCTTTGATCAGCTTTGGAGTGATTTGGAATTGCATCATGAAACAATTTCAAACAACTTACACATCGCAAAACGGTAAACCATGATTTGGTGGCAGTAAGGAATTTTATCAGTTCTCTCTTTCTGATTGCAGTAACGATGTGAGGAGGCTTTTGGCTGCCTTGACAAAGGAGAAGGGTGAGTCTGGCCTGAACAATGCCTACTCCACGTATACCTCAAATTGGGGAAGTTTTCCCACCTGGGATACCATCAAGAAAACCATTGTTGATATTGAAACAGACTACATTTTCCTGGTTCCTACACAGGCTGCCCTTTATCTTCATGCTGACCATGCCACGTGAGAATGTGACCTTGAAATACAGATGTCACAGTTTATCTAATTAATTACTTACGAAATAAAAATACATATTTTTTTAGCAGTGGTGGAGTTATCATCACATTAATTTTCCTGTTCTTTTTGTCTCATCAAAGAACTGGTCGCACCTACTCCTACCTCTTCTCTGAGCCCAACCTTCTGGGCGGTCCTTTATTGCCCTACCCAAGCTGGATGGGAGCTGACCACGCTGACGACCTGCAGTACGTGTTTGGAAAGCCCTTCAGCTCACCACTTGTATACTGGCCAAGCCATCGCCGTGTCTCTGACTATTTGATCTCCTACTGGACCAACTTTGCCAAAACTGGGTATAATTCTGCAAACACAGATTTTTGCGTCAAAGAAATCAAACAACTGAATCACTTATTGTAATACAAATTAAAAACACATCAGTGATGTTTTCAATTTCTCTGATCAACAGAGATCCTAACAAGGGAGATTCAGCCGTGCCTGCTACATGGCCAACATTCACCAGAAGTGGTGAAAAGTTCCTGGAGATCAATTCTGACATGAACCAGAATTACATAAGGCAGGAAATGAGGCTGCGTTATGTGCATTTCTGGACCAGCATCCTGCCCAGCCTTCCCACAGTCACCTCTGAATAAAGGGCATGTACTATTCACTGTGGACATGTGCAGACATGTAGATCTAAATAAAGTATCAGTATCAGTGCTAGTTCATGAAAAATAAACATATTAGAGAAAATATGGTTGTCTTAGTTTTATTTGATCAACTATCAGGGGTTTCTATAATGTTTTCATCATATCTATTTTAATTCTTTCTTTTTGATTATATTATCCCTCTGTTCAGCACTTTGGCAGACACTTGATGTGCTTTAAATGTGCTAAATAAAGATGACTTTTGAATTTGCACCTGAAGCTCTAAATATGTGGAGACAAAAGGGCTAGCAAGCTAATGATAGCTTCATACCTTGCAAAGTTAGTTTAAGCACCCTTAGCTCAAAGGCCAGTTCAATTCAATTCAATTCATGTTGTTAATACAACAATATACACAGTATACAGCGAATCGAAATGCCATTTCACCCAAAGCCGCCCATGGTGCATTTATAAGAATATCAAAATATATCTGCAACAGATATAAAACTAGAAATTACAAATAATAATAACTCACAAAATTTAAATAAAATGAAAAAGATAAAAAGGCCCTAATACTAACTATATCTATGTAAGATAAACAAGGACAGGACAAGAGACAATACAGCTCAGAGTGCTTTAACACTGGGTTAAATTTTCTACGGTTCCTCATATTTTTCTCTTCTTAAAAAGTGAAATGGTTCCTTTTTTTCTGTGTTTAGTGATTTTGTGGTCCCAGATACCGATCATGTCACCTCCCAATGCCCACATTCATAATGGGTATCTCACTCAGCAAATTTGGCCACCTCATCCTTAAAAGATAATTCACCTGTTATTATGTCACGAAGGGAGACAGCGATTTGACTTGTGTAAGAAATGTGTCAGCTAGTAGGATTTTATTTTCTCCTCCAGCGCCGGCAATATTAGCATCGAATGCATGATGCACATCTCTTATTCTAGCACATCCCAAAGGTGCTCAATTGGATTTAGGTTTTGTTTTTGTGGAGGCCATTTAAGCACATTGGACTCAATTGGAAACCAATTTGAGATGACCTGGGCTTGTAGTCTTTGGCCTGTAGAATACCTGACCAGAAACACACATTAAAAGAGTTGAATATTACATTTGAAAAAACATCAGGATACGTTATGTATATTAGTCTCATTGTGCTTTATCTCTTTAGCTGGTGCAGACCGAGGGCTTCAGCCTTCCCACAGTGGGCTCTGAAGAAGGAGCATGTGCTGTCCACTGTGGACATGTGCAGACATGTTGATCTAAAAGTATCAGTATCAGTGATAGTTCATTAAAAATTAGCATAGCAGAGACAAATATGGTTGTCTTAGTTTTATTTGATCTATTTGAATTTACACCTGAAGCTCTAAATATATATATGTGGAGATGCCAGGGCTAGCAAGCTAATGATAGCTTCATACCTAACAAACCTAAAAGTCAACTCCTCTGATGTTTGACATCAACAAGGCATTTTTCACCCAGAGAACTGCTGCTCACTGGTCATTTTCTCATTTTCAGACCATGCCTTTGAACCCTAGAGATGATTGTGAGGGAAACTCCCAGTAGATCAGCAGTTTCTGAAATAGGATAGCATCAACAACCAAGTCATATTCAAAGTCACTTAAATTGCTTTTCTTTGCCATTTGGGGGTCAGCAGGTCATCTGGACCATGCTTACATTCCTAAACGCAATAGTTGCTGTCATGTGATTGGCTGACTAGATATGTGGCAGGTGAGTGTCATGCACATGCAGACACTGTTGCTGTATATGCATGGACCCCATAGGTGTATAGATTATGTCACAGATAAAATCAGTAGCCGTGGAAAAGCACATAAGAGATAACGCTGACTCAGCAAATTTGCACTTTATAGTAGAAATAGTTATTAATTGTAGGCTACAATAAAGGTAGTTACAGTTTAGTTTTGAAGCATTCAAAACATAATGGTTAACTTTTCAGATTGGCTAGAGGAGTGTGACTCTGTGCACAGTCTGACAGCTGTGTAAACTCAATAGAGGATGGTTTCCTGATAAATAGTGGGGGAAAACTCACAAGTCACACGTGAAAGATTAATCACTTGCATGTCTTACGAAGGCTCTGGTCAGGACTGTAACACAATCTGTCTGTTTTGTTTGTGTGTTTTTTTGAACCAGCTCTCTATTTTTGAAGTAATTCATTAAATTAAAAAACGAGATGCCAAACATACTACTAGTAGCCTTCTTTGCATGTCCAGAATCAGACTGTCATTATTTGTCTGCGTGAAATATTTCAAAATACATCCTGACCTGTGGTCATTCTTACACATTAGGCAACTTACATGAACATTTGGCTAAATTTGTCTCTCTGCTCACTGAGTCTAAAACAACTTATTTTCCTTCTCGAAAATATGGAAATTAATGATATAATGATATGATACACGGGAAGTATTTGGGAAGGTGTAATGTACACAAGGTGGTTAAATATTATGTAACTGTGAGAAAAGCAGGCCCACGAACTTCACACAGGTCAGATGTTGTCCAGGGGAGGAGTCCGCTTTATAAAAGTCAGGGTGACAATCGGTGCCATTCTGCCAGTTACTCATGATGCTGACGCTGGGGATTTTGATTGCTGTTGCTTTGTTTCTAGAGACGGCCTCTGCGGCCTCTGTAAGTGTTACACAAAATGTGTATTTTTCATGTTTACAGGATTTTTTGTCATCTTGTTGTGCAAAGACTATTTAGCTACAAACGTATCAACATTTTTTTTTATCTCATTGTGCTTTATCTCTTTAGCTTGGTGTGGTGCAGACCGAGGGAGGGAAGGTTGAGGGAAAATCGAAGAGTCTGGGATCAGGCCGATCCATGGATATCTTCTTGGGGATTCCCTTTGCTGATGCTCCTGGAACATTTGAGAAACCAAGGCCTCACCGTGGTTGGGATGGTAGGTAGACTGATTAAGTTTCTCATCAGTCTTTAGCTGTTATCTCTGAAACTCTCAGCAGCCTTTTCTGCATGTCTCCGGTTAACTTTAATCAGTCAATAGAAAATTACTTCTACTACTTGCAAAGGTAGGCAAGCTAAGACCTGCGCTGTGTGAAGTAACATACACATGTATCCTGATAATTTTTCAAATGTAATATTTAACTCTTTTAATGTGTTTCTGGTCAGGTATTCTACAGGCCACAGACTACAAGCCCAGATGCCTTCAGTTGAACCTTGTGATGACTGACACCATCGGCAGTACAGACTGCCTGTACCTTAACATCTGGGTTCCTCATGGCAGCTCAGGTAAAAACAGAAATGCACAAAAGTTTATTTTAGTGCTGGGCAATGATGAAATTTTTTAAATTGTGATCGCATGAATTGCATGATTCTCTGCGAGAACACGCAGGAAAAGGCCGCAGGTCGGACTCAAACCCAGGCCCACTGCTCTCCAGCCATACACCTGCTCACCCACTGAGCTAAACCGGCACCCATAGCACTGCTATATGAGAAGTGCACATCTCATATAGCGGATGTGCTATATGAGTTAGCAACGTTGCTATCAGTTAGCAACGCCTTTAAAGAAATAAGGTGCTTTTTAACAGCACTATTTCCTTAACACAGTAGCAGTTAAAACACTTCTTGTCGATCTCAACATAAACATGAATCTAATCAGATCCAACAAAGAATCACGAGCATAACTTTATAACAGGCACCTTTTGATCAACAGCAAGTTAACATTTATAAATATGTTGATTTTTTTCAGGTACCACCAGAAACATTTTCTGTTGTCAGGGAGATGTTCAAGATCATTTACTGTCAAAGGACTTTTATTCTGTGAAGTCTGTTTATTCTTGATTTCTGGTGGAGAATGAGAATCCCCCCCCCCCCCCCCCCCGCCCCAAAACCCACCTTCACTAATCTAGATTGAGTTGACAAAATTTACTGCATTTATCTATTCCTCTAAATTGAAATTTTCTTACTCTTTGCCACTCTCTTCTGTTTTCGCTGCAGTCAGAGCATGCAAACGCAGCTCCCACTGTTCATCAATATAATGTACTGCAACTCTCAGGTAATTATGGTTACCTAGTGACATCCACTAGATTCCAGAGGGAGCAACAGCTAGTGCACATAATGACACAGTTGCTTTCATAGTGCTCTCCTTTTTGTACAGCTTGTGAATTCTGGTGTGTCTTGAGGGAGGCTCATCAGACCGACATCTTCCACGATAATAATTGACTTGCAGTTTGTAGCTAGCCACTTTGTTATGGCGATTGTTAGCTTCTCCCGTTTTGTTTAACTATACTTCTCCTACAAGCTGCATCCAATGTAGTCTGTCGATCCTCCTGCCACTGTTTGTTTGAGTGGGTGTTTTGCTGGCATCAATAGCGTGTAATGCATTTAAGTGATACTTCAGACTTGAAGTGCAGTGGTCCCTCGTTTATCGTGCAAGTTACACTCTAAAAATAACCAGCGATAGGTGAAATCCATGAAGTAGTCAGCTTTATTTTTTACAGTTATTATAGATGTGTTAAGGCTGTAAAACCCCTCACTACACGCTTTAGACACTTTTCTCAGACAGACATGAACATTTTCACACTTTTCTCTCTTGTTTAAACACTCTCAAAGTTCAAACCTTCGTAGAAAAATAAATCCAGTATTATAGAATGAAACCAAAGATCAAACCCTGTTTAATGCGCCTTATAATCTGGTGTGCCTTATGGTCCAAAAAATACAGTAACTTATACCTTCCTTCAGCATATCCAGAAGTCCAACTTTTTGTGCGGTGGTTAGCATCTTCCTCTGCCTTTTGGGTGCTACCACAGGTGCCTTTGAAAAAGGTTTCGTTGACACTGTTGTGTTTGTTGGGGAGATAACTTACAAACATACAGTACAGCACGTAAGAGTCATACTGCTAGCGATCAAAGATTTATGTTAATTTGACAAGCTGAACACATTCTGTACTGTACAGGAGACACGGCATGAGATTGATTGACAATGGTCTACAGTCAATGAGAACGCAGAATACAATGCGCAGGGGGAAAAAAGGATGCAAAATTGCACACACATAAAAAAAAATCTGTGAAACAGCGAGGCTGCAAAAGGTGAACCGCGTTATAGCGAGAGACCACTGTACTCCGATGATAAGAAAACTCAACTTTGCAGCTCTTACAAATAACTTTAGTTCTATCAACTCTGCCCTGCAGTACTATCAAGCCCACCATAAATGATCTCATTGGTTGAGATGCATAATGTCACCCATTTCAAGCCTGCACAGATCAACATCCCATCCCTCCTGTGACCCGTGGCTTTTTATGTTCTGAGGCAGTTAGCATGGACCTTCAAAATAAAATAATTGTCGTTATTAATCAATGAATGCGTTGATGTGATAATAACGCATTAACTTGCGCAGCCCTAGGTTATTTGTTTATTTTTTAATGTAAATTAGACAAAGACTAAATTTCACTAACTTTGTCCTCTAGTATCTGCCGGTCTCCCTGTCATGGTTTGGATCTATGGAGGAGGCTTCCTGGTTGGAGGCTCCATGGGTGCGAACTTCCTGGATAATTACCTGTACAGCGGACAGGAGATTGCAGACAGAGGGAATGTTATTGTAGTGACGGTGGGGTACCGTGTGGGAACACTGGGCTTCCTGAGCAGTGGAGACTCTGGCTTGCCTGGTAAGTTACACACACTTTACAGAGCCTGGTACATGCTAGGTTGCCATTTAAAAAATACTTCCATTAAAGCAGTGATTCTTCTCATGAGCTGAAATATATTTGATCCTCAGGAAACTACGGTTTGTGGGATCAGCAGGCTGCCATTGCTTGGGTACACAGAAACATCCGCTCATTTGGAGGCGACCCTGGCAACATCACCATCTTTGGGGAATCTGCAGGTGGAGCTAGTGTTAGCTTCCAGGTGAAAATACATTTCCACAGATATGTATATATACACACATATATCAAAATCCTTGGTTGTTCGAACCAGTGACCATATTTGGACAAGATTATAGAGTTTTGAGCTATAAACTCACACTGGCAACTTAGTTTGCAAGGAACTGAAGAAGCGAATTCCTGCACAAACTGTTTGCTAAAATAAAAACACTGTAAGCAGTACAGCAACACCACAGTCAACAGATCAAATTTAGTAATTTATGTTGAGGTGACACTTACAGCAGACCTAGACCTGGTTCTCACCCATCTGCTACAGTGGTTACAATTGTTGGCTTGCTATTTGCACTGGAAACCATAAAGTTGTTGCACAAGATCAGACTAAGTATTCTTCCTAACCTTCCACCCACAGACTCTCACTCCCCACAATAAAGGCATCATCAGGAGAGCCATCTCCCAGAGTGGAGTGGCACTTTGCCCCTGGGGAATCAACAAGAACCCTCGCAAGTTCGCTGAGGAGGTACATAGCAGCTTCTCTGGATATAATCACTCTTTCGGAACAAATAATAGGAATACAAAATCTGTGTAAACAGCTTTAACAATAGCACATAATTATTAATTTACACCCACTCTGCAGGTTGCTCAGAAGGTCAAGTGCCCAACTGATAACAGAATGGCTGCCTGTTTGAAGATGGCTGATCCTGGAGCCCTAACACTGGCAGGCACTATCAGTTTGTCCGGTTCACCCGATAGTAAGGATTACATTCCACACAGCCTACTTTACATTCTCATTTTAGACACGATGAAAGCTTTTCTGACAAGATTGCTCACAAAGTTCAATGGGATACAAGCAAATCCAACAGTTTAAACTATATGCTGGCTAACACAGTATATATAAAACAAAGTTTGTTCTGCATATAGTACATGTTCTAATTGTCTGCATTTCTCAGACCCCATTGTCTTCAACCTGATCCTGTCTCCTGTGATTGATGGGGACTTCTTGCCAGAAGATCCTTCCCACTTGTTCCACAATGCAGCTGAAATTGATTACATTGCTGGAGTCAATGACATGGATGGGCATATTTTCACTGCTTTAGATGTTCCGTCAATCAACTCAGATCTAATTAGCACCCCTATGTGAGTTTGAGCCATTTGATCAGTTGAAACAATAACAATGCCAACATGGATGTAACACTATATCAAACCTTAGGTGACAGTAAGGTGTTTTATCAGACCTTAATCCTCACTTTCGGATTTCAGTGACGATGTGAGGAGGCTCTTGGGAGCGTACACAAAGGAGAAGGGCACGGTTGGTCTGAACAATGCCTACTCCACCTATACTTCAAACTGGGGAAGCAATCCCAGCCAGGAGACCATCAAGAAAACCATTGTGGGAGTAGGAACGGACTACATCTTCCTGGTTCCTACACAGGCTGCCCTTTATCTACATGCTGACCATGCCACGTGAGAATATTATCTTGCAATACAGATGTCACAGTTTAATGAGATAATAGTGGTCTCAGTAAAATTTCATTCATATAAAGTAAATCCGTTGGGCATCTTTCTTTGCCTTTAGACAACAATTCTGAGGGCAAAAGAGCCAAACGGGACAGGCCAAAAAAAAAAAAAAAAAAAAAAAAAAAAAATTTCATTCATATAAATAATTACAGAAATGAAAGTCAAATAGTTTTTGTCAGTTGTGTAGTTATTGTCACATCAATGTTTTTTCTCATTAAAGAACTGGGCGCACCTACTCCTACCTCTTCTCTGAGCCCAACCGTATGGGTGGTCTTATCATGCCCTACCCAAGCTGGATGGGAGCTGACCACGCTGACGACCTGCAGTACGTGTTTGGAAAGCCCTTTACCACACCACTTGGATACTGGCCAAGCCATCGCCATGTCTCCGGCGCCATGATCTCCTACTGGACCAACTTTGCCAAAACTGGGTATAATTCTGCAGACACAAACGATTGTCAGAGTATCACAGAAACCAAACAACTAAACCAAGTATTGAAATATAAATCAAGCTGCTGTATTTATGTTTTACTTTTTTCTTTTTATGTCCACAGAGATCCCAACAACGGAGGCTCAAGCGTGCCTGTTAACTGGCCAACGTTCACCAGAAGTGCACCAAAGTTCCTGGAGATCCATTCTGATATGAACAACAACTACGTGCAACAGAAAATGAGGATGCCTTACGTGAATTTCTGGACCAGGATCCTGCCCAGCCTTCCCACAGTTGTTTCAGAATAAGCATCATGTGCTGTCACCTGTGGATATGTGTAGACAAGTATTGCATCACTAGCTCATAAAAAAATAAATGGATAGCAGACAAAAATACTAATCTGTTGGGTTTATATGATCATGTGTTTGGATTTACAATATGACCAGGGGTGCACATAAGTGGTCCGCAGGTGTGCATTTTCTGTCAAAATAAAAGACGCGCACCAGATAAGAAGTTGCAACACGCGTTTGCGTACATAAGATTTTCTGGAGGAGGACAAACATTTGTTTAGAACTCTTAAAGATGTCCAAGAAGCAAGCTCCTTTACGTAATTACTTTGGTGTTCTTCCACCTCCAAAGAAATGTCAGAAGGAGTCCGAACTGCAAAAAGTATTCTCGGAAAAGGGGTTGCAGGAGGTGAGCTGGCTTCAAACAAATGATGAACACACAGAGTTTTGGTGCAGAATATGCAGTGAAAAAACCACTCTAGCAGACAAAAACAGTGGTTATCGTTCCCACCAACTTGTACCCGAGTATACACACTATCTCACTCTGTCTCTCTCTCACACAGACACACACTGTGTAAATGCAAAAATTGTATAGTACAGGAATAATCAACAGTATTAACTGTATCATTCCAGTGCCATGAACAGCAATCTCAAACGGAAGTTGGGTGAAGTCCATTAACTACAGGTCTTCACTGTGGTCACTGTACCAAACCAGCACACTAATGAATAGAATTCCTCATTCAATAACTATTTCTAATGGACCAGCTTCTCGATATATCCTACATACATCAGTCCTTCCAAAAAACAAACTATTGTTGAATCTGAATGTCATCTTTCTGGCTTTGCACTCAGCAAAGTAATTGACAACATTACTCAAGTCCAAATTTCTAGTGGTATACTTATCTTGCACTCTTTTGTCCTATATGTAAATGTAATTTATAACTGCGCCAACAAACTACTTCATGATCCATTCACCAAAAAACAAATTGTTTCATAGTTGATGTCAAGAGGTTCATTGGGCTTTTCCACAAATGACAGTGTTAGACAGACAGTTAGGAAGTACATGTAATATACTTCCCACTATGCCCCAAACCATTAAAACTAGGGGTGTATGGCGTTATTTTTGTGCCATTATTCTGAGCGCATGTAAAAAACATTTGCAGGTGCACGTGTTGCATTTTGAGGAGAAATTTATTTTGAGTGAAGAAAAGCTAAATTTGAGTGAACAAAACTCGTTGCTGTGTGCAAAACATGTATTTCAGTGTTTGCTATTATCCATACACACAATAGCAGCCCCTCTCGCTCAGTTTTTGCATTTGCGCTCGCTCCCTTAATCGATGTAATCAACTTTAATTTAATGCAAGTGTAAAACAAATGCACAGAAATCAATTATTTTTCTACAATAATTAAATAGACTCAACATCTTTCTTCAACAGAACTGCAGACTGCACAGATGGTACCTTCCCAAAGGATAAAGTACTATAGCTTACTAGGATGTATATTAGACTTATTAGTTACTATATACAATAATGGATTTCTATACATTTAATCAGATGGCCACTTTTGTTGTAAAATTCAGATAATTATTTATTCAAAGTTTTTAAATGACATAACAAAGAAAAATATTTCTTTGTGCCCCCCTTTCCCTGTTAATGCCCAACCTGGCCCCTGCACAGTTACCAGCCGTCAGCTATGTAGAAAAGGATCCTGGTGTTATTTGTCTCTCAGAAACAGTTCATAACTTCATAACTTATCCATGTCACCTAAAAGGAAAACCTGTTTCTCCATCACCTGTTCAGCTGTGATGATTCAGTAAGGACATCTCCTGGTTTCATCTTCATGTTTCCCTCTCACCAGATGTCCAAACAGATATCATGACCAGCAGCTTTTACAGCTGTGGCTCCAGCAAACCTCAGCTGATACTAGAAAGTAATATTAAATACATTCTAACAACAGCTTATCATGCTTAAACGCGCTGCTGTTTATCCGCTGGTCTCCTCTTTCTAGCGCAAAGTGGGTGATAAACAAACAAGAAAGACGGGACTTGTGGCAGAAAAGCCGATCAGCTGATCATTGATCAGTTTCATGCTTGAAGTAATAACCGGAGAGGAAGGGGGAGTGAATGAGAGAAGTAGATGCAACTGCGCAGCAAAGACAAAAATGTCTATTTTTTAATTCTAGCTGAAGTACGGGACAAATCGCTTCCTTTTCACCTCAATACAGAACTCCGATGGCCAGTCCAGCTGGGGCTCAATATATCAGTTATCAGTTATTAAGCTTAACGTGGAAATACTATGCAAACATTCAGGGATGAACTTACACACTTGTTTTACTTCTCTGGGATAGTTTTCGCCGAGATGAAATGCCGCGTGTATGTAGCGTGTAGCGAAGCTCCAAATACTCCAACAGACCACCGACAGGTCTCGCAGACAACAGCCGCTCTATCACGTGACACATACTGCTCCGATGCGCCGAGCTGGGTTACGCCAAGTAGCGCGGTTTGTGAGGTGATTTTGTGATACTTCGGATCGGATTACATTTTTTATTTCTCTCTGATATCCGATCCAGTAATTTAGGTCAGTATCGGACCGATACCGATACGTAATATCAGATCGGTCCATCTCTATCACAAATATTAGATCTTGAAACCACATTATCAAAACAAAGATTTTTTTTTCTTTTAGGTATAACAGTTACATAATTGGTAAAATATACTATTTTGTGTTTTACCTGTCCCTTTCTCTCCTACACTACTGATAACTATTGGTCTCTCCCAGAGTCAGTGACCTAGTGGATACGGTACTTCCAGAATGAATGAAACAGGCATGACAGGAAAACAACAACAAAAAAAAAATGGTAATGCGTACCGTATTTTTTGTACCACAAGGCACACCAGATTATAAGGTGCATTAAGCGAAACAAAACAGTCAGATAAGTCAAACTTTACTCAATTCATTCTTCTTGCTTCCTCCACTTCCGTACTATTGATTCATTAATGTTGAATTCTCTTGCAGCTGCTCTATTCCCATGTTGTTGCAGTATATTAATGACTAACCTCGTATTGTGGATGGATTATCTCAGTTGTTCTCCCAACTGAAGTTTGGTCCGTTTACAGCATCTTACCATGCAACTGCATTTGTCCCTAACTATTGGGAACCCTTGGAACTTGGAAAAAAGTTAGCGTTCATCCTCCAGCTTTACTGTTTAGTAGAGGTGGGAATCACCATACATCCCACGATACGATATTATCACAATACTTAACGCACAATACGATATTATTGCAATTTTTAAAAATATTTTGCGATATTCAGAGTCTGTACATAAAGGTAAACTTTATCAATATTCATTTTATCTAATATCAAATTCTCGCACTCAGTCTTTCTCTCATTTCAGTCAGTTTTATTGTTGACAAACTTGAACGGTTTGTATTACAGTCTAGTCCAACTTAACTGAATGCAACCATCTGGTACAATTATAGCTATTCTGAACTATGCAATTTTGAAAACTATGCAGCCCATTCAGCAACTGAAGAATTTGAAAGTAAATTAAAACAAAATATAATTTTGCATTAAATAAAAAAGAAACTAGCAAGCTAACTTCTTGTTAACTTCTAACTCCGTTAAATTTAATAAATTCTGTTTTCATGGATCCCTGGCCTGTTAAACTTAATTGTTACACCTGGTAAAGCAGCAACGCTGATCATTTTATTAAAGGTGAAAGAATTTAGATGGTTTTTAACTCTCAGTGATGCTGCAGTGTTCGTTTGACTTTGGGACCTGAAACAGACGGAGTTTTGGACCCAGATTACTCCGCGAGGTTCCTGACTACAATAGCCGTAATGCTCCGTAGTGGTGTGCGATACTGCATATTTTGGTATTGAGCCGATACCAAGTAAATACGGACCTGTATCGCCGATACCAATACCAATACTTTTCAATAAATAAGATGGGTGTGTTCTTGAATTGCTAAATCTCAATTAATTTTCATGACCTTCAGTGTTTTTTGTGTTTCCTTTTTATTATTAAATAGTTAAAACCCAGGACATAATTTAGACAAAGTTTATAATTGACCCTGTGCACGAGAAAATGCTAACTTCTAAATCATGTCCAAAACTCGAAAAATGGAAAGGTCGTGTTAAGTTACAAAGAGCAGAAGGTGGGAACACTCACCACTGTTGTGTCATAAAAAATCTAATGATCAATTTTGATGTATAAAGCGTTTAGATCGATCAGTTGTTTACATCACTCAACACAAGCAGAACTGCATTACTGCAGCAGAAGACACATCATCCACATTCAGAAGCACATCTCTGTATAGTGTCAGTTATTATGATTTAAACAGGCAGCATTCAAACTACAGGTGAAGAATAGTCAAACCAGATGTTTCTCCCATTATGTCGATATCAGCTAGTCAAGTACACACCTACACAGCATGTTAACAAACCGTGAAAAAAGCCACACAAAAAATGAATGATTGCTGGTAACGGTTTCTATACATTAGTATTTACGAAGGGTATGTTGTGACTTACCTTAAAAATTACAGCGGTCCCTCGCTAATAACGTGGTTCACCTTTCACCTCGCTGTTTTGCAGTTTTTTAGTGCAAGTTTGCATGCTTACTTCTTTTTACATCACATTGTGTCCCGCATCCTGATCGCTGCAGACGATCTCCTCCATGACGTCTCTCCTGTACAGTACAGAATCGCTGCATCGATCGCTAGCGGTGTGACTCTGAAGTGCAGTACTGTATGTCCACGATGTCCACCAAACGTTTTGCACCGTCAAAAAATAAAATTGGCTACGGGGAAAAAATATTGACAAGTCGATGAACATCATTTACGGATATATTGGGTAAATGCCTAAGACATCTATAGAAATGTAAATCGCTGTTTGATTCATTCATTTGCTTAACTTGTTTTGGACCGTAAACAGGGCGTGAATAGGACACCGGAAACAAAGCTCCCCACAGGAGTTTCCGCACCAGAAGTAGCATATGCTAACGTGCACATAGTCAATTAAATAGAAAATGCTTGTGACGGGGCGTGGCCTGCAATGCCACTGCAGGTGAGAAATACTCACCTGTACGGCATCTACAATCACGCCTTGAAGGCTTAAAACCTGTTTAAACTCAACTGAGAGCTAAAACTCAGCAGAGGGTTCAAAGCTGTGTGCCAGTGACTGAATATCAGCCGCTGATAAAGTGGGTTTGCCTATAAAGTGCTCTGTAGGGAAACAAGCACCAGCAGCTCTGCGCTCAGGAAACAAACCATATTTACTTACATGTCTGTCTCACCTGCTCTTGTTCCATTTCTGTTTTGTCCTCATTCTCCATCTCCCTCTCTGTTCCTCTCTCTCTCCCTCTTTGTGCTGACAATCAAGCCAAACACCAACATCATCAAATATAAAGTTGAAAACAGGTTTTTAGGTTGATAAATATAAAAAAACATAATTGTTAACTTTAAGAGTAAAGAGAGAAACTATCTGTATTTCTTAATTGCACATGGCACCAAATTGTATTCAAAATTGAGCCACACTTATGGAGCTCCACAGTTCTTTTCCTGGTGTTTTGGTTGACATCTCTTGATTTTCCCATGTCATAGAAACAGGCTCTGTGTTTTGCCTTATATGCATCCACAGGTGTGCCACCAGTTTACTCACATGGACTCTACTAACCTATCAGAAGCTTCTTCAGCTCAGAATGGAATCGTCTGGAGTTTCTTATTAATTAACAACAAACTTGGTGTATATGTACTCCTACATTTGATGAAAGTGATAAAAAATAGACAGCTCTGTCTCTCTTTATTCTGACATTTAACTAATTCAAAAGATATTTCAATATTTATTTATCCAAAACAAAACAAGTTTACTCTAAATCAGGGGTCGGCAACCCTGGGCACGCGTGCCATAGTTGGCACGCAAAGGGTTAACTGATGGCACGGCCATAGCTGGACTGGCCATCGGGCATACCGGGCATTTGCTCGGTGGCCCGATAATTTTTATATATTTTTTGTAACGGTATAAACAATGAAAGGTGTTGGATTGGCCAGATGCTGGCCGGTGTGTAAAAATAACTCAGTTGTTTGGTAGTGGCATCGCGGAGCTTCCACAGATTCAGTAAAATTAACAAGTGGTGGAGGCCAGCACTTGGATGAGGGAGATTGGAGGCAGGAGGAGGAGAGACCCGAGGCGGGGCGGTCCGAGTGTCAGGTGAACTGAACTTCAGGTAAGAGGTTATGGCCTGCAGTCTATCTGGGTCAGATATAAACCAAGTTTAGGTGGAGTTTATTTTCGTTGTGCTGACTTTTTACAGCCAGTTACAATAACTCGTACTGCGTTCTAGCTAGCATGACGGAGTTTCTATACAGCTGGGTGGGTGCTACTATGTTACTGATAGTGAACTTTGTTTTATTCATAAGGTTAGTTAGTAGAGTTGCCAACGGCTCCTTAAAAAAACGGAATTGTCCCACATTCAGAGAAATTATTGTGCGTTTCATGTTGAGCTGAGAGGGGACGCAGTTTGTCCCGGATTTCAGCTACAATGAAAAAAGACACAAAGGTGGAGTTATTCTTTGTCTTTGCTGCACAGCTGCCTCTTCTTCTCCTCTCATTCTCTCCTGTTGCTACTTTAATCATGAAATTGATCAATGATCAGCTGATCGGCTTTTCTCTCTTGTTTGTTTATCGCTCACTTTGCGCCAGAAAGAGGAAATTGCTGGATGTCACGCTAAACAACAGCAGCACGTTTAAGCTTGATCAGCTGTTGTTAGAATTTATTTAATATTAATTTCTAGTATCAGCTGATGTTTGCTGGAGCCACAGCTGTAAAGCTGCTGGTCATGATATCGGTTTGGATATGTGGTGAGAGGGAAACATGAAGATGAAACCAGGAGATGTCCTTACTGAATCATCAGAGCTGAACAGGTGATGGAGAAACAGGTTTACCTTTTAGGTGACATGGATGAGTTGAAGGGAAGTTATGAACTGTTTCTGAGAGACAAATAACACCAATATCATTTTCTAAGTAGCTGACAGCTGGTAACTGTGCAGGGGTGGGTCTAGCAAAGTTTTGCCAGGGGGCCAGGTGGGGTGGCGGCATTAACAGGGAAAGGGGGGCACAAAGAAATACAGCCCGGGCTGTTTTTTTGTCCCAGTCCAGCCCTGGGCACGACATGCACTGAATTAATCTGAGAAGGTGCATCACATCGCAAATCAGCTCGCATAGACACATTAGTTGTGCCTCTTCTTAATGACGGTATCTTAACTAACAACCCCAACTACCAGATTCAACTTGTAATTGGCTAAAAATAACTTAGCCTACTGGTGAGAGGGACGTTGCTAGCTTTCCACATTCTGACACTTCAAAGCTTCAGGAGCTTTCCGCTCAGCACAGCATCAGCACCACGAAAATACACGGATACATCCGTAGACTCGAGACACAATGCATTTTTGGGACTTTCAGGTGTATGGACCAATGTTTTATTTTCTGATCAAACCAGAAAGCTTTAATGAGCAGCTGGGTTTGTCTCGCATTAACTGGCTGGGTTAATGCCAGTTAATGCAACATCGAAGCAGCTAGAATCCACAGCTGTGCGTGTTCATGGAGCTTTCATTTTCACCTGCTGGACATCACTACCTGACAAGTTTAACTGTCTTCAGAACATTGCAGAGGCCTTATTGACAGTATTTGGCTCTACATATCTGTGTGAGCAGATTTTCTCTCACATGAGTGTCCTCAGGTCTGAATGCTGGACACTCGGAGACCTGTGTCTCTGAGTGGGAGACCAGAGATCACATTAACATGTGTGTCTCTGTATTAACAGACATGCCATATTGGCCCAGTTTATTTTTCTTATCATTCTTGGGAGGAGACCATAAATAGCATTTGTATTTTCTGTTGTACAATTCATTTGCTGTTATGGATAAAAAGTGTCTTTTTGTTTCAAAATAGCTGATAACTATTCGCTGATAACATCTTCAAACAAATATAATTCTATAAAGTAGTTCTATATAGTGTGTAAGTGCTAATATAGAGCGTTATTAAATTTATTGCTAATGCAATCATATGGCACACTGACCTCTGAGGAAAATTTAAATGGCACTCACCATCAGAAAGGTTGCCTACCCCTGCTCTAAATTGATGTTGTACAGTAAAAAAATGTTCTTGTGTTTTCCATAAAGTGTACGTAAATATCTGGTTTAAACTGTGAATATACTGCTGTGTATTGAAATTCCTCTTGTTTTGCATAGAAATATACTGAACAACATACGAAGCATAATATAGAAAATAACATCTACCAGAGTTTTTTCTTTGAAAGAAGCTCCTTATGTCCATTCTTGTATATCAGTACATTACTGAAACTGATTTATTTAGCCGTGGAGGGTAACAACTGAAAATATGAAATAAACACACGTAAGCTAAGACTCTCTAAAGAAGCAGCATTGTTGTTGATCGGCTTTTCATTTCGCCATTTGTTGATTCACTTGAACAAGTAACGTAATATGGGTCAAGTGATCAGTTTGATATCAATCTTTCGTGATACACCGTCATATTTACATTATTTGTACAGTATGAATGATTTGCTTTGGTACCTGGTCGAACTTCAGTTTTCCTCTGTCTGCCTGTCTCCACTTCTCCAACAGCAAACTCGCAGGCAGCAGCTCCCCCCGCCCCCTCGCTCAGTCGTTTAGTGTCTGAGCTCGGATCATACCAATATTAGGGGGGATTTACGCACAGTCGTAAATTCCCACAGTGTGCACTACAATATTGTGTGTAGTTTTTGTTTTATACAGTTGTCAGCCAGGCATCTAACTATGAAAAAATTACACTCCAAAAGACGCCAGGCTTCTGAAAAAACAACCCGGGCTTAAGCCCAGTAAGCCACCCCCCCACCCCAGCTCCGCTACTGCTCCCAGCCCATTGTTCCCAGTGTTGCCTATATTTAGCGAGTTTTCAGACCCCTTTAGCGACTTTTTTTCTAAAAAGCGACTAGCAACAAATCTGGCGACATTTTCTGGTGTTATTGGAGACTTATTTATGACGACGTTTTGACGTGAAATGCTTATCGCTTTTACGCTAAATAAGCAGTGGTGCTGCCGTGGGCACCTCGCCAGTGCCAAAGCGCTCACGGACGGAGGATAGTCCTCCCCCAGCTGCTATCAGGGCACGAGACGTTCACACCTATGCGTCCAAACTGCAAATTAAAGTGCGTATGAGTGAAGCCGCTGCTCCGCACTGACTGTAACGCAGTCAGTTCTTCTTTTACTGTGATGCTGTTTTGTGGATCACAAGGTTTAAAACTACTTATTAGTGATGTGCGATACCACTGATTTCCTTTCCGATCTGATACCAAGTAATTTTCAGGGTGGTATCGACGATACTGATCCGATACCGATACTTTGTACAAAAACGTATTTTATTTATTGTATCTCAAATTATAGCATCATAATGATTGCAGGACATCAGATTACTTGTTCTTATCACTTAATGCAGAGTTCATCATATATAAATAAAAAAACTGAAGTTGTGGCTATCTGAACACCTTGCCTGCCTGCAGCACTAAAGGACTCCGTGAGAGACGTCTGTCTCGCCCTAGCAGCACCTGTCCCTCTCTTCCTCTTCAGTTCGCCTCAACATACGCTTGTCATATTCTGTGATATGATTTACTCTGAGGTGTTTGACAAGGTTAGTGTTGTTGCCACAACCATACATGCCAACCCTCGCGATTTTTCCGGGAGAATACCGAATTTCAGTGCCCCTCCCAAAAATCTCCTGGAGCCACCATTCTCCCGAAATTTTCCCGATTTTCCACCCGGACAACAACATTGAAAAACCATATCGCAGAATTCATAGCGCGGCCCAGCCAATTCCAGTTTCCAACAACGGTGGCAGCTACTTAGTTTTAATATTACTCTTATTTCTCTTTCTGGGTCGCAAAAAACCTTTTAACATATTTACACAGAATGTAGCTGTGTAAACTTCAAATATCTGAGCCAACTGACACATCGTTTTCAATCCCCCGCGGGCTTTCGCTACTCGGGTTAAACATGATATATAAGTCACTTTGATAACTTAAAAATGTTATTGTTTGGCTTTTTCAGTGTTTTATTTGTTCGTGAGCAAATCGGTTTGGCTGAGATTAAAATTATTAGATTAGATTAAATTAAATTTAACTTTATTAATCCATCGGGTGGGTTCCTCCAGGGTTTTCACACAGCCGAATAAACATCAAACAGAAAACTAATTAAACAGAAGAGTTTACGCCAGTGTCCGGTTATATTTTAGATAGCAAGGAGCAGACGGCAGAGTTTCACTCCACCAATGGAGCCTGTGACGTACTACCCGGCTTTCTTTAGACCGCGAAGGGCGGGTCCTCAGGTGGAAGCAGCCTCTGAATTTGGACACCCCCGCTGTTTCCGGGCCGGCCAATAATAACGGTGATATTTAACATATTTTATCCGATAAATAAACCCTGTAAAAGGTACAGAAATGCCCCCCCCCCGAGCAGCCCTTTTGAATGTCTCCCTAGTATGGCCACAACACCTCACTCTTGGAGCACTTTTTTTGCCACATGTATAGCAAACCACGTCTCAGCTGTTTGTGGAGGTAAAATACGTCCGCACAATTACGCTCAGCCATTGTTGTGAGTGCGCGCCAGGGGGCGGCCAGACATTTATACAGCCGTATTTCACACATGACTATGAAAGGCGGAAGAGGAAGTAGTTCCTTTGAATGTAGACAATCCGAATGTTACAGTTTCTTTCCACTGTGTTGCTGTTAATGATAAACTACAAATTAACCCTAAATTACTAAAATATCGATATTTTAATGTGAGAATCGATTCTAGAACATAAATGACTGGTATCGGAGGAATCGATATTTCAGGATCGATCCGCACACCACTACTACTTATAAACACACACACACAGTAACTCCACCAGAGTGCCAATTTCGGGTCACTTATGCCTGTCCAAGCCCGGGTAAAGGAGCAGGGTTGGAATTGTGACATTAAAAAACAATAATTGCTAAAAGAAATTTAATTTATAGTTCTAAATAAATTCTAAATGCATTTACAATGTTTTTACTCACTTCTTGTCTCTTCCACTATGTTATTTCTCTCTTCAACAACGTAGGTTAGATTAAATCACATTAGCATGACCAATTATGCAAATTAGGCAATGACGTCATTTAGCGACTTCTAGTGACTTTTAGGACAACCAATAGCAATTTTCCTTACTGAGGAGTTGGCAACACTGATTGTTCCTTCAGTGGTGCTAGTTTCAGTCATTATGAAGTTCAGCCTGTTTACAGCATCCTGCCATGCGATTGCATTTGCCCTGAACCTTCGGGAATCACGTTAACTTTTATTGAGTGGAAAAAAGTTAGCGTTCATCATCCAGCTTCACTGTTTATATTATGCTAACATAGCTACAGCGGGGAAAATAAGTATTTGACACATCAGCATTTTTATCAGTAAGGGGATTTCCAAGTGGACTATTGACACAACATTTCCACCAGATGTTGCCATCAAGCCAAATATTGACGTCATACAAACAAATCAGAACATATAAGTATACAAGTTAAACCACAATAAATAAAGTGAAATGACACAGGGAATAAGTATTGAATACATGGAGATAACAAGGGGCAAAATGACATAGAAAGCCAGGAGATCACCTGAAATCTGTCAGTATTGATAGAGAAATCCTGTCCCCTATCAGTACTAATTGATATCAGCTGCTTTAGTCCTAATTGATGGCCTATAAAGGCTCCTCATTACCCAGAAGGCACACAGGAAAGACTTCATGATGGGTAAAAGCAAAGAACTCTCTCAAGATCTTCGTAATCTTATCGTTGAAAAGCATTTTGATGGGAATGGTTATAGGTGCATTTCCAGAATGCTGAATGTTCCTGTGAGCACTGTGGGGGCCATTATCCGGAAATGGAAAGTGCATCAGTTCACCATAAACCTGCCACGATCAGGTGCTCCACGCAAGATCCCTGTCCGAGGAGTCCAAAGAATAATCAGGAGGGTTCTCCAAGAGCCAAGAACCACTCGGACAGAACTTCAGGAAGACCTCGCATCAGCAGGTACTGTTGTTTCAAAGAAAACTATAAGCAATGCACTGAACCGCCATGGCATCCATGCACGCTCACCACCCAAGACTCCATTGCTGAACAAAAAGCATGTCAAGGCTCGGTTAAAATTTGCGCAACAGCATTTGGAGAAGCCTGTGGATTATTGGACGACTATAGTATGGTCAGATGAAAGCAAAATTGAACTTTTTGGCAGTCATTCTACACACCATGTTTGGAGAAGAAATGGCACTGCTCACCACCCCAAGAACACCATACCAACAGTCAAGTTTGGGGGTGGAAGCATCATGGTTTGGGGCTGCTTTTCAGCAAGGGGTACTGGCAGACTTCATATTATTGAAGGCAGGATGAATGGAGAGATGTACCGGGACATTCTGGATAAAAATCTGCTGCCATCTACCAGGAAGCTAAAAATGAAAAGAGGGTGGACATTTCAGCAAGACAATGATCCCAAACACAAGGCCAAGGAAACAATGAAGTGGTTTCAAAGAAAGAAAATCAAGTTGCTTGAATGGCCCAGTCAATCACCTGACCTAAATCCCATAGAAAATCTATGGAGAGAACTGAAGATTAAAGTTCATAAAAGAGGCCCAAGGAACCTTCAAGATTTAAAGACCGTTTGTGTGGAAGAATGGGCCAGAATCACTCCTGAGCAATGCAGACGACTGGTCTATCCATACAAGAGGCGTCTAGAAGCTGTAATCACCAACAAAGGCTTTTCTACAAAGTATTGAATAAAGTGTGTTCAATACTTATTCCCTGTGTCATTTCACTTTATTTATTATGGTTTAACTTGTATACTTATATGTTCTGATTTGTTTGTATGACGTCAATATTTGGCTTGATGGCAACATCTGGTGGAAATGTTGTGTCAATAGTCCACTTGGAAATCCCCTTACTGATAAAAATGCTGATGTGTCAAATACTTATTTTCCCCGCTGTATGTCGCTAGCGATCAAGTAGCACATCATTACATACCAGCTAGCCCGACTTCAGTAACCCTACAAACATCACTGTTTAGTTTTCTGTCTTCATTTATGTTGGAAGTGATAGTAGAGCTGTACGTCTTAATTTGTGTGAATGTGTGGGTGAATGGGTGGATGACTGGATATGTAAAGCGATTTGGGGTCCTTAGGGACTAGTGAAGCGCTATATAAATACAGGCCATTTATCATTTACCAATTTGTTTCAGAAATCCCTCAGTAAGAACATGGTATGTTATATTTAGATGGAAACTAGCAAGCTAACTTACTGCTAACTTCTAACTCCGTTAAATTTCATAAATTCAGCTTTCATGGATGCCTAGATGTTAAACTTACTAGTTACACCTGGTAGAGCAGCAACGCGGATCATTTTATTACAGATGAAAGGATTTAGACAGTTTTTAACTCTCAGTGATGCGCTATATAAATACAGGCCATTTACCCTTTACCAATTTGTTTCAGAAATCCCTCAGTAAGAACATGGTATGTTATATTTAGATGGAAACTAGCAAGCTAACATACTGCTAACTTCTAACTCCGTTAAATGTCATAAATTCGGCTTTCATGGATGCCTAGATGTTAAACTTACTAGTTACACCTGGTAGAGCAGCAACGCGGATCATTTTATTACAGATGAAAGGATTTAAACAGTTTTTAACTCTCAGTGATGCCGCAGTGATCGAGTGACTTTGGGACCTGCAGCAGAGTTTGGGCCCAGACACGGCTAATGACATCAGACTTAACCCCTGGTTGTTCCTTAAAAAATGCACCCTTTCATGTTCCTAATGCTGGGCTTACACTGTGCGATTTTTTTCAGTCGTGTTATTCAGCTTCTGCTCAAACTGTACGATTGACTTGCAGGGGTTGGAAGTTCGTAGGTCACGATGCAGGGTCTCACACTATACGGCCTGATGCGACCTGAGTGCTCACACTGTGCGTCCATAAAATGAAGGTTACAACAGAAATTCTGTCGCTCGCTCTCCCTTTCTGTCTTTCACTCACACAGACACGCACACCACCACCATCAACTTTGCTAAATTGCTAATGAAAAACATTGATCAGGCAGCTGTGATTGAGCAGCAGTGTAGATCCAACTATTTTCACGGTTGTTGTGGTCGTGATAATTTTGTGAAGCCACATCGAAAAGGCTCGGATGAGCTTGCCATAGTTCTACAAGTTGTGCCTCCATCGCTTGTGTCCAGATCACACGCTGCACTGCCGTGCTGCGCCGTCTTTTTCGCTGACATTTTTGTTTGCGTGTGCGCAGTGTGAGAAGCTGCGGTGACACCCTCACAACGGTCGCGAGGGATCAGGACCTGGTCGTGAGGTGTTAATCGCTTCTCGTTACCCCACGTATACTACACGATGCACGATGAAGGCCAAAATCGGGCCGATCGCCAAAACGACTCAAAAATCGTCTCAAAATGGGCCATAAATCGCACAGTGTAAGCCCAGCATAAGGCCACAAAACAGCCACGTTTGTGCTATAAAAATATTATATATTCATATTTTTTTCCACTTTAAATTAGTCAGTCTTTTAAAACTACTTCTCCCTGAAATATTCATATAAAGTTTAATTATATTTCGGAGGTTTTAACCCTTTAAATCCCAGTTTCGTTACATGAGCGCACTGGTTTTTTAGCTGAAAAAAGCGTAAATATTTTCCATAAAATACATTTGAAGTAATATTTGAGTGTTATTATAATTAGGCCTTAAGATGGTCCAAAGATTGGCACTAACATTCATTTTGATCCACTTTTATTTTTTTTTTTGCAGGAGCACATTTCAAAAAATGCACCCTTTCGTATCCGGTTAAGTCTGACATCACTAGCCGTGTCTGGGCCTAAACTCCGCTGCAGGTCCATATATCAAACGATCACTATGGCATTACTGAGAGTTGAAAAACTGTCTAAAGTCTTTCATCTTTAATAAAATGATCAGCGTTCTGCTCTACCAGGTGTAATAATTGAGTTTAGCATCCAGGCATCCATGAAAACGGAATTTATGACATTTAACGGAGTTAGAAGTTAGCAGGAAGTTAGCTCACTAGCTTCTATCTAAATACAATATAGCATGTCCTGACTGCGGGGTTTTGGAAACAAATTAAAACGTACAGCTCTGTTATCACTTCCAGCATAAATGAAGACAGAAAACTAAACAGCAGTGACATTTGTAGGGTTACTGAAGTTTGGCTAGCTGGTATATAATGATGTGCTATGTGACCGCTAGCGACACAGCTATGTTAGCATAATATAAACAAGCTAACTTTTTTTCCACTCGATAAAAGTTAACGTGAGTGTTCTCGGTGGTCAGGAACAAATGTAATCGCATGGCAGGATGCTGTAAAAGGACCAAACTTCAGCCAGGAGAACAACTGAGATAATCCATCCACAATACGAGGTTAGTCATTCATAGACTGCTGCATGGACTGGGCTGTAATTACATCCTAAGGTTTTAAAAACTGAGCTTAAATAAATGATTAGCGGTAATAAAAGCAGAGGGAGGACAACAGTGATCACTGACTGTTTTAGGAGCTTTTTGAGATTAAATAGAAGAAAATACAAAACATTAAACATGTTAACAACACAAAAGCCATATTAAACGCAGATTACTTTAGGCCCGGAAGTAGGATTTGTCACGTCATCACTTAACAACCGGATTCTATAAGGCCACAAAACGGCCACGCCCCAAAAAGTGCTATAAAAATATTATATATTCATATTTTTTTCCACTTTAAATTAGTCAGTCTTTTAAAACTACTTCTCCCTGAAATATTCATATAAAGTTTTAATTATATTTCGGAGGTTTTAACCCTTTAAATCCCAGTTTCGTTACATGAGCGCACTGGTTTTTTAGCTGAAAAAAACGTAAATATTTTCCATAAAATACATTTGAAGTAATATTCGAGTGTTATTATAATTAGGCCTTAAAATGGTCCAAAGATTGGCACCAACATTCATTTTGATCCACTTTTATTTTTTTTTTTGCAGGAGCACATTTCAAAAAATGCACCCTTTTGTGTTCCTAAGGCCACAAAACGGCCACGCCCCAAAAAGTGCTATAAAAATATTATATATTCATATTTTTTCCCACTTTAAATTAGTCAGCCTTTTAAAACTACTTCTCAAATATTCATATAAAGTTTTAATTATATTTCGGGGGATTTAACCCTTTAAATCCCAGTTTCGTTACATGAGCACACTGGTTTTTTAGCCGAAAAAAACAAAAAACCTAAATATTTTCCATAAAATAGATTTGAAGTAATATTCGATTGTTATTATAATTAGGCCTTTAGATGGTCCAAAGATTGGCACCAACCATTATTCTAACCAAGTACTGTTTTTTTCTAGGAGCACAGTAAATGTAATATAACGGTAATCATGTTTTCACATTTGCTTATGCTAACTGCTTATTACCACTTATTATTTACTTATTGCGTATTACCACTAAATGCGCGTTACATTGTTGTGTTCTAGAATAAAATATGAAAATAAAAATACAAGATCACTTTGAACCAGAAAACATTTATTTTAGAACTTTAGAACAATGAACATATACTGTTTGGAATGGGGAAAGGTATGAGAGATATGAGATGTGAGAAAGAGTGAGAGATGGGAGTGTGGTGGTGGTGGGGCGGGTAGTCCTGCTCAGGTGGAACAGTTTTTGCAGATGGTCAGGCTGTGGTCCTTGCATGCGCCCTTTCCACATTTGCAGCAGGTGGTGACGACTCTTCTGTTTTCTGCGCAAAATTCGCATTGCCTCCTGCCCTTCGATTTGATGGCTGCAGAGGGGCCTGCAGAAGCAGCACCCTGCGCATGTTTGAGTAACTCTGCTAGGTGTGATGGGCGGGGAAGACGCTCTCTCTTCGCCATCTGCGGTTTAACTAACGTTTCTCCAACCTTCTCGATATACAACCTCCTCCTGTATGATTTGCCCTGCTGCCAGGCTGGGTCAACTGCGGTCCACAAGACGTAACCGTTGTAGTAAAGCGAGACGTCAATGACATGGTGGAAAAGGGCCAATGGCCACAGACTCGTTTGCCTACTACACGAGTAGGTGCCAACCACCTAATTTAAAAAAAAACAAAAAAACATTAAGCCTACGTATATTTTACACAAGAATATATGAGCAAGAATGAATAAATTCGTGCGCAACTGATGCGTAATGACACCTACCTGATCAAGTTTGTCGACACCTCCCTTGGATTTGTTATAATACTTTATTATTTGGGGCTTTCTCTTTGGGTCACCACTTACGCCTGGAGTGCGGTGTTTTGTGCTCAATAGGAGGACATTTCTGCCACGGCGGGGGACGTAAGACACCACCGTGTGCGTCATGGCAAAGGCGAAAATGGAGGAAAACACCTCTCTCTGCCTTGTCTGGAGCAGCTGTGGCGGAAACTCGGGTTTGTTTTTTCTAATGGTGCCAACCAGGGTCATTTTTCTCCTGAGCAGCTATTCTGACAGAGGAAAGGCCGTGAAAAAGTTGTCACATGTGATGACTTGTCCCTGGAGCCCCTCTGTCAGTTCCAGAACGACCCGCATCCCCTGGTTGACCTCAGCGCGTTCCCCAGCAGCTTTGCCTGTGCAGAGCTGCAGTCTCCAGGCGTATGACGTCGCAGACTGCCCATATTTTCAGACCATACTTCGCTGGCTTTTTGGGCATATACTGCCTGAAACCGCACCTCCCTTTGAACGGAACAAGTTCAAATGTCCTGGTCTGGGCAGAACATCATCTCGAGGCGGTGGGTCCACATATCCCAGATTTTACGAAATGGAGCAAATTTATTACCACGGCGTCTTGGTCTGGAAAGTTTATCATCAAATCGCAGAGCCCTGCTGATTTGATGAAATCTTTTCTGGGACATGGTAGCGCGAAAAACCATCCGCCCGGATTTCTCACTCCAGAGACTGAGCATAGATTCATTTTTGGAACGGTAAACACCGGCAAGAATCAGTAGTCCCACATAAGCGCGCAGTTCGTCTGTGTCCACATCTCTCCAGTATGCGATTGTGCGTCTCCCTTGGAGATTGGTCATTGACGCAATATGCAGCATAATTTCATCGGTAACAAACAGTGAAAAGCTGGATTGTGGGTCACTGATACGAGCGGTGGCATAATGAGTAGGTCCGGTGTGTCCCGTGGCTGCTGGAACATAGCGGAGCGTCTCGGCGTGTGTAGGAGACCACTTTATTCCGTTTTTTGCAATCCACACTGCTGGTGCTTCCTCCGTCTCTCCGCTCTCATTTTCAGACGACTCTGCTCCACATGAGTCGGAACCTGACTCCAGCTCCTCCGTTTCCTCCTCCGATGAAATCTCCGCATCATCCCCAGAATCCTCGGCGGATGATGAGGAGCTATCCTCGGGGTCCAGGATCATTTTCAAAGCTTCCTCTGTGTTGCAGTGTCTTGCCATTGTGAAAATGACTACTCCCGCGCTTCTGCTCATTCTTATAACCACGGCTTTAGTGCAGCTGCATAAACAACCTGAGCTTGCAGACAAAATAAAGTCTAATTTGGCTTTGGGTTTTAGTGTTATATTTGATTTGTTTGTATTGCAGTGTGGACTTCAAAGGAGAAAAAAAAGTTTGAAATTAGACGCACACTCTTTTATTCTGAGATTAGACACACCTTTATTTTTTTTAACACACACACATTGATAGTGACCCACGCTCATCATTTGAGCAGAAAGAAAATTTGCTGTAAATGTGGGATTTTCCAGCAGGCGCTAAATGTGAAACAATGGCGCCACCTGGTGGACATATAAAAACATTACAAGCCCGGGCTCCAAAGTGTCACCGTCACTTACAGGACTGCATTAACTTTAGTTAAAATAATCATGCAATGAAAAACAGCGTTTATAATGGTTTTCAATGGGGCACAAATCGACCACTAGGAACAATAGAGGATGTGTTTCTGTAGCTTAGCCACTGAAGCTAATTTAAGGAAATCAGACTGAAATTTAAAAAAAAAAAACTTTTTTTTTTTTAGAAAATTTGGCTATATTCCATTCAACACAGCGCAAATGGCTTGGATTTGACAAATGCAAAAGCCACAAAATGGTCCCAGGAACTCTTAAAGACTGGATTTCACAGTTGCTCGCTTCCGGCCTACCCGGCTTTCGGAGGACCCGGCCCACTTAGACCGCGAAGGCCAGGTGCTCAGGTGGATGCAGCTTCTGAATTTGGGCAGCCCCGCTGTTTCCGGCTGGACAATAATAACGGTGACATTTAACTTACTTTATCCAATAAATAAAAAATGTAAAATTCAAGTTTTTGGTATATATATGTATATGTATACTACTCCCCCCCCCCCCCCCCCCCCCCCAACAGCCGTTTTGAATGGCTCCCTAATTCTGACGTCTCAAGGTTGGCAAGTATGACTCAAACTAAAACTTAGCTTAGCCATAACTTAGCTTAGCTATATCTCCCACTAGGTAAAATGAGTGAACAGAAAATAACAAGAGCAATAAAATTGACAAACTATCCTTCTAAAACAGGAGATTTAATGTAACTCACCAATCTTGTGTACACACACTCTGAAAGAAACCACATCCACTGCCCCTAAGCATAATTTCTGCAGATTCACACTGATTCACACTGCCTCCATGAACACATTTCACATCCCAACAGAACATTACTCACAAAAACGACCGCGCCCTCTAGTGGCGAGGCAAACTGCATCACAGAATATCACATCTTCAGAATAACTAGTACTGGCAACGTCAGGGTCACGACATTTGTATATACTTGATATCTGATTGTACGGAAATTTGCGGAGGTGTAGACTCGAGTCACATGACTTGGACTCGAGTCAGACTCGAGTCATTAATTTTATGACTTTACTTGAAAAAAGGTTGTAAGACTTGTGACTTGACTTGGACTTTTACACCAGTGACTTGGGACTTGAATTGGACTTGAACCTGTTTACTTGAAAAGACTTGATATTTTACCCAAATCTAAAATTTAACATACATATTATATAAAAAGTGTGGACCATTAATTCACTTTATTCATTCATTCTTACCACACTCCGTATGTATGTGAGCGCGAGCTGTAGCACAGCCAATCAAATTAACCAGATTTACAAAAACAAAAACGCTCGAGCCAAAAATGCTCCCAAGAGTAATTTCTTTCGGCTACATAAACTACGAAGTAGTCAACAAAAAACGAAATGCAACATGCAAAACATGCAAGAAGAGAATTACAGACGGAGATGGAACAACTTCCAACTTTGTCCGACATTTGAAGTTGCATAAAGAACGGTAGGTGCTGCCTTTTTTTGCTACGATGAGATAGCGACTTAGCTAACTTCATCTTATTAGCAAATGTTCTCCGGGCTACGTTGATGATACTGTTTGGCTTTAACAGGTATGATATGTTTGTCATGCTATTTTAAATCCGGTCCTACAAGCGCATCCAAGAATAATATGCAACTTGTTAGCTCAGAATTGGTGAGCAGGGTCCGTTTCAGAAAGTGGGTTCTGTAGCTGTACTCAGGGAAGAGAGTTTCTCTCCGTCTCCTCCCCATCATTAACCCCGTAGATTTGACCCAGTTTAGACTGACAAATATTTATTTTACCATCACATCACAATTCAAAATCACTGTTTAATTTGCAATTAGTGTATGGTCGTGTTTAACTTTTGCAAGTCTGAGCCAGGGAAAAATTTTTTTGGTTAGAAAATCTGGCCCACCTTAGTGTGTAATTGAGTAGTCCTGCTATATATGGCCTTTTTCTTCTGTCATTTATGTCAATACATGAAATAAAATACTTTGATCTTATGTTATTAGCTGTTGTTTATTTGCAAAGGTCAGTTATTCTTAACAGGGATGCTAAACATTGCTTATTAGAACTGTATGCAGAGTTTTGAGAAAAGTGTTTTAATAAATATTGTTTATAGATTTTTTATTTATATTTTTATTGTCTGAAAACTATGAGGGTTTAAGTGTTAATAGTTATTTATTATTATTATTATTTATTATTATATATATATATATATATATATATATATATATATATATATATATATATATATATATATATATATATATATATATATTAGATGAGAGAGAGAGGACAAGCTAATCACACTGCACTAAATTTTTACTGCGATGGTTCATTGTTTTGTACATAAGGAAATCTGCTTCTGCTTTTGCATTTTTCACTGAATGTTTGTTCTGTGAATTTGTAATTTAGAGGAAGACTGTTCTTCCAGCAAAGTTTAATTGACCTGTACAAGGTGCAATTTCAGAATTTGTTTGTGCATATTTTGTAAGTTACTTGTTTCATCAGGTGATGAGATAAATACAGATTTTAAAAAAAAGAGAGAACACATGGTCTATTATTTACACCTAACATATAACTGCAACATTGTTTTTACAAAAAAGACTTGAAAGGACTTGAAATTCAAAGTTTCGGACTTGGGACTTGACTTGAAAGTTGTCTGTCTTGACTTACGACTTGACTCTGACTTGCTTGACTTTACTTGAGACTTGACTTGTGACTTGAGGATAAAGACTTGAGACTTACTTGAGACTTGCAAAACAATGACTTGGTCCCACCTCTGGAAATTTGTATTGTCAAGGCTCCCAAATATGCTATGTCATTTCGTATATTAGATGGGAATCTGTGAGGACTGAGTAGGAACAAAGGCCCACCAACCAATACTAACAAGATCTAAGTTGTCACATATAATATAATTTGTTTTCTTGTAGTTAGTTTTAACTATAGGATCAGATCAGTGATATTTTGATTAAATCTAAAATCTTTATCATAGATGATCATCTTTAAATTATTTTCCCCAAGTCTTGGCAATGAGAGAACGTGAAAAATAATTGTTCTAAATTGCATGCATCATAAACTATTTCAGTTTATTCTTTTTTCAAAAAGCTTTTCTTCAAACTAGAACTTAACTACTGTTAAGATTGTTTGTAGCGTTGGGTCTCATCACCAGTGACGCCTCACTCAGAGGGTTAACTTGACTTTTGACATGATTCTTATTACAAAGGCCACTAGAGGGCGTTTACAGCACACGAGTCTAATCATGTTTCAGATAACATTGTAGAATCCTGCCAATATAACATTTAAGTATAAATAAATTATTATTAATAAAAACATATTTAATGTTAATTATAATACACTCATACACTGGCACACATCAATTTACATAACAGAGGGGGAGATACTTTGTCTCTTGTCTTGTAGTCATGAAACATACATATATATGTACATATATGTATGTGTGTGTGTGTGTGTGTGTGTGTGTGTGTGTGTGTGTGTGTGTAATTTTCTCATCTACACGCCAAACATAAAAAAGGATTGAAGGATTTAATGTTAAACATTAGTCCTCAAGAGAGAAAGTCGATTTCACTATGAAATGGCCATCCCACTTCTGCGTTTATGTACACTGTAGTCGGCCCGGGTGTGGCTAAAAAAAAATGTTGGTCTGTGTCCAAAGTGCCCGGTGTTCGTTATAAAGTGACCGTGACAGTCTGCAAGTTAGAGACTCAGACATGTCCAACGCGAAGGCAGCTGCCGTCATCGGGCTGGGAGTGGGTGCAATGCTTATCACACAAGGTGGAGATCCGCTGGGCTCTGTGGGCAGCTGGTACCCGATATGGAGCGAAATGGGCTTACGCGGTGCCCCAGCCCGGGCCTTCTTTTGCTTCTCCGTCGGTGTTCTTTTCTTCGCTATAGGCTGGCTGTACCGGCAGCTCTTCAGTCCTCTGGAACTGCTCAGGTCGCCCGAAGACGTGGGATACGTCGAGGAGGACGGTCGCACCAAAGCGCAGGCAGCCAACGACGCCAGGCGCAGGAGGAAAATCGGGGAGCTCCCACCGGTTTACCCAAACGGCTGGTACCGAGTCCTGGACTCACACATGCTGCAGAGGGGCGAGGTCAAAAGTGTGTCTATTCTAGGTACGATGCATAGTGGTGGTTGGATCACTGCTCTTAACAGGGAATAACAGAAGAAACACAGTTACGTTACAGTATATGGTGTGCAAATGCTAAGTAAAAGAAACAAAAAGCACCAGCAAAAAATAAATAAATCAGATGCTGGTATACGGGCAGGCTGACTAGACAACGTGTTTATTAACAGAGTTGCAGCAAGTTAAAGAGTCATTTAAAGCTGTAAACTTAAAATTAGGCTATATATGTGTTCAATAAAAGTTTGGGGGATATTAAATGTGTGCTAGCAGCTTACTTTGGACTTTGGAAATTGGACAATGATGTAATGACCCTTCGTGACTGTTAAAGTTTAACTCAAAGTTTGATTGAGTGATTAGACTGAGCTTTGTAGGCTTATATGTAGGCTTATTTTTACAGGTGTTTATTCGGCTATGCATGCCTTTCAACAATATCAGAAATTCCATCTGCAGGGCTTTTCCACATAATTTATGGCTGACATAATTTTAATAATGGATAGTTGTTAATGGTTAGTTATTTTTGTCAAAACTGCATTTTTGAATGAGTAAACAAATTGCTGGTTGTTTTCTGGGTGCATGGTGAAAGTGTGGGGTACAGTATGGGGTAAAGTATAAATGCACCAAATTCAGTTTGCCCCCATCATGAGGGATAAGCTGAATTTCTTTTCAAGCAGTCAGGTAAGTGTTACAAGTGCCCGACACAGAATTATTTAAACTTTCATTCTCAGGTGTGTAAAAGAATAAGTGTGATACTTATTGAAGCACAGCAAGTAACATTATTGTCAGACCTTTTAGTTGTTTGCCACCTTTCCAGCAACCCAGATGTTTGCTATCTCATCCAGGTAGGACTGTTGCCAAGACAGACGAAACAAGCTCACATTACAATATTTTTGGAATTCAGGGAATGTAAAAGCATTTCAACACGTTGGCCAGGCCTTTGTTAAGAAAACGGTTGTGCATTATGGTGCTTAGTAACATTTTTTCTTTTACACAAAGGTTCAAGCTTCTCCTGCATGTTTGGTTTGAAGGCGCCTTGGAGACACAGTGTTGCCATTACTGATGTTAATTACTTCACGGCAACATTAGTGCTTTGAAATAAGAGCTAGTTTCTTCATTAATTAATGCGTTAATAATTTTCTTGATTAGAGAATTAGAGAAGAAAACTTTAATGAATGCACATTTTCTAGAGCCTTAGGTTTGTTTTATAATTGTTTTTTATCATTCTGGTAACTTGCAAGAACTCTTCATTTGAATATCTAGTGTTTATTCTTTTTCTAATCCAACACTTGTTTATTATTACATCACATTTTATTATTAAGATCTGTCTTTAATGATAAGGTTTGATGTGTGAGCACTAGCTGACCCCTTTGATCTCCTGCATCAGGTTTTTCTGTGATCAACAACAAGACGGTCTCATCACTGATGGCCTAAAGTTTATGTGTATTGATTCAACCGCTGTTGTGTTTCACTTACAGATTTGTGCTTCTCATGTTGATATGTGGTGGGACTGTTTGATCTCTTCAGAGAGTTTCTTTGAGTTTGAGTTCAAAAGGGTTTCAAAGAGCCTGTCGGGCTTTTTAGGTTTCTGTCACATAGCTTTCAGTAAATGACAAACAAACAGTGTATGAGAGGATTTCACACCTGGAAAAGATATCCACCGGTAAAAAGTGAGACTTGCTCTTGTGGATTCAGCTCACAGTTGTAAATAACAGTCATCTTTTCATCAATTGCTCTTTAAGTGAGTTACACAAGTTAGCAACATACTGTAATCCTATGTTCCTGCCCTGTCTGCAACACCCTTCATAAAGGAAAAGCAAACATCATCGAACAACAGTTGAGTTAGGCTGTTGTGCTACAAAAGTCTCCACCAACTGACTTCACCAAATACAACCTTTCACGTCAGTATACATTTTATTGGATCTTACAATCAGAGTTAGCAAAGCAATCTACTGGTCTTCACATCAAGGTGGAGCTGTAGTTTATTAATGCAATCTTCATTAATGTTCGTGGAGACCTTTTCATTTGTTTGTTCGTTCTGTATTTATAGAACGACTCATTTACTAGATCATTGCATTTTTAGATTTGTATGAGGGTTTGGCATTGTAGAAATACACCGTGCTCAAGGGCTAGGTATGTCCCAGGCCTGCGTGAGTGTGAAGGCAGGCGGACTGAGATGAACAAAAGAAAGCTATTTATTAAAGGCTGATGGCAGGATTGAACAAATGCAAAACACAGAGTACAAAGGAAACTGAAAACTACAACAACTTGAAACCTAAACGTGGAAACACACTAAGGCCAAGAAAACAATGAAGCTAGGAAACAAAGAGGGAGGAATAAAGCTGGAATCTCATATTTAAATGAGATTCAGATTTATTTCTCCCTCTAGAAACTAGAAAGTAAAAAAAAAAAATCAGCACCATAACAAAGCCACGTTATAGCAGCTACTATTTTCATTTCACGCCAATTTGAAACACCACCTGATATCAACCACCACAGACATTTTATACATTCCAATGCTGTCTGCTGTGATTTAACTAATCCCCTTACATCTGTTATATTTATCCTTTGTAAACATGTTTTATCAGAAGAGAGTGTCGCCTCTAGTTGAACTGCACCCAAAAGTGAACTGACATCATAGTTTCTATGACTGGCACTCTGTATATGTTTATGGGACTAGTAACTAAAAGGGATACCATAACACCAATATCAGAAATGATCAAACACGTTGTGACTGTGCAATTATTTTTTAACCCTGTCCATAACAGAGAATCACGTTACAAACTACAAGATGCATTTCCATCGCATTAGCTTGTATTGCTAGAATACTTAAATCCCAAGTCAATTTGCTGAACCAACTTAAATGCATTGCATTGCTAAAAAGATCATTAGAATTAATCCAGGTAAAGCACAAATTTGAAAAAGTTGTTGCACAAAAACAAAACGAAAATAACTGAGTTGAATGGCATTCCTTCAAAAAAGGGAATGAACTTTTATGTTTCACTGGAAAATACATGAAAACAATCATGACAGTTGAAAATAAAAATAAAACATTTTAAACTGTATAGTATAGTAAAAAAAGGCAATATTTTGAAAAACAGTATTTTGAAAAAATTTTGTTTTGAAAACACACATTGAAAGCTCACATGTCATAAGGAGCTCCATATTTTGATATTTGAATGATATAACTATAGCTTCAGATATGCTGATTCCCTAAAGCTGCCTTGAGGTTTATTTTGAAAATATTTCATTTCATTTGATTAACTGGGTGCCTTTATTTCGAAAAACAAACAACAACAACCAACACTATCTGGTACATTTAAATCATCTTTAAAAAACAAAAACACATTTTTTTCATGTCTATAACATAAGAAAAAGAAGCAATTGCAAGGTTTGCAAACATAAAGATATCAAAAAGCTGGAGGTAACGAGTGAAAGAGGCTTTGAAGAGAATTTGGAAAGTATATATGCTAAAAAAAGATAAGCAATTGAAAGGTTTTGTAGCTAAAAGTTTTCTCAAGTAGATGCATGTTGACTGATTGGTTTTTCTACACGTTGGGAATCTTACTGTGAGTACAAGTGTGGCAGGTTATTAGACCTCCTACACACTGCAAGTGTGATGCAGAGCAGTGGTTGCCAATTTGAGAAGTTGCCAGAAACCCACCAGGGTGTGTCAGCATGTTGGAAAACATAATAAGAAGCATACAGATTGTTTTTCTCTAGATAACATACACATTTCTCTACCCATAATTCACACTGGATATATTTTATTTTTCTAACTTCTCTTTTCCGCTTTCTTCCTCACTATATCTTCTAGGTTCAGTTCTCCCTGTAGCCCCTGACATTTTACTCCCCCAAATTCTTTTGACCCAAAAAAAGATTGGCACCCATTCAGGATCTGCATCCTGCTGTGTCTCCCTCCTAACTTTTCTCTGCAGTAATGCATTCACATATTAAATTCTGCTGAGTGTGTCTTTTCCACCGTGCAGTTCTCTGTAGTGTCGTTAAATTCTGCTCTCCCAACAGTCTGGGGGCAACAGTGCAGTGCTGTGTCACCCTTCATCTGGATTATTTGGTGTCTCAGATTCTTTTAGTACCCTGACTAATCACTAGTAGAGCTTGCTCAGCTGTCACTCTATACTACAGTTGCTCAGCTTGCACCAACCTGAGTGCTGTCTGAGCACGACAGATCGAAAGCTCAGCTAAAAATCCAGCAAAGACAGTAGGAAGAGATCTTCTGATCTTGTGTCAATTTAGACATGCACCACAGGAAGCACTTTCCAAGAAGACCTCCACTAGGAACGCCATTTGACCATAATAGGTGTGCACCGTTCCATTTAAAATTTTGTGCCGCAGTAATTCTGATGCAACTGCATTTGATTTTGTTTCAACAAACAAAATAAAGCTCATCAGAATCATTTCAAAGATCATACAAATCTTCTATGGGTGGCATTAATTGTTAATGGAATAATTTAAGAAACACAAAGTTGTGCATTATAAAATGTAAAATCTGGCATAATAATTACTAATTCTGTGTATGGGTTGGGTTGTTTCTTGGAAAATTTGTGTGTTTCTTCGTTAATAAGTGCTGTCTATAATTAGCTATATTGCTCCAAGTAGGGCACTAAGGAACATACTAAGAAGCGGGGAAAAGGGAATATGCTGCAAAGAATGCACGTTTGTTTTTCCTTTCTCTTGAACTGTACAATAAATATGCAAACACTGGTCTGGTTTGGATAAAACTGTACAAAAACTACAGTTTGCACAGTACTGTTATCCACTATGGCCCATTAGTGACAGTTCACAAACCCAGTATTAAAACCTTTCTCTGCTTATAATCATAGGTGAGCAGGTGGCAGTGTTTCGGGGCCACGATGGAAAGGCCTATGTGGTGGATGCCTACTGCCCTCACCTGGGTGCCAACCTTGCTGTGGGTGGACGGGTGTTTGGGAACTGCATCGAGTGTCCATTTCATGGATGGCAGTTTCAGGGGGATAATGGTGTATGTGTGAAGATTCCCTATGCAGAAAAAGGTATTATAATATTGTTATGTCACAGTTCTAAGTAACCTTGAATGTTTGGATAATATGCTCGCTAAGAAACAAAAATCACTATTTTAGAAAACCTACATAAAGAAAGCAAGTTACTGAACATTTCATTGCGATTTGTAATGAGAAGACATTTAAAGCCTTCATAAATATTAGGTCCAAATCTGAAACTGATGGCAGTTTAATCTTCAGATGTGCATGAATATGCTTAGCCAATGGCTTAAAATATTATATAAACTTAGAAGTAAACAGACCAGGGTCAGATGTTATTGGTCAGTTATTAGTTATTGGATTGGATTGGTTATGATTATTGGTTATTGGATGTTATTGGTCAGATGTTAACTGACATGGGTGTAGGGCTGCTCGATTATGGCAAAAATGATAATCACGATTATTTTCACTGAAATTGAGATCACGATTATTTGACGATATTTATTTCGTCCGCCAGAGCTTATATTATTTTTTTACATGCTGTAGTGCCATTTGTGGGAGCATTTCAAGTTGCTATACATCAATACAACTGTTATAGCCCATATTTTAAAAATGTGTATGCATTAAGTCCATAGTAACTACATTAATTGCAAAAAAGTGCAATAAACTACAAAAAAATTGAAAATCGTTTTTGTTTTTACATATATTTCTACTTGGAGAAATTTAAGAGGTTTATCCCTCAAAACTTTAAATACAAAAAAGTTGCAAAAAATAGTTTACAACAACAGGAAATTTATTTTGAGTGTCTTCATAGTTTTATTTTTGGAGATACAGCAATTTTTATATACTGCAGGAAAAACAAAAAAACAATCCTATGATGCAAATTTGCAAAGAATGTGCATGTGCATCAAAATAAACTATTTCCAGCAGTGCAATTCGAGTTCTAAGGCCTACAAGTAAAAAACTACATTTTCCGCAAAAACGACGTCACTTGCGATAGTTCGCGTTGGCGTCTTGTTCAATGTGGGAAGTTCATGATCGGATCGTCAAAGCGTGTTTCTGGAATATTATGTTTTTGTTCCTGCAAGCTCTTTTTATGTAATTTTTGCAAAGCTATATGTGGAAGGAAACCGTGACCGAGGACAAGCTGATGGCATAAGAAGTACGTACAACTCCTCTGGTTTCATATGGAAAAAAATTTATTGTGCTAGCTTAGCGTTCAGGTTCTACAGGGATTTAAAAATAGTTACACAAAATGAGCATGCTGCTCTGACCGGCTTTAAAGGTTTAACAATAACAATGTATTGAATAATGACTTTAAAAAATAATATAAAATAGTGTGCAAATACTGATAACAGCGCAAATGTTTGCAATATAAGAAATAAATGAAAAATGTGAACTTTGCAGTGTTGCTCTGTGGTGCAGCTACGACACCATAGCAAAGTTTACACACTGTGTCTACTTGATCCACGTCTGACTCCGCGAAGCCATAATGTTTCCACACCACGTTTTTTTTTTTTACCTCTCTTTTCAACCAACGGCAGTCCACTCCTCTCCAAATAACTTCTGCTTAGCTTTCCGAGCTTCCCTCGGGTCCTCTTAATTGTTGTGACGCGTGTTCGAAATGCAGAGCAGTGCGCTTGATTTGCCACATGGAGCAGCGCGAGAGTAAAGCATGAGGGAGGGGCTAATAATCGGCTCAGTCATTTTTAATGATCGTTGAAAGCCCAGATCGTAATCGTGATTAAAATTCGATTAATTGAGCAGCCCTACATGGGTGTACAGAATAGAGTAAATCCTGATTAACCCTCTACTGCATAGCGTTGCCCTGAGGCAACAAACCACATTTACATGCCTTACGGTGGCCCTTCAAAAAAAAAAAACAACTTTTTTTTTTCAAACAATGCTACCAGGCACATCTCTTTCCAAGAAAATGATGAGTTGAAGGAGGTGTGACTTTGATTTGGGGGGGTAGGGCCCCTTTCTGCAAGCTGCACTACATGAGAGACATCTCCATTAGGAGGCAAGATAAAGATCACTATTAATATAAATGTATATTAAAATATACTTGTATGTGCATGAATATGTTAAGAAGCATATTTGATTGTTTGTTCTACTTTTTTAAATCTATTTATACTGTAAAACTGTTCATTTTCATTCGTTGCCTCAAGGCAACACTGCGCAGTTAGCCCAATTTTTTTCAGGCAATATAATGCATTTGGATATGTGTGTAGAGATGTGTTTGTGTGCATTTATATGATCATAGTCAATGTTTTTTACTTTACAATCTACTCATAATTACAGGACATGGATGTAAAAACTTTTTATGCAAGGAAACCAAGGGAATGTGCACTTTCTGTCCTCAGAAAGTGAGGACAGTGAGCTTTCAGGGAGTGACAGTGAAGTAGAGGAGTGGATCCCTGAATGAGGTTTGAGGGACACTTAGGAGCTCAGGGGTCAGTGGTCAGTTGGTAAAGTAACTGTCTGTGTGTGTGTTAGTGCCCACATAGTAAGCAGGTCTGGCCAGGATCTGGTATCAAGCCGGCACTTTGAGTAATCTGGCAGAGTAGAAAAGCGCTACATAAAAATCAGTCCATTCACTATCTGAACAGAGTTTCGGCATGTTACTTTTGCACTGTTTTGCATGTTCTGGCACATGTTGTTATTGCATGGCTTGATTAAGGTACACATTATGCTGACATCTGGGGCCAGAGCTGAAACCGTTCTGGGCCAGCACAGGGCCAGCAGTGTGTCTACAACTGGCCCGTGGCTGCACATCACCTACAGATGGCCCACATACCGCAATGAATAACGGCCCTTTGGTGGCCCAGATCAGGTTTGCCAGAGGTAATCCACACATGGGCCAGCACAGAACGACCAGGGTGTCTGAAACTGGCCTTGTGCTGGCCCATGTGTGGGCCACCTCTGGCAAACTAGGTCTGGGCCACCAAAGGGCCGTCATTCTTTGCGGTATGTGGGCCATGTGTAAGCATATTGTGTGGGCCTGATCCCTGCCATACCAATATTGCTGTGTGGGTGTCAGTGTGTGTGGTCATGTATTACTTATTGTTGTGGGGACACAAATTTGTTTACACACTCATATTGTGAGGTCTCGCCTACTTTATGGGGACAAATTGCAAGGTAAATCATTCAATTTTAGGGTGAAGGCTTGAGTCAGGGTTAGGGTAAGGTTCAGGCAGGGACTTGTGATGGGTAGAGTCAGGATAAGTGTCCAGGAAATTAATGTAAGTTAATGTAACGTCCCCAAAAGTGATGGAAACACAACGTGTGTGCGTGCGCGCACGTGCATGGGGTTAGGGTCAAATGTTGGATGTATTTTGGTGTTTTATTGTTTTGTGAAATGTTTACATTGTTTATTTATGTGTTCATCCTTGTTGTACTAATACAACTTATTATAGAATAACTTGGCATTTTACTACCTTTGTTGCACAGTGTTGCCTTGAAGCAACAAACTAATATCTGTTTAGGGGGGGGCAGGGTGTCAAATTTTATGATTGATATATTATTAGGGATCCTAAAGCTCCCCCAAAATAGGGAGAAATATTTTTTTCCCCCAAAATTAAAAAGTCATGCAGTAGAGGGTTAAAGGGGTTGTGATTTAGTCTGGGGTTTCATTTGTCCATCAGTGCCTGATTTTGCCAGCGTGCGCAGCTGGCCCAGCTGTGAGGTCAACAAGCAAATCTTGGTTTGGTTTCACTGTGATGGAGAAGGACCTCAGTGGATCGTCCCTGAGCAGCCGGAGATCACAAATGATGAGTGGGTCTATCGGGGGAGAACTGAGCATTTTATTAATGCTCATATACAGGTATGGTTCATACATCTGAGTGGAAATGTATGGAAACTTGTATCTTCTCTTGTATCTTCTCTGTTTGTCACCTATTAGAGATAGGTGACAAAAAGATATAAAGATATTAAAAATATAATGACATAATGTTTTTCAGTGGCAGAAGCAAGCTTCCATAAGGAATTCCAAGTCACTCTATAAATAAAATGTATGTTGTGACAAAAAACTAATCTATCTTCTAATGATTTGTATGTCAGTAGTGTACACTGTCTTTAGGGTAGTGTTTCTATATCCATCCGTACATCAGTTACCTTCAATTTAGCATCAGTTTCCTTTTCATGGTCACTCCTCACACACTGCAATGAACCATGCATTGTTGATATTTATTCAGATTGGTTCTGATCAGAAGCAAAGCTACAAGCTTTTCATCTCCCTAAAACAACACTTGTGCTAATACTAAGATATCTCTAGAGTATACTAAGGTGTCACGATCCTGGGTCTTATGACCCAGCGTTTTGGGTTTTAGTTCATTTTGATGTTTATAGTGTATGTTTAAGCTCATTAGGTTTTCTATGTTCATTTGCTTATTATATTCCCCTTGTGTTTTCAACCCTTGTGTTAAGTCTCCCTTATCCTTTATGTGTTTCACGTCTGTTTCTTATGTTGTTAAGTTCATGTAGTCATGTCAGTGTTTCATTGTTTCCTATTTTATTTTGAAAGAGGTCCTGTGCTTCTGTGTTTTGTTTTACTCTTCCCCTGTGGCGTCATTATGTCTACTGTGCCTTTCTGTCCCATGTTTCACGTCTCTATGGCTGTGTCCCAATTCAGGGTCTGCACGCTTGAAGTACGCGCACTACGCGTACTACGTACAGTGCGTACTATAAGTACGAGTAGTGCGGAAGTGAGAGGCTTGTGAAATGGGACGGTCTGGCCTTCGTTGCGCTGTTCAGGTTGCCTAGCAACCATGATACTAACCGCAAGAAACGCAAGATAGTATGACATAAATGAAGGAGAAAAAATGTTTTGTTGGTGATTCATTTTTGTCATGACATAACTTTGATTAGTTGAGTATCTGAGGCTGAGACCACGGGACTGTAAAACATGATTGTTGGGCTTCATTTCTGTACTGAACAGTCAGTTCAAGAGTAGTTAGTAAATAACAATTAGCTCTTGTTGTTCATGAGACTAAAGTCATCTCACTGTGGTAATGTAAATATAATATGACCAATATTATAGTATTGTCACATTATTATGATATATATATATATACACATATGTAGAGGCTGAAAGTACAAACATCACTAATGTCACATAACTTTGCCGACATGTGGGCAACAGCAATGTTTTAATGTTCTTCGTTATTAAACATTCGCACATAAATAAGTGACGTCATATTGAGTACTTACTATTGACAGTTCACTCTTAGGCCGCTCCCTTCTGCCGTATTTTGCGGCAAAATTATCCACACCCACCGCCGCGCTATGAATTGTGGGATATATGGGACCACGAAGCGTGCACCGGACCACACTTGATATTTGGGGAAATCGACGGCGCATTTGAAGTATGCATTTGAAGTACACTTCGAATTGGGACAGCCGTCATTGCGTGGCGGTGACGTAATCACACTTAAAATGCGTACTTCAAGCGTGCAGACCCTGAATTGGGACACAGCCGTTGTTCTGTCTCCACAGTCGGCTAAGTTTACATGTTTTGAGTTCAGTCAGTGTGTTTCCTTTTTTACTTTTACAGTCTGTCCTATGTTAATGTTTCTAGTTTTGCTTCCCTTGTCTCATCCTGCGTAATTACTCCCAGCTGTGCTCTCCTCCTGTGGCTCATTATTTAAGCCCTGTGTTTTGTCAGTGTTACGTACTCCATCATAGCTGTGTTAGTCGCCCTGTGTTTTCATGTATGATTTAGTTGTAGTTTTCCCAATTTCTATTTGTTCTTTGTTTCCTTTCCAAGCCTGCAATAAAGCAGTGTTTTGAGTTCATTTTTGTCTCAGTGAGTTTTGCATTTGGGTCCTTCTCTTGCCTGCACACAGCCAAAACATGACAGCAAGGCATTTATGCATTTCATGCAGTATAGTCAATACATGTTCTTTCTTGCAATCTTTGAATATATTTAAGGGACTTTACATGTATCTTAGAAATCAACAGACAGAAACAATATACCACATGCTAGCATTTTATTTTTTTTGCTAATAACTAGTTGTCTTCTCTTCTGTGTAGGAGATTCCAGAAAATGCAGCGGACATAGCTCACTTGTCGCACCTTCACACTCCAAGCATGCTCAGTGGAGCAGATCTACGTTACACCAATAGCAAAATCTGGGAATTTGTGCAACATGACTGGAAGGTAAACTGGAAACACTAAACTAAATTTGATGTTCCCGTTATCCACTAAGGTGAATATGTTCGCTGTTATACCTGCAACTTTTGATTTTGACACTGTTTTTCACTGTGTGTCTTGAAGGTTGACTGGAAACCAGAGTCAGAGCCTAACAAGCATTGTTCTCAGATGTTTGTGAAACATGCACTTAGAGTGTTTGGATGCCACTGGCCTCTTCTGGATGTTTCTGTTGTGGCGAGACAGGTACAGTACACCAGGAATGCCATTTTTTAAACAATTCCCTATGATTGATTGTACATTAAACTGGCACAAATCACTGGTCTTGTCTATAAATTTTATTCAAACTAGATATAACCAAAATAAATCATGCTAGATCTGTAAGCGTCCTTTTAAATTGGATGAGAAGTACATTTCAACAATAAACATTATGTTTCACAGTGCAGTAACAGTACAGTTTGCTGTCGGCATTGTAACAAAACCGGGTTTGACAAAGCTTCCTGTAATCTCTAATGTCGAACATCACTGGCCTGATCAGCCTGAGAAAAATGGTCGTTTTTGCTTAAGCAAAAAACACAGCACAGTGTGACTTTTTGCCTTGCTGCGTGAGTAAAAAAATGATATGCAAGTGTAGCCTGAAACCACTAATTTCCCTAGGTTAACCACAAGGCTGCAGAGGGAGCTGGATCATTTACACGCAACACAAATGTTGGAAGCAGGATATGTTTACTGTGGCCAGCAGTGGGAGATCGGCAGCAATATAATATGAGAGGCAGGCATTATTGAGCTTAACCATGCATGTAAATGTGTTTTTCAAGCATTAATTTCTCATGAACAGACTGATGCTTTTTTGGCATTTAATTATCTGGAAATAAGGCTTGATGTTAAATGATGCAAAATACATTTTTACTACAGTAACTGCTAGTGAATCTGACTAAATGAATGAACCCTAAGTGTATAGATATGCTTATCAGGAAAAGTTGAAAACTTTAAATTGTGCTAATATTACATGTTTATCTTTCAGGTTGGCCCAGGAATAGTATTTCTGCTGTTTGACCAAACTTTCTTGGGCCGGGGTGTAATCATGCATTGTGTGACTCCTGTGGAGCCTCTGTTGCAGTGTGTCACTCACACCATTTTCTATCAGTCTAATATCCCACCTGTGGTGCCCAAGTTCATCCTCAAAGTGGAGTGCATTCAGGTGCAGTACCATTATCTTTTATGATAACTATAACACAGGCTTGTTTACATATAATTTATGCTGCCATCATTTGACCCTTATCTATCTATCTGATAAATGGATTGGCTCTTATATGGCACTTTTCTGTTGTACTTGAGAACTCATTGAGGCTCATTTGCCCTTTAACACAAGCACTTGTTTCTATGTCAAAGTTCTTTCTATCTTACATTCATACTCCAATGAACACATCAGGAATAACATAGGTTTTAGCATTTTACTTTGGCAGGCAGACTGGAGCAACCAGGGATTCAACCACCAACCTTACAAATAGTAGATGAACTGCTCTAACTCACTAAGTTTAAGGCAGTATCATATAATGGCTTTTGCTGAAAGGCAAGCAAAGAAGATGATCCCCTCCCCCAAAATAGACACAAAACAAAACAGATCCAACACTGTTCCACTAACATGACAGATTGGAGCTGATTAAAACATATAGGATTTTTAATGATTTTGTCCTGGATGACTTTTATTATCTTCTATATCTTGCTGCACTGAGCCTTAATATCTTCAACTTTCCTCTACGTCACACATGTTAGCCAAAGTGATAAGAGACAACTTACCTGCACTTTGATTGCTTAGTAGCAAATGTTCCCTCTTGTTTTCACATGTGTGTGGACATGTGTATAATAATGTATAAGAACTAATAACTGATCTCACATCAGTGAAATGCAGCTCCTATCTCAGCTTCCCCAGCTGCAGTCTTTGATACTGGGTTACAAATCCCCCTGTGAAAATGACAGAAACTATATTTAAGTTGAGCTTCCAGAGACAGTAGGTACTTTTGGCCAAAAGATGGCAGTAACTTACAGGATGGATGCAAACAAGGAACGATTCTTTATAGGACCAAATACTAAATTGTAAGGTGAGAGATCGCTTTCCTTTTAGTTCACTTTTATTGTCCATTTTCTAGATTTCACTTGGCAAGCACTGCTTGCCTTGCATGCCCCACTTACTCTCATCTAACACCCATAGTTTGTTCAAACAAGGGTTTCCCCCCCATCTTTTAGTCAATGGGTGAGCTATTATTCACTGGTTTGTTCCATCACATTTAAACTTTTGTTGTTTATCTTTCATTTCATATATCAAAACTGCAATTTATTGCTATTTATTAGTGAGATATACCCCAGTGCTGCTCTAACTTGGAGAGATCACTGTGCACATTAACCTCCCACTCTGCCTTTGATTAAATTCAGCCTCCACATTATCACGAGAAGTAACACCACAGTCACGGATAAGGTGTGAATAATCCTCATTAAACCTGATAATTAGCTTGGTGATAAAGACACATAGTTGCACTTTAACAAGAAATAATAGTAGGCTCAAAATACTTTGGGAAAAGTTGTCTGGTTCTTAAAATGTCTAGACTTGTCCTCCATTAAGATTTTCTAAAAATATTCAGACAAAATACTTTGATTAGCTAGATACATAGTTTAATTAAAAACAAACACAAGATAAAGGAAGATGATTGCACAGTTTCATGTTCCAAGCTTATGTTTTTAGATTAAATTTTTTTTTCTCCACTTGGTATTGACAGCAGTGGAAGGGCGTTCTCACTGAAATGTCAGCAGCTGACGGAGTTACTATGGAGTGACATTTAATGAGCAGCACTTCACAAAGAAACCCCTGCTGATAAAGTATTGTAATTTAATGCAAAAAGACACCAGTATAGTTTTCATTATTTAATTCTTGTTATACTTCAGTGAAAATCTGTTCCTTTACAAATTGTATTCAGCTGGGCTGCTTCATTATCATCAAGGACAAGTTGGATATTGTTAAAAATAAAAATGTTTGAAGTAGGCTTAAAACTTTTACTGTATAAAAATCTTATAATTATGTTTGATATTTAGTGCTGTCCCGTGACTCTCTCTTGTTTTTGTTTTGTCTTCAGTTTGAGCGTGATGTGATGATCTGGAACAATAAGAAGTATGTCTCCAAGCCTCTTCTTGTAAAGGAAGATTCAGCCATCCAAAAACACAGGCGCTGGTTCAGTCAGTTCTACAGTGAGAACAGCCCACGGCTGCAGTACCAGCGTGACAAGTTGGACTTTTGACCTCCCCGAACCACAAGAGGAGATTTAAGCAGAGATTATCAGGTCAGAGTACATTAATCTGACGCTTTGGACGAAGGCGTTCACCAATCATTTGTATTTGTTGCTGATGAAAAGGGGAGCCAAGAAGCCTGGCAAGTTTAAGCAATTTAGATATGCATTTTTTTGTAAAGGACTCAAACCTTGTCTTGTTAAAGACCTCTTTTTGGGGTATTTTTGATGTGTGTAATTTTACTTTCCAGCCTTATAAAATGCCTGAAGTGCCACTGAGATTTCACAAACATCTAAACAACCAATACCCTGACACCAGAAATCCCCTATTGACTGTTTGATTGTCAAAACTGTTTTACTCTGCACCAGGCCAACTATCTATAACATAAACTGTGAAACATATACATAGATATCCCAATATTTGCTCTTGACTAAGGGACTTTCTCTGTTTTGTTGTTTTTTAGTCTGCCTGTAGTTTGAGATCATAGGAAAGGCTTCCTTCTTCTGCCTCAGAATGCAGTTATTACTTCTTCTCCCCTGTTATGCTCTTATGCCTCACACTGTAAATTTACATCTTTAATGTGTACTCAACCTTGGCTGTGTTTGACCTGCAGGTGTAAGAGCAGGCGTGTTTGTTTTTTAAATGATTTCTCAGGTTACTCAGCAGCCAGCTGACAACAGTCTCTTTGTTTCAGTGGTGTGACACGACAACTTAAAAGGACCATGCAACAATTTTTAAGTCTTATTTTATTTTATTTTATTTTTCAACCAAGAGGAAGCCTCTGAAGTTGGAGACGAAGGCAATGCAATGTGTCAACAACTGCAATACCTCTAGTGGCCACTTGAGGCTGGCTCCAAACATAATTCAATCCCTACAGACTCCTGTGTTGAAACCTTGTTTACAGCCTGATTAAAAAAAAAAAAAAGGTTTCTGCCTTTATTTTGTAGCACTTTAAGGTGTGTGCATTACACCTGTGTTGTCCATAGAAGCAACTTGCTAACCAACCTTGCTAGCATTAGCATTAAACTGAACTATCAGAGGTTCGATGAGATGACTCGAATTAGCTAAGGTGAAGCCAGGTAGACATCTAGCAGTTATGGTCACCTGTGTTCGCATAACATTAAGCCTCAGAACAAAAATATTTGCACCCTCCATACAGTTGTCATTAAGATGAATATTTGATAGAGACCAAAATAAAATTTAGCAACAGGCCAAAAGTATGTGTCATAAATCCAGGCATTTTAGCTTCAATGTCTATGGGAATCTATTTATTTTTGGAGCTCAGAATTGCAGGTTTTTACATTTTGTTCTACATTTCTTTGTCTTGGAAGCTGCTGCTTGAAAACAAATCAGTTTTTGGTCTGTGTGCTATTTCCCTTCAAAACAACACTACTTGCTCTGGCTACATATTTGCACAGTTTTCCAAGGTACTGCTTGTCCTGCTTAGTAGGACCCATGTCATCATCTGCTTGTTGGTTGTATGGCTACAAATGATTCTTTATGACTCCAGTTTTGTGAAATATTATGTCATTCATATGATGACTTGGTTCCCATAAACATCTGAGAAAACCTTACACCTACTAAATGCTCGTGCCAGAACTGCTGCTTGTTGTTTATTCCTGGACAGTTAGCATGCAGTCATTTTTTTCAGTGAGAGAGAAGAGGACAACAAACAGCTGTTAGACAAACACACAGAGGTGAAATGGAGCTCTGCAAGCAGCTCTGACCTTTTCCACCTACATGTGCTCATGTGATTCTTTGTTGATATGCAAATCATGATTATAGCAGGCATTGAAATATTCATTGTTTTTTTTTAAGAAAATAATTGTTCATATATATAATGCATTGCAAATGATGAAGTGATCATATCGGTGTGATTTGATAATTGCAATTTATAATGCACTGTCACAAATGCTTGCTGCTGCACATTTGTTTTAATGTGATAAGACACTGATGCTCAATTAAATTTAGGATATTTTTTAAGATTGTGAAAGCAGATAGCTCTAATACATAGAATGCTAATATTTATACTTATATTATATTATTATTATTATATTATATAGAATATTACACTTGGGTGTTTAATTAATCTGGGCATATGTTCCCAATGTAATCACTGATGACTGCAGTACTGTGAGGAGTCTTTACTACACACTATGGTGTTTAACTGTATAAAGGTTATAATAATGTCTTATTGCATTTGCCGATGTGGCTTTCTGCACTTTTAATTTCTGTTGGATTGCATTAGATGAGAGAAGACACATTTCAAAGCAAACAAGCAGCAATGTTAAAGCACAATAGTTGTTAAAATATCAGATAAACTGCTTCCTACCTTCTCAGTTTTAACATGTGCTTTGTGCCTGTCTAATCTGCAGATGTGATGTTTGTATAAATATGAAACTCATGCATTTGTGAACCGGCAAAAGCTTTCAGTTGCAGTGAATATGTTAGTATGTTAAATTGAGCATAATGCTGAAATGTTCACTGTTCTTCTTGGCCAGTGACACTTCTCTGAGGTGCACATTATTTCTTAGCACTCCTTATCTGCGAATGTACTTTTCTTATCTCAGTTAGAGGTGGGAAAACTGTGTTGCTCTCCTTATACTAAAGCATTACATCAGTAATTGGCCCGCTTAGTGCAGGAAGAAAGTAGACTTGCCATAGTCGACTTTGTGCTAGAGCTGTGTTGCCTGTATTAAAATCTTATTAATGAAGGATGGCTGAAGCAAAAGTGTTTGACACTGAGGAGGAAGGTGTTATTACACTGGAAGAAGATCAACAGTCATCTACAGAGGAAGCTTATTTCAGAGAAGTATACAAATCCAACGGAGAAAAAACAGAAGATGTAAGCGACTCAGTGATAAAGCCTCTGCTTGGGTACAAACATCAGGACAGCAGTGACAAGAATCACAAAGCAGGCGCACAAACAGCGACAGATGGGACTGACCAAAAGACATCTGTTCCACAAGAGCTGGAATTGGCTGGCAGGGATCAGCCAGGCTGCAGTGAAAGTGTCAGGAGTTTGTGCAGTGACAGCAGTCGGCACGAGTGCCCCATCTGCAGCGAGCTGTTCGACTCGCGCGGCGATCACAGTGTCACCTTACTCAACTGCAACCACAAAATATGTCACCGCTGTACAGATGCCATCATGAGCCGGGCCAAGGACACCAGCCGGCTTCAGTGCCCCTTCTGTCGACAGACCACCCCTTTCCCTGAGTGGGAGATTTGGAGACTTCAGGAGGAGTCTTACAGTCACGGCACATATGAACCCGGACCGGCCCTCAGCATCAGTTCAGGTCCTGAACTTCAGCCTGCGCCAGCACCACTGTTATGTTGTTTCACTCTGGAGAGGCAGCTGGAGGCTGACACATGCAGAAATATATGCGGATACTGCTGTAACCCTTCCTGTCTGGTTGAAGTACTGAGAGCCAGGTACTTCCTGTGCTTCCTGCTCCTCCTACTGGTAATGCTGGGCTGTTTTCTGTACATGGTCCTCCCACTTAAAATGCTGTCCATATTTTAGATGAATGAGTTCTAAGTGTGACCTGGCAGTGAGATATTTCTCATGCGCTTTGATTGACATTTGAAATATATTCCTCTGGCTTTTCCCACATTAACGAGGGAGCATGGACATTTATCTTTTCTTCTCCAGATTTCAGATGTCACCTGTTCCTGTTGATTGATAAACCTCACTTATTGTCTTCAAATTCATGGTGCACAGCTCTTTATTCTAAATAGATTTCCAATTTATAGATGGCACAAGTTCACTTGACTCCTAAATAATGTCAACTGGAGGTCTGCATGAAGAATTACGTTTTACCACTGTAATAGTTCATCTTACGCCACATTTAAAATATCTCTAAAACTGAAAGCATCCAATCTGCTGTCAGCTTGTCAACCTCCTGACTCTTGTTTTCTTTGAAGAGTGACACAGCTTTGCAGGATTTGGTGCTACAGATAACAGAGGTTTGACTTTGAATCAAAACTCCTATCTTATCTTTCTGGGTCTCATATTGACCTATTTCTCATTACAACATCTAGGATGTTCTGTGCTGTTACTGCTGCATATTATTAGCAACAAAAAACCCAGCTTGATCTCCTTTCCAACTGCACATGAAGGAAACCTGTCCCTACAATTTAAGCCTGTTTTTCTTTTCTTTTTATTATTATGCTTTGTAGTAGATGTACTTGCACTCAAAGATTTGTTTCTATGTATCTGTGGAAAATGTGTGTATTATCTTGATTTTTCAAGTGAACTGTTAAAAAACAAAATAAAACCTTGCAGCAGTCGGTGTTTCAAACATCAGTTGTGATGTGCAAAAGTTTGTCCACCCAACTTTGTTTTTTTTAAACTTTGTACTTTTATCCTAACATTTTTTTTATCTTCCCTATCGTGTCCTGACTTTCACAGTTTCCATTACCTGGTATTTTTTCATAACATTTCAAACAGTGGAAAATGTCAGGCTGCCTCCTGAAATGGCTTTGACCCACTGAAACATGGACAGAGGGCATCTGGGGGTGTGCTGTAATGGACTGGACTGGCAGTTAAATGGAGCTTTTCTACGGTCACCACTCAAAGTAATCTAGACTACAAGCCTCATTCGATCATAGATTCATAAAGTGCTTTATTCTGTACACTTTAAGCACTTTGTCTGCCTCATATTCATGGGCACTGATGTAATGAAATGTGTAGAAGATTTGTGCATGCAGTCTTTGGCTGGGCTGCAGGAGGTTGAAAGGAGTCCTTGTCATGTGGGAAGATACTTGTTATGCAGTAATTTTTAGGTGGGTGGCACATCAATAAGATTTGGCCATGATTACAAATTGCTATCCTCTTTGGGTGTCAGCCAAAATACAGTTCTCAAATGATGTCAAATGTTATAAAAAGCTACTTTCGGCTACTCCTTTTAATCATAAGGGCTTTACCACAATGGATAGCTTGACAGATAGTGTCACCTGCTTCAAAATGTATTATCATGTAATAAAGTTTTCCCTTGATTGATGTGTTTTTCCTTATAATTTACATGAAATAGCATATCTCTTTCTTCTCTTGAGTCTGTAATAACATGAATGCTTGTTTTCCTTATCCCGATTCTCTCCTGACTTGGTGGACTGTCTCCGTTTTAGAATCACAAATTTGGAGCAAGCAGGCCTCTCTAATGTGTAACAAAAACATTGATCCATATCGATCCAACTCTGAGCCCTCACACAGGGCTTTGCAGCATGTTAGGAGCAGAGCTGGAATCTAAAATTCGTAAGAGTCTCTGTGTTCTCTGCAGCATCAATGCTTCAGCTCGGCATCAGGACAAGCGAGCGAGCACCGAGTGGGCTCACACATCTATAATTTATGCAAGGACTTCACACTACATGAGAAACGCATCAGATAGGCAAGCATCCATCTGCAGATGACTCATTTAGGCGACCCATTTCAAAGGCCTCACTGGCTCTGTTTATATCAAAGAAACATCAGAGCAGGACCTATTTCACGTCTCGCTTCAATCAGATAATGTGGGCGCCATATTAAAAGCGTCCAACTTCTACAGACAATTGTGTTCTGCAAAATGCTGCTCCATCACTTCTCATTTATGGTTCTTCGCAGCATTCAGCTTCGACATGTTCACGTCAGAGCAAATGTGTTCTGAAAAATGCTCTCCTGAAACACTGCCACACGGAGTCATGCGCTAAAGCATGTAGGAGTTCAAGTGCGACATCGGTTTCTGTCTTCTGCTTCATTTCCTCTTTATGGGTTTCATAAATGAGAGATTTGTCATTTAAAAGCACTTTGAAGATATAACGCGAGTATAGATGACACTATAGCAAGAAAGGTTTTATTCTCATAAGCGCGGCTGTAAGTGGCTGAAGATGGTCCTGGATTTGGTGTCATTTTTAGTTCTTTGTTGTATTATTGAGTTTGAGATTTTGACTGGGTTTTCTGTTATTTTAAGTGTTGATTCATATATTTGCTTGGTTGAATTGTGGGTTCAGATTTTGCTATCTTTGTAGAAATGTTGAGTTCTTGTGATGCTGTTAAGTCTTTCATTTCTCCTTTCATGTCATGGTTTTCCAGATTTTGTTTTGTAGTCTTGCATTTTGGCTCATGTTTTCATTCTTATTCTAGTACAATGAGGGTTCTGATTAAATGGAGTTGTAGATTCTTGTTTAGACTGTTTACTGTCCTAGTGTTAGTTTTCAATTTCTTGACTTTTATTTAGCTTCAGCTCCCTAAATTAAATTTTATTTCCCTCAGTTCCTTCCTCTATTTCTCTGTATGTCGCTTATTCTGATAGTTTTATCTGCAGCAATCTGTAAAAAATAAAAAATAGAAGAGGCTATGACACACTTTGGGGCAGCAGTTCAGCCTGCGGTGCTGGTGACCTTGTCAAATTGATGCAGTTACTATATGAATGCAACACCATGAAATACCATCTAGAAAGTGTCAGATTGGCAACAGCTTCATTTTTCAACATGACAATGATCCCAAACTCGGATCACTGAATTGGTCATGGATTGGCCTCCCCAGTGGCTGGAGCTCGACATTTTTGAAGCAGTGTCCTGACAAGGCAGCCAATACCCAGAGAAGAGCTTTGAATGTCCTTCAATGTATTTTCGAACTTGTTAGAATTGTACAACCTGTGTCTTTCCCTTGTAAACTGTATTTCCATGTACATTTGCACGTTTCAATAAGCTGCTGCACCTATTTCCCATTTTACTTGCAAAATATACAGAAATAAGAGGTGACTCAAGACCTTTGCAGAGTATTTTACTTTGCATATTCACTTTGTATTTTACTCTCATACATAAATGAAAATGAAGTGGGAAGGTAAATAAGTAGAACATTTAATGAAAAATAAAAATGAATAAGGGATATCAACATATGTCACATTTTATTTTAATTGATGCCTAATTTATTTTACTGTTATATTTGTTGCATCTAATTAAATATTTATTTATTTATTTAGCAGTAGTTGTCCTCCTGTAACTCCTTTCGTGTATTCGTGTGATTTTAATGATAAGCATTTTTGTTTCATTCTGGCTTTAAAACAGACACATACACACACCCATATACGCACAAAATATCCTTTCCTCACAGTGCAGAGGACAGTGTTGGTGTTGTATGGGTCTGTGTTACATCTGTGTGGGTGGGTGGCTTAAAGTGTGAACTCGGGGAGTGTGTACATGTGCGTACACTTCCACGTGGATTTTCACATATGTGAGGAAAGCTTCATACTATGTTTAAACGCCTGTGATGCTCTTTGTGTGCTCGGCTGCATGCACTTCTTGCAATGGCCTCGCTGAGCTGGGGAGTCTTTATGAAACTGTGTTGAGCTGCTCCAGCAACACACAAAACAACTTGTTATATAATTGCTGCAGAGCAGACTTGTCCGGCTTTATTGATGTGTTAGCATTGTGGATGAGTGGGCTGGAAAAGAGACACAGGAGGGTTCATCTAATAAGAGGCCTTCATGCCATCAGGGCCGTACAATAAGTGGTGAGATTAACAGTAACTGGCTGTGGCAGCAACACCAAGACTGGAAGAATAATCATTAGATGTTTTGTTCAACGTTATTGTTTCTTTCAATTGTCAGTGCTTTGATCATTTGCTCTTAAATATGTGGCAGACACACTGAAAGCAGTATGCGGTCAGGCTTTTTGTTTACTCGCCTCAATTTGGAAAACGATGTCTGAAAATGGATCTGTCCAGGCTGAGCTCCAGAGGGACACTATGTACCAAAAATCCTGGACTCTAACACACTAGTCTGTCAATAATTCATAGTAATTCTCTTTTCTTGAAAGGTTTATGACTACAAAAAGATTTCTCCCTTTGGAGCTACGGTATTGATTTGTTACCTATGGGGATGTTTCCTTCCTCTGCCTCCAGTCATTTTTTTGTGGTTATTATTTTTTTTTGCCACTATTTTTGTTAAAAATGTGTCACTGTTCAGTAATAACTAAAGATTTTTGGATTTTGGGAAACCCAAAGGATTTTAATTTGAAAAACATCCTATATTTTATAAAACATATATACATTGAGCTCCTGTTCTTTAAAGATTAATGTTGTTATGAAAGTTGTGTGAACTGAATAGCAACTGGGAATAGTGTGATGAAGAAACATGTTTCAAATTCGTTCAGAGTACTGCTTTGTGTGTACAGCAGTGTAAAGACTTATGTGGGTGTACATACACCTATCATCCACAACAATAAAACCACTAACAGGTAAAGATTGTAACACTAATCATGTCATTAAAAAGGCTACTGTGAATCCTTGGGTCATGGTATTTATATGGACCTTGATACATACCGCCCTTTAAACTTATTTTAAAAACCAACAAACAATATTAGAGAGAAAACCCCAAGGATCAGTCAATTCTCTACAAGCAAGCACAGGCACAGACCTCTGGCTCTGGGAGGGGCAGCCATCTGCTGTGGTTGGTGGGTGAGGGGAAAAGGAAAAGGAAAAAAAGGGACAGCACACAGGCTGACCACGAGCAACAGACTGGTAAAAATGCAAACTGCAGGAGAGAGCAGATAGAATTGAATGACATGCAATAGTGGCAGATAAATGCATACGCACTAAAACGTGGGAGTAGAGAAGAAATGCTCGGTGTATCATGGAAAGTCACCCAGCAGCCCGAGCCTGTAGCAGCATAAACAAGCTCAAGTCTAATCTTAAAAGCAGAGAGGGTCTTTCGCCTGAACCCAAACTGGATGCTGGTTCCACAGAAGGAGACATGATACCTGAAGGCTCTGCCTGCTATTTGCTATGATGACTCTAAGACATGATGAGGTCTCATCATTCAAGACTTTGCGCAGTAGAAGGATTTTAAAGTCAAACTGGGCTAGAGAAATGCAAAGAGACCAAAATGTTGACTTACACCATCTCAGTCTATAAAGGATCCCGTCCTCCTGCCGCCGATGTTTAACATCACGGGACGTTAGCTAATCAACAAACAAACAAAAAACACCCCCAAGGGTTAGACCAGTGGTTCCCAAACTTTTTTCGCTGGGCCCCCCTTTGTTTTACAAGAAAAATGTTCGCGCCCCCCTCTCGCGCGCGTACGCACACACACGCACGCACAAATACATCCTCCAACAACACACACCCATATTTTGCTCATTTCACACCTCAAACATTTAGTAAACAATTAAGCAAATACAAGTAATCTGCAGGTAGTAAGAAAATAAACTACTAACTCTTTTACGCTATGTCCGCACCTACACCGGTATTTCTGAAAACGCAGCTGTTTAGTCCAGGGGCGATTTTAGCCATTTTGGGGGGTGCTTCAGCCAAAATTAATCAATGCACCCCCAAAGATTTCTTACTTTTTTTTGACAATATTTGCTGTTTGTGTGACACACTACTAAAAATATAAAAAGCATACAGTACTGTACTTGTTTGAGACATAAGATTTTAACAACAAAAGTATAGATACCCCCCCCCCTCCCAAAATGGTTTGTTCCAGCTCGCCTCTCCCCTACTCTGGCTCTAGCCTCTTGCTGCCAGAGCGATGGTGGCTTAGACGCAGCAGAGCGGAAGTGTAAGTGCCTGGCTTAAAACAGGACATATTAGCTGCATTTAACCTTCAGTTACGCTTTATATAGTTAGGTAGGAGTCAGACCATGTTTCTTTTTAGCTGAAAAACATTACACCAGGTAACCTGCAGTGTTGAAAACATGTTTTCCGACAATGTTTGCTACCCTACAATCCGTCCTGCTCTGTAGTAAATTCAGCGACATTTGACCGTCCTGTTGCTCCCATTGAAATTTATACAGCCTATTTAAAATCTAAAACTTGTCCGCAGCCTACTGTTGGTTACCACTGTCCTGTTTGAAATGGATACTAACTAGCTAACTGACTGAATGCCCCTTAACCTTATAACTCCTGTTGTGTGTGTGTTTGTGTGTAGAGACAGCCAGGTCCATAATGGATATAAGGAAGTTTTTTCAAAAAAAGGAGTCACATTCAGGTAAAAGTGTAAGATCAAATGATCCGTCAATCAAGAATAATGTTGGATCAGTGTTTCAATGTTTATATCTTTTATTAGATGTTCATGTGGTTATTTGCCTTTTGGTTGAAAGTACACTGAGAGGACTTTTTGTTAGCGATCTTAATAGAATTTTTTTCATATTAATGTAATTTTTCATCTAATTGAATACAATCTATTTGTGTATGATTGTCAGTCCAAAGAGGGAGCGAGGAAAGAGGGGAACGTGAGGACAAAGTACAAGGTCAGGAAGAACCAGGTAAGGAAACAGACAGGGAACAGTGACAGGCACAACAGAAACTATTAAACTGACAAAGAGAAAAAACCTGATTTTACTCACACAATCTGGAAGTTGTGTTCTCCCTATATTAAAGCTGCTATACAGAATCTGCAAAACAAACTGGGTTGAAACATTTTTGACCCTCTTTAACAACATTCCAACATAACATTATAATTGATTGGGGAGATTAAAATCAATGATATATTTTTATGTGGTTCAGCCACAACTCTACTAAAACCTCAGCCAGTAATAGGTAGGCCAACTTTTGGACCGTCCACTTGTCTGTATGACTGCCGCAGTACGTACGTGAGGAGCTGTAAAGAGAAGCAGAGTTCTCTGTTTATATTCTAAAAATGTTTTAAGCTTGTTTCAAAGATTCTGTACTGCAGCTTTAAATGTTTTCCAAAAGCACACACACACTTACCTTATCAGTGTTTCAGTGTGATACCACCTGAGAAAATGTCAAGCTCTCCTAAGTACCACTATGAAAGCATAAAACTCATAAATCTTACAACACAAAATTATTATTATTAAATTAGTAAAATTAGTATCTACAATAAAGATTTTTTCATACATTGTATACATTCTACCACAGGCTAAGTTGCCTCCATTTTTATAGTTTTATTAATATTTTGTAATAATTTATTTGTAATAATTTATTCTGTTTTGGGAGTTTATTTTTATGTATCTGTATTATATTATACATACACATTAAAAGTGAATCTCTGTCCAAAAAATGCACTCAGTTTACTTTTTACTCACTATGAGCATCATTCATTATTCTCCCCCAGTAATTAAGGTTAGGATTTTTTCTGTTCCAATCCATTCTTCTTTTGCAGCATTTAAATAACATTGATCAGATTTGATGGTTTTGTTACAGACTTTTCAAAAAAGTGTTTTGCTTTTCTTTCACAAATGTGGGGATTAAATTGTGTAAAATGTACAAAACAGTAATGTCATGTATTAAGATGAGGACCCAGGCACAGAGAGACTTGATGAATTTAAGAATCTTATGATTTAATAAAGAAATTTGCAGACTTACTCAGAGATGGTAAAATTATGATGACTGATAACGGAGATGAAGACAACAGACGATGAGGACAGGGAGGAACAGGGGTTTAAATGCACCAAGGAAACAGTCAGAGAGAACTTGGGACAACCTTTAAGGATGCAGGGACTGACAGAGACAGGTTTATCTTGCATGGCTGGGCAGCTCTCTGGGTGCTCAGCACCCCCAAAGTTCTGATCCTATAATCGCCCCTGGTTTCGTCCACACGTAAACGGCGTTTCGAATCACCGAAAACTGAGATTTTTTAAAACTCCTTTTTTGCTTTTACGTGTGGACGAGGAATACAGAGTTCGTCACGCAACGTCAAAGGTATGTGCCTTTTTCACGTCAGCTGTGCGCCACGTTATTGTTTACATGACATGAATTGCAGAATGACAGATAGTCAGATTAACAGTATTTTGTCTCTATCTTCAGGTTTTACACTCTTACATATAAACACGCAGTTACTGTCCCTCCATTTAGAAAGGCAGAGGCGTCACTGTGTGATTATTTTACATGTAGTTGTTTTTTCCTGTGTAATAATATTCAACATTGCTATCAAGAAATTTTTCAAAAAATGCCTCTCTGTGCAAAATGGGTGTAACAACATAAACAACTGTGGGATACTGTTTGTCTGTGATTTAGACAGGGGGAACAAATCGTGGCAAATAAATTATTACTGATGTTATTTGTATCCCGCTGTAACTTTACTGTATAAAGAGCTAACATCTCCAATATGTCAGGAGTAGTTAGTCGTTACAACAAGTGTTTGTGAACTAAAAATCAAGAATGTAGGATACTGTTTGTCCGTGATTTGGAGAGCCCAGCGCTGCTCCTGACGAAGGGAAAACCAATTCTGCAGGGAGACCTACCTCGGCACTTGTGCAGGTGAAGCCAAAGGGAAGATTTGTTTCACCATATTTTCTAGTCTTTGGCTTAGAATGAAGTTGGTTTGGAAACATATTCAGCTATGCTTCATCTCCTGCTTTGCCTTTGTGTAGGCGCCCCGTGCTAGCAGTGTCCATGCCGCGCCCCCCCTGCAACGGTTCTGCGCCCCCCACACTTTGGGAAGGTCTGGGTTAGACTAATCTTTCTGTCAAACTCTTCTCTTGTTGCTCTTTTCCTCTCTTCCACTCTCTGTGTGAATGCATTTAAGTGAGTGAGCAGCTAACAACGCTTTTGTGTTTCAGGGGTGGGATTCCTCTTGGCTTCCTTCCATCCTTCGGTCCTGTTCACCCGGAGATGATGAGAACATCCATTTGTCATCGTCTCATTGTGCTGCTGATACTTAAGCTGAGGGAAGACATTCAGTTGTCGCCTGATCACTGATTAAGACCGTTAGTGATGTTAGTTCCCCATGTCCGTATTTTTGCTCTGTTTTTGACGGTGACTTACACTTGCCTGTTTTCTTCCTCTGTGCAGAAAATCCTGGTATGTTCCTGAGAAAGCATTTCAGAGAGACAATCTGTTGTGTAAAGAGTTAGTGAAGGACTTGAACCGTCACTAACTGGAAACCCTCATGTTTGCCTTTTGTTTCTGTTCATCTTGCTGTAAATAAACCTGAGTCACCCACTTTGAGTCCAACATCCTCCATAGTCCACAAAACAAATTACATTTGAAGGGTAAACCACTCTCTCTAGGGCCCAGTGGAGTTATGAATCCTCTGCAATCAATACCATGACATGAGTGACCCCTTGCTGGGCCAGAACCGTGGAGAATTTTGTGTCGTATAATGTTTATGTAAGCCAGTGTATGTAAGCCGACTACTGTAACCATTAAACTAGTTTTTTTTAACAACCCGAAACCATCAGTAGAATTAAAGAAGTTAAAGAAAATTAGAGCAGACGATGTTGTGACTTATTGCCCTTTGCCTTCTGTTGTTCAGCTGATATCTGTCCACTTATCTTCCCTAATTAAAGCAGACTAAATCATTCTCTCTTATGGCACTAGCAGCATGAAGCCTGCAGCTACAGCACACAGCTGTTTCAACTCTGCAACACAGTGTGTGGTATTGCAAGTGCTGGGTCTAATTTTGTGGTAAAAATCTACATTAGCATTCACTGTGTGCAGCTTGGAAGCGAGGATGGGCAATCAGATCCCAAAAAACTAAATCTAGGACACATAAATGCAAAGAACTTGTCTAATATTCTTCCCCATGCCACAGCAAAAATGATGATAATAAAGACAAAAACTCTAGGAACTTCCTTCCACAGCCTTACCTTGTATGGAGTATTTCCCTCTCTTTATTGTAGCTGCATTTCCTTTTCTTTGTAGTAGTCTTCAACATTTTCCTGTCAAATGCGCAAAGCCTTTGACTTTGTGGTGACTCACAATGTCCCCTGTTGGTCATACTCTACTCTAACCTAAATGTGAGTGATGTTGACAGTCTTCTCTGCTTTCTTAGCAGCCATTGGATAAAAGTAAAGTGTCTTTACAGCAGATGCAAGTTTTCCAAACTTGAACCAATCAAAATGCGGGACACTGCCTCAGTTTGTGGGATGGGGGATGGGCAAGGGACAAATATGCAGGACAAATCCATGTAAACAGGGACACCTGCACACTCTAGGGACAGACAGCGGCTGGCAGCTTGGCTTTTACCCTACAATTGATTATCAGACTCCCAGAGGACCAATGAATATGTCTCCGTGCCTCAGGGATGTTCAGGTACGATGATGGGAAATCTCTAATAATGGCTTTAATGTAATGGTGCATGGTCACATTCTTGGTGTATATGGGCGTTTTCAATTCAATTCAGATTTTTTTTATGTAGCACTAAATCACAACAACAGTTGCCTTAAGCTCTTTTCTACAGTAAGGCAAATAGCCTATGGTGTTCTGGAGAAAACCCCAACACTCAAAGGTCCACTGCTGCATAACTAAAGGATGATTCAGGGTTGCCTGATCCAGCCCTTACTATAAATCTTATAGAAAAGAAACGTTTTAAGTCTAATTCGAAAAGTAAGGAGGACACCTGTCTCCCAAATCTAAATAGGGAGCTTTGTGTTGCTAGTTTCATAAGCGTGTTCTGTGAATAGACCAGTATCCCGAGTGAGAGAAGCTTGATCAGAGATTGTTATGGTTGAGCGGTACATGTGAGCACCCAGAGAAAGGTGCAGCATATATATGCTGACAACATACAAGAACCTGCTCTATTAGGGTGCAGACCATCACTCTGATAAGCCCTCCAAGCTCTCAGAACAAGTTAAAGTTGGCTATAAAAGTCATCTTGTAGTTGCAACAGACTGACTAAGCTCAGCAAGCAACTGAAATGACCCACCCTGCAGTAGAGAGTAGGAATTGTGTCTGAGATGAAAGTGCGGTAGTTCAGAGACTCCATTTGATCCGACATGGACTACAACATACTTCAACTTAGCGTGGTCCCATATAGTCCCCGGAATTTCGCTGTCTAATTCCAGAACTCAGGTATCTTCATCCCGATATTCCAGGCAACAGGGTCTCATATAACCACGGCCGTGAAGCAGGATGGAGCAAGAATCAAGGTGAGGATCAGCTGTGGTGTCATGGAAGGACCTGGCTGTGGATGGACTGTGAGATGGTGCACAAGACCATGGAGAAACCAAGACCGTGGCATCTCTTGTGGAGCCAGGGTGACAGCCAGTGGGGTGGCAGGTTTCATTGAGGAGCCTGGTCTAGTTAAATTGCCTCCAGTGTTCTTCAATGGAGACAGAGGCTTCTCATTAGTGCAGCAAAGTCCCAGTCAACTGGATGCTAAATTTGTTGATTAGCTGGCTGTCCTGGGAGCGCGGGCTGGAATCTGGACACTTTCTCCAGTACTTGCTCTTTCAGATTGTGGTCGCAGGCTTCACTTGCTAGGCAGTACTGCTCACTCGGTCTACTTTGGTTGTGGCATCCAGTGTGCTCCAGTTACAATAGAGTCACCTTCTTGGTAGAGGGTGGCAAACCTTTGGTCCAGTTCGGTGACACAACAAAAATAAAACTGAGTTAAATGCCTGATTCTGTCTAGATCAGGACGCAGAACCTAATTTCCTGATTTAAAAACAACGATTGAAAAAGAAATGCTAAATTATTTATCTAGATTTAGAAAATAGAGTCCTACAAGACCCACTGTTAGACTAAAAGTACACCAACAGAACAACACACAAGCGCAGTAGTGAGACACACAATCTCTTTTTAAATTAACTTTGTGTAGGTTTGTAATACAACCTACACAAAGTTAAATTCATGCAACACCTTTCTCCATTCGTTTTTTATTAGAACTACTGGTAAACATGTGTCAGGTTTCCTGCGAAATTGAACCGTCATGCCTAATATCCCCTTTGTCAGTGCACATTGTTAAAGTTATAAAGAAAACAGTCAGATCATACTTGAGAGGAGCTCACTTTGGAAGGAGAACAGCCTGCAGCTGATGAATGTTGATTTCTTTCAGCCTTGTGATTAATTTATCAGCTCACTGCGAGCAGAGAGACACCACAGTGTTTCAGTGATTTAGAATTCGGAGCACTGTTCAAACACTGGCCTCATTTCAAAACACCTTTTTTTTTTCCTACGTAGGAATTGTTAATACCGGGAATAAACGCATGTACTCTCAGGGGAAATATTGAAATAGTATCCAGCTTATTATGATATTAAAAATAAAATGATAAACTGATGTTTGACCATTTGAATCCTTCCGATTAAATATCCTCTTTTTAATCTTTTTCTTTTCATTTTGGTGTTAATGACCGTTTTGTTACAGAAAGATATTTTGACGTTTCCTGCAGTGATGAATAAACTCATTGTCTCACTGCTTTCCATTAAAAAAAAATTGAGAGAACATTTCCTCCGTGTGAAGCTCTCCGCTGTGTGCAAGCGCGTGTGTGTTGTAAAAGCCAGTTTCCTAGGTAACCAGGAGGTTGATTCTGCTCGTGTCTTCAGCTGCAGGGAAGCAAACAGTTTCATCAACAGAGGGGTCAGATATAATGCAACATCCACAATATCTACAGTGTGTTTCTTTTACTTCGCCTCTGCACACACACACGCACACGCACGCACACACACTCTATCCTTTACAAACACACTTCTCTCTCTCTCTCTCACACACACACACACACACACGTACAAAAATTAGAGAAACAAGACAGGCGAGTCATCTTCTGCAGAAGAGTGACGGGCTATGACTGATGATGCCGACATCCTGTGTGATTAATGAGCTGCTCACGGAGGTCGGTCCAGTTTACGAGAGAGAGCAGTATGAGAAATCAGGCTCTCTTTCCAGTTCCAGTTCCGGGGGGGCATGACTACTGTTATACTAAAAAGACAAACGCCTTCCCTCCTCCCTTCTGACCATTTCAAATTTTATGCACCAGCAAAGCCCACAACGCTGATATAATTTTTTTTTGCAGCCCATTCATACTGCTCCTGCCTTTCGTGTCCTGTTATGACAAACATGATGATCGAGTGTGTTTTTAACAAGTGATTACATGTATTTTTCATAGGATTAGCTTCTTCGCCGGCATCATTAGTAGCTGAAGCAGCAGCAGCAGCACAGCACGCCAACGCGCAAAACTCCGGAGCAGGGAACCGATACAGCGGGAGCGCGCACCACAGGCGCGCATGCACAGCTGTCAGGACCAAGGACAGCAGCAGCAGCAGCCGCTCAGCCCGGAGCAACCAGCGCGCCACGCATCGGTGCTGAGTTCGGAGAAAGCGCACGGGAACAGAGGCTGGAGAGAGCGATACTCGCCCCGGAGAGGAAGCCGTAAAAGCGTGGGCTATGGTTTAAGTCTTTGTGGCTGCCACTAGAAGGTTTTGCAGCTCCTCAAAGGAGAGCAAAGAAGGTGGACAATGCGGGTTAGATGTCCCCGGTTGACAGCCTGTCTCTAACATGATCATGCACATTCCTCCGCATTGCATATAACCAAACCACCTTTTTTTGGACAAAGTCTTCCTCTTCCTTTTTTGGCCTCCCTCCCTCGCTATCACCGCCCACCTGGATTGTGCCTGCAGTCGCGCATTCAACTGGCTGAGCTGTCCAGAAGCTGGTCGAGCCGACCCGCCACCAGGGAGAAAAGCGACCGGGCTGCGCTGTGCTGTTTGGTGGTCCACACGATGCGTCTGTTTCTGCTGGCGGTGCTCTTCTCGTGCTCCTGCGCGCGGGCCGGCTGCGAGCCGAAGATCGTGAACATCGGGGCCGTCCTGAGCCAGAAGAGATACGAGCAGGTCTTCAAAGATGCCGTGACCCAGGCCAACCAAGTCTATGGCAGGGACAAATTCAAGCTGACCGCCATCTCCGTAACGCATAAATCCAACGCGATCCAGATGGCTCTCTCCGTCTGCGAGGACCTCATCTCCAGTCAGGTACAGTTTACTGCCAATGGGCTCTAGTTGCCTTATTCATATCTTTTAGTATATTTGCCACGAGCTAAATGCCAAGTCCACCTACCTAAAGATAGTTGCATCCGGGTGTCTTTGAGGGACTGCTTCTTAACAGAGAAAGTTTGTGCTTTCGGTGAAATTGCTTACATTTCAGAAGCATCTTTGTTTTTTCACCTTTGCACCGTTGAAGGGATTGGTTGTCATAACTAGCTTATTAGTCTCAAATTCTGAATTAAACCTAGACAGACTATTTTATTAGATCTTCAGCTGCAGAATATCTATCAAGCAGGAACATGTTAATGTAGGGGCAGGAAGTTAGACTACATATTATGCTGGCCTTCTGTTGTTCCATTTGGCACTATTCCACACTTTAACTCACATTTTAGTTCACTTTGTATAATACACTGATCCCTCTACAGCTCCATCTGTTTTCCAGAAATCCAAAAATAGGCTGTGGTTTGGGGCAATAACTCGGATGAGAGGGCAATTGTACTTTATAGGACACCCAGCTGCAGAACAACTCAACTGCAAAGGAACCAGTCAGGAGTGAAAATGTGCAATATGTAATTTGTGATTAATGGCTTGGCTCTGACCGTGCGTGTTGCATGATGAGTGAACATTTTGGAAAAAGGAGGCTGGAATGGTTTGAGGTAACAGTTTAGTATGTTTGGTGGATAATGACCTCAGTTCCTCTGATAGTGATCCGAAGCATGGGTGGCATGAGAAACTGTCTTTGTAAGGTATACTAGGAGGAGGCGCATGTTAAGAATGACCTGAAATGTGAATTATCTTGGAGATTCACGCCATTTGTGCTGCAGATGTAGCCAGCAAAACATATGTCATAAGTAATACATGATTAGAGAGTGTGTGCCTTTGAGAGTTGAAGCATGCTGACAAATGCACCGACCATCCTCTCGTGGTGATGCTCAACACAGCTTTTAAAAAGCGCCAACATTATGTCACAGCATGTTGAGGCGTGAAGTCCCTCTTGCTCTCACTCTTCTTTCTCCCACACACATAATTAAGCTTTATAAAAAAAAAAGAAAAAAAACACCCACAGCTTCAGTGTTGCTTTCATGTCCCTGGTCCTCTGCTTAATACAACGAGTCTAAGAGACACAGGCTTGTAGGAATAAAACCATCATATTCTGTCTCTGTCATACAAAGTAAGAGTGTACAATCCACCCACACGAGATTCTAAAGACAACACCAACAATGTTCTCTGTGTCCCCCGTGAACTTAAGGGACATTAAACTGATTTACAGTGATTTATTGGGGATATTGTTTACCTTAACTACCTGCCTAACCCTACCTGCCTAGCCCCTTAAAAGACCGCATTATGTTAAAAATTTCAGGTTCACACTTGTTCACCATACACATCCTCACAATGTGAATGTGTATGAAGAGCAATAGTCACACACACACACACACACACACACACACACACACACACACACACACACCTCTTGTGAATGAGACTAAATCACACTTGAATTGGACAGAAAGTCTATCGAAGGTGTAATCTGATGAGATCAGTAGGTGCTAGCAGTCACAGAGGAGGGAAGACTGTGGCAGATGGAAGAGTAGATGCCTGGGAGCAGTCCTTGGAAGATAGACCTCATTTTTGACCCAACCATACGGACTCCTCATATCCAATAATCCATTCCCGCACAGCCATGCCAACTTTATTCCCCTTCATCCACATCTCCGGGGCATTTCTCAAATCGATTCTCACATAAATTCATCCTTTTACTTGAGTAGTTGGTCAGCTTGGGCTCACTTTTTGCAGGAATAAGACAGCACAAATTAATATTAGTCTGCCAGCCCACACAGTGAGCATCATCTCAAGGAGAAGTTTCTTTTTTGTTTTTTTGCTTCTCTCTATTTTTTGTTATAGATGTGGTTGCCCCTGGCTACAATTTATGTCTAGATTCAAGGTTCACTGAATGAATAATGAGTATATTGTATGTTAGGCACACAGAAGTTTCATTCAAGCTAGTGTGGAGCAGGGAAATTATTTTACTGCTATTGTTAAATAATCATCATTATTACCATTGCATTAATAATATAATCTGGAGTTTATATTGCATTCAGGGGTTGAACAGTGTGTGTCTTTCAGAAAGGCTAAAAGTAACAGGACAGGAAACAGGCTTGGAGAGTTTTGCAGAAGTGAAAGTTATTTTGAGCAGCAGGCTAAGACGAGGCTTTAACAATGTAACAGATAGCTTTAAGAAAGGCCTTAAGATGTTATGCATACAGTTATTATGTTGACCTTGTATTTCAGATGCAGTTATAACTATTTTATACACAATGCATATCTGTGCTTATTAAAGAGTTGGAGCTCGGTCAATTAATTGGGGGTTGGAAGCTTTGTTCGGCGCGATGTCCGGACAATCTATTGTGCAAGTGACTTGGAGCCATAGAAGGAATTGCAATACATGCTTACAAAACACTTATATCAGGTCATTTCATATTAAGGTTTTAGTAGAAGTTCTTGGTTAAAACATTTATTTAGTAGAAGACATACATATAGTCTCAGTGAGCCTCTGGTCTGGTGAAAGGTCAGAAGTGCAACAGGTGAATTGAGAAAGAGCATGTGAGGTCGTGACACACACACATGAGTTAGATTTATTTAGAGGAGAGATTAGTCATGTCTCGGTAAAAGAGGAACCGTCCTTGTTGTCTCGGCAAGAAAGAGGAACAATTCACTTTAAGACAAGAACGGAAAGTACCAGCCATGAAAATAGAAGATGATCTTCTGGGTTAAAAGTCATTGTGGTGTTGATCTGATCTATGTATAAAATGTATCTGTGACGCATGAAGGGGCGTCAGTAAATCAAACCCTGATGCTATAAAATATCTGTTCATGCTTTGATTAAGTCGAGGACTACTGGCTGTCTGCGTACAGAGTGTCTTCCCACACGTGTGTTCATTAAAATCATTGTTGGACCAAGAGCTTCTGGACCATGGGTGGTTTGTACTCTCCCTCCTCAATTTTGAACCTTAACACTAAAAAAAAAAAAAATAAATAAAAACCCTGATGTTGCCGCCAAGGCTTAATTGCTGGCTCTGTCTAGTGGACAGCTTCCCCAGGGCTATATATGCTCACTGGCCTCCAATGTCCTAGATTCTGTGAAGCAATCAGTTTGTGATCAGTGATTAATTCCAAATAAAAACTGAAATGAAAAGACTTTAACACAATTCCTGCATTTTAATCTAGTCTTAAAGGGAAACTGCACATCAAATTGCACAAGGATGGAGACATACACTTTTTCCTATTCAGTAACACACACACACACACACACACACACACACACACACACACACACACACACACACACACACACACACACACACACACACACAAAGCCACAAACTGAAAACACTTGTGTGGAGCTGCTTAAAGTGACAAAAACTAAATTTGAAAACTGGCCTCTTTCTAAAAACTATGACCCAGTTACTCAAAAAAAGTTTGAATGTTGGAGCTTTTTTCTTTTCACTGAACTACACTGTCAACTGCATTACTATGCAAAAGAAGGACTGCATCTCTTGCATGCTGAAAGGCTCACACTTTTGATGTCATCAGTGGCTTCCACCTGCTTTCTTTAGGTGGTTGGCGCCATTATGCTCAAGAGAAGGCAGACCCAGACCCAGAGGCTGGGCAACTCACATCTAAACAAGACCTGGGAGAAGATGTGTGTGTTTGATTTTGGAGGACACTGTGTCTTTAAGGGTCTGTAAAAATAGACTGTATATCAAAGATGGATGACGCCACCTGGACATCAACTATTGATTTTTTTTTCAAGCCTAAGTATTGGTATTTTGTGCCACAAGTATGTAACTTTAAGCCTTAATGTAATTTGAACAGGTCTCTTATTAAATATTGCGACTCAACCCCCTATCCTAAAGATTTTGGTATCTCTAAAGGCAAAGACCAAAATATTTTTTATAACAAACTGTAAAATAGTCTTTTCTCCCAGATGCACCGATTCACTTTTACTGTATAAAAAGGTGAATAAAACCATTGTGACTTCTGGCATTTGTTAGTGAAAAGATGAAGTTCATCATGAAGCTGATGGATACTGCACGCAAAAAGGAAAGACACTTACCAATCACATGATAAAACGTATCATACGTTATCCTTGTTTTTTAAACCCTTTAAGACCTAACCTAGAACCAAGTCTGCCAGAGCTTATCTTTATATTTTTACATGCTTTAGTGACATTTTTGGGAGTATTTCAAGTTACTATACATCAATACAACCATTATATCCCAAATGTTAATAATATTTATGCATTAAGTCCATAGCAACGACACAAAAAAGCAAAAAAAAAATGCAATAAACTATAAAAGAAAAATTGAAAATGTTTTTTTAACACATATTTCTAGTTAGAGACATTTCAGAGGGATATCCCTCAAAACTGTAAATGCAAAAAAGTTGCACAAAATAGTTTTCAACCACAGGAAATTTATTTTGAGTGTCTTCAGTTTTATTTTTGAGATACACCCATTTTTATATACTGCAGGAAAAATGAAAATAAATATTGTAATGCAAATTTGCAAAAAACAAACATCATTTGCATCAAAATATACTATTTCCAACAGTGTAATTTGAGTTCTAAGCATCCCAGAAACTATAAGAAAGGCATAAACTCAAACAGGAATTTTAAAAACACCAGCATATCTTTGTAAATGCCATATAAGACAAAAACTACATTTTCCACAAAAATTACGTCACTTCCGGTTTCGGGCAGACATGCGATAGTTCTGTGACAGCTCTGACCTCTATTCCAACGTAGGAAGTGCTATAAACAGCTGATTGGATCGCCAAAGTGTGTTTCTGGAATATAATGTTTGTATTGCTGCAAGTGCTTTTTATGCAATTTTTGTAAAGCCATATGTGGAAGGAAACCGTGACCGGGGACAAGATGAGTGTATAAGATATAAGTACAACTCCTAAGGTTTTATATGCAAAAAAAATTATTGTGCTAGCTTATGGCTTATGAGGTTGCAATTCTACCAGGCTTTAAAAATAGCTGCGCAAAACGGAGGCTGTCCACTCTGACCAGCCATAAAGGGTTACCTGGAACCATGTTTTAAATAATTTTTTCATTGAGATATATTTAGCTTGGCTTCTTTGTACAACAGGAAGCATCACTCCCTCTTGGCCATTAAAAGATTGGAAATTTAAGACACCTGGTGTGTCTTCACTTTTCGGACCTGAAAGCTACTTCCATCTTTAATATACAGCTTCTAAAGAAAGAAACAAAGATAGAAACTGCTGCCCCCAACATCTATCGGAGTAGGATGAGTGGTCTTAACATTTTATCTTAATGGCAGTGTCAAAATGACAAAGGGTCCTTCTTCTGTATCTCTGCAGGTCTATGCTATCCTGGTGAGTCACCCTCCCCAGTCCAATGACCACCTAACCCCGACGCCTGTCTCTTACACGGCAGGCTTCTACCGCATCCCTGTGGTGGGGCTCACCACCCGCATGTCCATCTACTCAGACAAGGTGAGTGATGGATGTGAGAGATGTAAAAGGAGACAGAGAGAAAGAGGGAAACAGGAAAAACAGGAAGAGCGTGAACACAGAGTGGAGGAATAAGAAGCTCCCCTGGGGCATCTTCAGAGGCTTCCTAGATTAAACGTCCCATCAGTGTCCATTAGGGGAGCTGTGATTAAATGGGTTTCCAGCTGAAATTTGAAAGAGCATCATTAATAATGCCTCCGACCTGACTTGTGTTTTTAAGAAGCACAAGCAACCAAAATGAAACTAAAGCAATCACATAAATGCCAAAGACATGAATTGAGTGTTTAAAGTGACACAGTCCATAATCTCCCAAAATAAGGGAAATGAGAGGCATTCAATTCAGAGATTTAGATAGGCCTGGGGGAGATGTGAGGAAGGAAGATCAAGGAAAGGGATTCCATATTGTTGTACATGATATTTATCCATTGTGTTTGCTTTTGTTCACTGCCACAAAACATCTTAAATATGTGGTGCATGATTTGTCTAGAACAGATTGAGCAGCTAAAATGAACAGCATACAAAACCATATCCCAGATCACCAAAAGTATGTGGACACTCAATTAAAGCTATCCAGATGTAGAGACTTGCAGCATCTTCAAATAATCCTGTTTTTGCATTCAAGTCTTTATTTTGATGGCTAAGGCTCTTCACTTTTATTTGTGCCCCTACTTTTAAAAAAAAGTATTTATTTGTTTAAAACTCCTGGTGCAGACTCTGGACTCTCAGCCAGAACATAGTAGTAACTTCAGACTCCACTCAGTCTCAGAGATCCTCTTTTTCCCAAGTGGCTAATTACTTCCTTTATTGATATTCTTCAAAAGAGGAGAATTTTGGGGATGCAGCGCATGTTCACTGCATACTGGATTACTTTTGGGTACACTGTGTATACTTACAGTCTTATGTTGCAATCAATGAGACCATTGGAAATTTAGCTGTTATGTAGTTCTACATGATACATTTTTTTTTTATCTTGTGCACACGGGATAATTATCATGTTGTCAGAATATGATTTAATATTATTTCCACTTGATAACAAACAGATTTTAAAAAACTAATCATGCATCTTTGCTGATCACCTTATTTTCTGCTCAATGCTCCTCAGAGTATCCACCTGTCCTTTCTGCGGACAGTCCCTCCCTACTCTCACCAGGCGCACGTGTGGTTCGACCTAATGCGCGAGTTCAACTGGAACCACATCATCCTGATAGTGAGCGACGACCACGAGGGCCGGGCTGCTCAAAAGAGGCTCGAGACCCTCTTGGAGGAAAGAGAAACAAAGGTGAGATGCTCTGGCTCCCGGCCTCCTAGCCTCCTCCCCCGTCCCCTCGAGTGTATGAGCATGAGCGTGCGAGTGTTTAAGGCTTTTAAACCTCAAAGGTCTTCTATGTATGTGACTGTTTTCCTTTCTGTTGTGTGGCCACATCTCTTTCTCACCATTGTGTAAACATTGGCTAACATTCCTAGAGACATTACCAGCGTTTAATGTGGTCTAATCTTACAAAAGTTTGTATGTTTATTTGCTCATCTTCACTTTGCTTTTCTCCATAGTCCAAATTATCCAGTGTCTTTCCACATTGGGAGCCAAATAGTGGAATTTAACATGGGGCTTTGCAAACCATCACAGATTTAACTGTTTCACTGGAGTCAGGTGTTTCTTTGCAGGCTTTGTTACTGCACACAGAGGGCTTTCCTTTATTGCAACCTGCTACTTCATGTTTGGAAGATAAGAGGATTTATTTTTTTCTTTTTAGCGCTGATGCTTCCATTTTAAGTATTGCTCTGGGCTGTGTATATGGGTCAGTGAAATGCTGATCTTTGAGCCAAAACAGACTTGAGACTGTGATGATGTGTGCCCTTTGGGGCAAAGAGAGTTAGATGGCTAGAAAGATGAAGAAAAAAACAAAACAACTGCATCTATTTCATCCATTTAATAAGATGAAATCACGTTGCGATGCATTTTCTCTTTGTACTCTGCGTTGCTTGTCCCTCTCTGGGGCTCTTTTGCTGTAATTGTGTGGCAGAGTGAAATGAGTCCTGATTCGGAGACTTAATTAAATCAGAAGATGAAGAGACATTGGGTATGACACACACCCGAGGCAATTTTGCAGAAGGCAGCTACGGTTAAAGCAAAGCTGCTTAAATGAAGCGACCGGGATCGGCGTCAGACACCAATCGGAAAAAAAACACTCTCGATTGTGAAACTGCAGCTGCGCACTTTGAACCATAACCAGTGACAGTCAGATGGTGGAGATGTGACTCACATCCTGCACTGGAAAAGATAAATTTGTATATTAAAAGCCTGTGCAAGTGCAAAGTCTTCGTTTGGATCTCAGAATGAACCCATCTGTGCATTCAGCTCATTCAGTCCCATAAAGCTGAGCGAAGTGGCAGCGACTCTCTCTGCTGATGAGAGCCTCTACCGGTAATTATGAATATATTTAGTCCTCACTGCAGTGCCAGTTTGAGAGTTTCTGGGCCCTGAGAAGGATTTGTTTGAGAATCTTTCCAAAAACATGCAGAGATAATTACACTGAAACCAGTGCAGAGCAGCATAAGACAAGTCCTGTATACTGCTAATGACTGTTTTCGCCATATCCAAAGGCTGATGTATGTCTTTCAGCTGTGCCGTAGCGCTCAGCTGCTGTCGATAAACCATAAAAAATTAACGAATCCTGCTGTCACACTGGCATCATCCTTCATTACCACGAGCAAATCCTCTATAGTTTGTTTTGAGTCAGTCCAACATACACTCATCTATACACTACTGGGTAATGCCTGTTAATCCATAGCTGAAAATAGCCGTGAACAAATAGTTAATCTGGACTAACATTTTCTCAACACTACAGATTCCAGCTCTTCCACTAAATTACTGCAGCTTTTCTTTCTTAAATGAAGCATTAAATAGGAAGAAATATGCAAGAGGCTTAGAGCCACACGCATGTGGAGAAGTTGGAAAGCTTTAAAAGGCACGCTGATGTAGTTCTGGCTATGCTGAGAAAATATTAAACAACAGAAGCCTTAATATCTTAAAATGCAACATGATTTTCATAAAATGTCACAAAAGAAGAATCAAAACTTGGTCCCCAGCTGACAGGACAGTTGGGGTTTTACGCTTGGCAGTGTGACAAAATCCGGGAGTGTAACCTTCATACTCTTAAATGACGAGAAAAGAAATGTCAGAGAGCAGCTGCTCAGCTCACTTTCCCCTCGGCTCTGACATCCCGTGTGTCACTTAACAAAATAATCATGATAAAAAAATCTTTTTCACTACCAAACCAGCTTTTTCTTTATAGATTTGTCTGGATGTCATATCTCCAAATGCTTTAGGTGATGCTGAAGGATTTCATTTTGTCTCAGGTAGACCACGCTCTAATTAAAACTGAGAAATGTTGCTCTTGCTAATCACCTTGTTGTGCTGCATAAACTCAGTGACAGGCAAGATGGAGTATTTTTAGCTCCGTGGTAAGTCTTTAGCGAGGTCACACAGTCACAGGGGGGCTGTCACCACCAGTGAAAAGGCGCTGGACACAGTGGACTTAGCCAGAGAGCAAATGTGGCCAACACAAAGTGAAATATTAATGCCTGGCTGCAGATACAAAAATAGAGTGCTCAGAAAAACTCAGGGGATAAAGACAAAGTCCTTTTTTTCTGGAAGGCTTCAGAGAGGGTTTCTACTTGAATTAGATGCAAAAAATTCTCAGTTTATGATAAATTTCCAACTCGATTTTTGCCTTTATAGTTGATAGGATACAGAGAGAAATGCCACTGCCAGGAGCTGAAGATCAAACACCATTACCGTAAGGTTTCTGGGACACTTTTGTAACATTACTTTGAAATAAATTTAGTGATCTGTCACCACTGATGATAATTCCAGATATTCCAAATATTAGGTAGAAGATCCTTTTGCAAAAATACAATTTATATACACTCACTGGCCACTTTATCACATAGAACCTAACAAAGTGGCCAGTGAATACCACAATTCACCTTGATGCTGATTGTTGCAGGCAGCTCCTTTGAGTTTTTTATAAGGAACAACTTACTAGTAATGGTTTGAACCCCTTTTGTTCTTCAGAACTGCCTAAATTCTTCATGACATAGATTCAACAAGGTGTTGGAAATATGCCCAAATCATTATACCACCACTGTCAGTCTGAGCCTTTGACACAAGGCAGGATGGATCCATGCTTCCATGTTCTTTATGCCAAATTCAGACCCTACCACCTGAATGTAGCAGCAGAAATCGAGACTCCAGACCAGGCAACACATTTGATTCGCTTTCTTGATGCTCGTCTGTATAGCTTGGTTGTAATAAGCGATTGTTTGAGTTACTGTTTCCTTCTTATTAGCTTGAAGCAGTCTGGCCATTCCTCTCTGACCTCAGACATTAAAAAGGCATAAGCCCCCAGAAAACTGCTGCTCACTGGATATTTGCTCTTTGTTAGAAATGGTTGGGCGGTAAAATCTCAGTAGGTCAGCAGTTTCTGAAACACTCATTTCTTCCTCGTTCTGATGCTCAGTTTGAACTTCAGTGGGTCATCTTGACCATGTTTAGATGCCTAAATGGAGTTTCTTGATGACTGGCTGGGTAAATATTTGCTGTTGAACAGGTCTATGCAATGAAGTGGCTGGAGAAACATCTATGTGTTGTTTTTATAAAATAGAAACATTCTTTTCCTTTGTTTTTTGTTCTTATTCTCCCATTAGCATCCAACAGTTCTCATATCTATATCATATATGATAATTTTTTTATGGGCTTTTTATTCTTTTGGAACACAACAGCATCCACACAGAGGTGTTTAACATGTGTTTGTTTGTTTGTTTATGTGAATAAAAGATTTACTAGGCAGCATCTGTTGTCAGTTTGCTGAATAGTGCATTGATGCACAGTCAGCCTGAACTTTGCAAACGGGGGAGTGCGGACCAGAGTGCACTGAGGTGTGAGCTCTGAATCCAGGCAGCTGTGAAAGAAACCCTGTGATGCAGAAACACGCAGTTTGCTATTTTACTGCAAAATGGCTTCTAAACTCAGCCTGGACTCCCAAGTGGCTCCTCTCGCAGGATACAGAACAGGACCAGAGTCTGAAATGGTGACACCTCAAGTGTTAGATAGCCTGAATGTAATTAAACGTGCATAGGAATCCCCTATCGGATTGCTCTGTCTCGCTTTCACAACACATTATTTTTGTTAGTACTGTGCTACATGCTTTAGGTGTCAATCAAGCTGAAAATGCCACAAAAAACAAAATGCTGCAGATGGAATGTGAATGTTTTTTGTGAAGATTTATTACTTAATTTGTAGACCAAGAGCTTTCTGGACCTGCCCTACAGCACCACCACTCACACTTTATTAACTCTGATTCAGCTCTGTGGGAAACCTTTGTTTCCTTTGTGCAATAAATTTTGAAAACAAGAGCTTGCTACAAAGTCAGACACTTTTATTGAGTGCTATATTTTTATTTTTCTAACATTCCCAGTTTAGACAGTCACCCTCAAAGACTGCCGAGAATTAGTCTGTATAGTGCCAAGTTGGGACAGAAGTTTTCCGGATTTGCTGGATTTTTACAGGGTAAAAAATGACTGCGTGTTAGCAGTTGATGTTGAATTACTGCTGTTACTGCTTGCAAACTGCAGCCAAGCTTTTAATGATTGTGTCTGAGGATGCTAAGTATAGAACGAGCTTCTGAAGATGATGTTGAATGAGCAGATGGTTTTGTGGAGTAGCAGTTTCTTTTGCAAGTGCGCCATACTGCGAAAAATTTAATGAGCTCTTTGTGTTTTTGTTAAGAGGCCAAAAAAGTGATCACATAGAGCTGATTTTTAAGGCGTGCTGGAAATCTGATCACTCTCCTTGACACTTATGTTTGCCTATGCGGCTGGATTATCACTAATAATTGATGCATCACATGCACAGTACATGTAAATGCTGTATATACTTAATATCTGTTTTTAATAAGAGGACATAATCTCAGCATGATTGCAAGTGGTCATCTCTGATGTTTTTGCAAGCCCCACTGTTAAAGATCCCAATTTGAAGCAGAAAAGTGGAGATTTGTTGGAATGCTTTACTGCCCTCCATTTTCAACTGTTTATAATATTTTTCTGTGTCTGCATATTTTCTCTGTGCACATTACTCATCAGAATAAAAAAAGGAACTATGAAAACCTCGACCAACTGTCCTATGACAACAAGCGAGGACCTAAGGTATATTTGCATGGTCAATGCACGCCGCCCACCAACTTTCCAAACGTAGCAACTAGAAACCAGACCAAACCAGTCACCAGCCGACCCAGAAATGTCCCTCTCTTGGTAGCACGTGTTTTCTTTAATTTTTACTTTGAGACATTTCCCTATGATTTAAATGAAGAATGATTTTGTTGTGAAAAAAAATCTATAATTTTTTAACATAAAAAAAAAATCAGTGGCCAGCGCCTCGCTTTTATCATTTTTCATTTTTTCCTTCAGTAAAGGAATGCATGTACTCAGAACACACACACTCACACACACAAAAAAAGTTTGCAACTCCATTCCTTTGTGGAGAACCGGTAGTGTGGGACAAAACCGTTTCCCAGATGCTACTTCCTCCTGTTCTGTAGCACTTCCCCAGTTTTCAGCAGTTTTTTTGTTGGGGGAAAACGTCCCTCTCACCCCCCTTCACCTGTTTTTAGTTACTGGTTGCATTGACCTTCTTCTTTCCCCCTACCTAACACATGCACGTCCTTCTTTGGAGCCTTGATAACCCTCAGTTTGCATGCGAACAAATGCAAAAGTTTTTTTTCCCTTCAAGCTTTTTTTATTTTTTTAGTTCAGCCGGTTCCCCTGGATCGCTTTCCTTTTTATATCTCTGTCTCTCGTTTTCAAACAAAATCGGCCAAGCTCAAACCAACAAGGTAAAGAGGCAGCATGGTGTCTGAGGTAGGGGAAAGTAGCTGGCTTGACCTTCCTTATGCCCCAATCACAGGCAGAGAAAGTCCTCCAGTTCAGCCAGGAGACTAACTTAACTGCTCTGCTGCTGGAGGCGAAAGAGCTGGAGGCCCGAGTCATCATCCTGTCCGCCAGGTGAGGTGTTTTATTTATTTATTTTTTAAATAAATAACATACATATATTTATAGACCTTCTGGAGAGTGCTTCAAAGGTTTCAGCTGCACTAATATGGAAAGTTGTAGAAGTCCTGCAGCTCTATATTGAGCTTTGTATTTACTTGTACTTACATTTCTGCATTTCAGAGGAAAATAATTCAAATGTATTGTATTTTCATAGAAATGTGTCTATGAATAGAATATACACTTAGATTTCTTTTTGATGTAAGTAATCATACACGATTGATAGTGATGGATTCTGACACAGGGCATCAATGTGTCCAAAGCCTGACATCAGTTTTTGTCATTTCACTCAGTATAAGAATAATATAGCTTGAAGTAAATATTGTAAAAGTGAATGCAATATCTAAAATATGAGTGGGTTTTTTCTTTTAAATTAAAATGTGGGTAAAGTCAGCCTTAGGGTTTTTTGTCATCAAGTTACAAATATGTAAAGATCTTGTGTGTTTAGCAACTTTATGATAAACGTGTCTCCCTTATATGAAATTATGTTTTGGGGATTTTAAGAATATAAAGCAGAGGATTCTCTGCAGTACAGAGTTGTGTGTTTTGGGGCCTTTTTTAGCTTTCATAATTGGCTGCCCGGGATGATATGATGATTTCTGAAAAAATCTGGGATACCAGTTTAGCTCACGTGGTTGAACAGGTGACCATGGTTTCAAGTGTGACTCCAGGTCTTTTGCTTTCACCATTTTCCTCTCTAACTCTTCACTATTCTATCAAATAAAGACGTAAATATCCCCCCGAAAATGACAAAAAACTGAAATGATAAACCTTCATCAATAGAAAGCCATTTCTTCAGACTAAATCATAAAATGCTGTGCAGACTAGAGAGCTTCATACTGTTTTCAAGGAAAATGAACTTGCGTAAGTGTCCATCCATCCATTTTCTTCCACTTATTCAATTCAGGGTTGTGAGGGAACTGGAGCCTATTGCAGCTGTCATGGAGCATGAAGTGGGGTTCACCCTTCACAGGTTGCCAGTCTGTCGCAGGGCTACAGCTAAATGTATCGTAACAATTTACTATGCGACATGTACACGATTGGAAGACAGTTATTGGCTAGATTAAGGGGGAAATGACCTAAAGATATTTATTACAAACCAGAATTACAAACTTTGTCTAAACCCTTAAAATTTAAAAGCAACAATTACATTTTCTTCGGTTTTGTCCTATAATGACTCACGATGATCTATTTTTAATGAAAAGTTTTTAATTAAAAATCCATGAGTGTCAAAACTTTAAATTATTAATCTTTTATATCATCATGGCTGACTTTGTTTCTAATGCTCGGAAAAGCCGTCAGGTTGGATTTTGTTTAGTATTTTTTGTGATTCATGTCACTGCTCCTGTTTTGGTTACTTGAAAGCCTCGACAGACTCGCATATCAGATCAGCATCATCTGCTGGTTAAAACAATCAATTGTCTTTTATTGATTTAATTTTAACAAATTCCAGTGAGGAGGACGCTGCCGCAGTGTACAGGGCTGCCCGTTTCCTCAACATGACGGGCTCCGGCTACGTGTGGCTGGTGGGCGAGCGTGAGATGTCGGGTAAAGCCCTGAGTGAGGCGCCAGATGGTACGTTCATCCAGCTTAGATCACTGGGAATGCACCAGTTTACCTCGGCTTTACTAAGAGGCCGAGCATAACACACACAGGATTAGAAAGATTAACCATTTATCGATGGGTTTATTACATGATTATTTGTATTACTGCTTGTTTCGTGTTGAGCATTTAAACGTTTAAGCATTCTTTGTTTAAAGGTTTAAATGTGGTGTGTACACTCAGTTTTTACTTTAAATGTGTGTGTATCCTGGCTCATCCAAGGCTAAATTCACTGTGCTAATCTGCCATATTAACATCCTGGTCTCTAATGAATTATAAAGGGAGAGTTTTGCAACAGATAACTGATAGAATGGTAAGCCACAACAGTCTTTTTGTATGTATTCGTGGATATTTTTGCACATGTCTCACAGGTCACGGTATTTTATCACTTTCTGGTCACAAATGTCGACCGTTTCTCCCCCAGGCACTCAAACACAAGCAATCCCCGCAGAGCATTTGTTGTCCTGTCCGTGTCCAGTCTCTTCCACCTGCACTGCAGCTTCTTTTAGGAGCCTGCAAGACTGATGGACCTGGTTGCAATCAGAAAACTTAGCTGAAGTTGGATTGTTGCTTGGTTTAAAAGTAGGCCTGGTGGTATTTTTGTTTAGCGAGAACACAAATAATATGTGTGCCTGTGCTGAGTCCTCAAACTTTTGCCAGAAGGGCTGAAAAATATAAATCCAACTTCAAGGGACTCCTTGCACATGCTGCGAAAAGGTCATCGGTGACAACATCAGAAAAATGATCCACTTATTTCTGCTGTCTTTTATGAGACACTCTTATTGAACTTACCCCTCCCAGTGGATCAGAGCTGGATCAAGCAGCTGATGTCTGACCTTTTTTCAGGATGTTTAAACTGGAGGCCCTATAAGTTTTTTTCCACTTTACGCATTGCAAAAGGCTCCTGAGAGAGTGTGCCTTGCTCAGGAAGGTGATTATCTTTATGTTGTTGGAATGCTCTCAGGTCTAATCGGCCTCCAGCTCATCAACGGGAAGAATGAGTCTGCCCACATCAATGACGCAGTGGCTGTGGTAGCTCAGTCCATACAGGAGCTATTTGAGAAGGAGAATATCACAGAGCCTCCAAGGGGATGTGTGGGCAACACTAACATTTGGAAAACAGGACCCCTTTTTAAACGGTAAGCTTGGCACAGAAGCTTTGCATGTTTCATGGTTTTAAAATAATCCTTTTTTTAATCTTATACAATATATGGCCCAAATGTTTCGGCTCCTCTACCACTTCCATCTAAAGCAAATTACAACTGATTGGCTTTCCCTTTGTAAACAAAAGGTTTGAACAGCAGGTGGTGGGGCTTTTAGGATACCATACAAACCTATTTAGTTAAAAAAAACTTTTTTTTAAACTAAATAGGTTTTAATCATAAATACTGTGGCTTCTTCATTAGAAATCTTTAATATGAGCAGCTATTATTACAACAGTGTAGACATATGACAGAAAATGTCATATAAAAAATGTCTCAATTAAAAATAATTGGAAAATTAAGATATGTTAGAATTTCCATTATTGTGATAAAGGGCAAAAACATATTAGACATGCTCAGGTTTAATTACTGAAACAGGCCTGCAATATAAATAAGTTGTATGCTGCATTGCAGTCATTTCCCCCCCATTGTTGACAGTTTTAACAGATTCATCAGATTTATCAGGTTTTCCTGAATGTACCATAAACCTTGTATTTGTTATTTCCAAACGAAGCCAGTGAGTTTCAGCTGACCCACTTAGAGCAGCTTCGAGGCAGCATAACAAAATATAAAGCGCTGCTTCCAAACAAATGCAACAGCAAGTATTGTCAGCACTCAGCAACCACAGCTCTGCCTTTCGTTAACAAGAGATGTGGTGAATCAATTTTATTTATTTTTTGCTTCGTGCACTGAATTAAGAGCCCTACACTGAGCAATTTACAATAAAATACACTGTTACACTAACATGAGATGATGCACAATGGCCTTACATGGGCACATTTGCACTGATTCACACAGATAACAGTTTTCATGTGCTTGCCACAGGGTGCTGATGTCATCTAAATATCCCGAGGGTCTCACAGGGCGTGTGGAGTTCAATGACGACGGAGATAGAAAATACGCCCACTACAGTATACTGAACTATCAGAAGTCCAGACTCATCCAAGTTGGCATATACAATGGGACGCAGGTACACAAAGGCACCTACAGATGTCCATTCCCTGTTTTATACTCACAAACCATGTGTGGATTTTGTCTTGCCCACATACAGAATCATCTGTTTTTTATTTATTGTGGGTGGGTGGGAGTCAGTTTTCTATCTATACCACATACCAGGTAATGTACATCTACTCCGCATATCTGTGAGCCTTTGCATAAAAAAGGCAGTTCAACAAATGCTCTTTTCTATTAGAGGGATATTTCAGATTCTTTTACTCATCATATGATGACAATATTGGTAAATGTAGCACAAATGTCATTCAGAACTCCTGGATGCAATGAGGGCAAGAAGAGAAAGTGGCAAGATTATAAAATCAGTCTTTCTTTTTTTCAATCCTGCTTGCATTGCATGAAATGGGAAATACAACCAATCATGAACCCCAAGTATGCAACAGAAACCGATAAAGAGGAAATATTTCACTCATTTACCATTTTGCAAAGCACACAATAAACTTCCAAGTACATTTTTTAGCGCTGGCTGCTCATTTACTCACCATGAAAATAAAGGTTTTAGTACATTTTATTAAACTTTAGTGAGGAAACTAAACAAACACAGCCCTTGTTTTGGCTCTAAATGTACTCATCAATCTTCCACTGATCCAGTTCGGGTTCACGGGTGAGCAGGAGCCTACACCAGCTGTCACAGGGCAACAGGCAGGTTACCAGTCTATTGCAGGGCTAACACAGAGAGACAGGCAACCATTCACATTTTTGGCAATATTAGAGTTGTCAATTAACCGAACATGGATGTCTCTGGACTATAGGAAGAAGCCAAGTACCCATAGAGAACAATCTCCATTTAGAAAGGCACTAGGCGGCACATTCAAGCTCAGGACCTTCATGCTGTGAGTCAATGGTGCTAACCACCAAACCACCATCCTGCTCTGGTCCACTAACGATGTATCCATCTGCGAGAGTGCCAGCCTCACTAATATCACCAGAATAGAGCTGTTGTGCAGTTTTAATCAAATCCAAGCCCAATCAGAGTGTACTAAATGTAACAAATTCAGTTTCTGATTCTAATTTTACTGCTTGTTCTTTGAAAATCCCTGCAGTTTGTAGCAAGTAGACTAAGGTGTAGCATGTGACTTACTTCCCATTACCGCTAATCCAACCCTTCTGTAAAATGGAAGCTGTTTTATAAGCCTTGTTTCCATCCCACTCTATTTTAGCTAATGGTGGATATTCAACTCAGCCAGGCAGCCGATAAAGGCTGCAAGGATCAGCTCTTCTAAGCTCTTCAGTTATTTGGCGACAGGTGGAAAAGTAATAATTTCATGAAACCCTGTATCATACAAAAGTCAGAGGTTGATGCAATAAATAAACTGCTGAGCTGTGGTTATGTAAAGCTGACTCATTAGTGATGCTCACCCACAGTGCTGAAGCCTCATCAGCAGCAGGCCTTCTGTCAGCACTCACCTATAATACTGTATATGTGTGTGTGGCATCGCTACAGGTGGTAATGAACAATCAGCGGAAGATTATCTGGCCCGGAGGAGAGACTGAGAAACCACAGGGCTTCCAGATGTCCACTCGACTAAAAGTAAGACACCTTCACTTTGCTGCTGCAATGTGGCACTCATGTCTACACGGATAGACTGCGGACCTGAGCCGAAATACTCGTGTTGGACAGTGTGCTAACATCTCTCTCTTGCAGGGAAGCTAATCTGTGTTCTTAAAGCAGAACTGACATATTTGCTGTGACTTTTATCTCTTCACTTCTGTCTTAGGCCTCGAGAGAAGCTCATCTGTATCCTTGTTTATTATTTTTACTTTCACCTGTCCATCCTTGCACATCTATATGTTTTGGTGATGTGTAATGTATGTTTTTCTCCTAAAGCAGATGCATCTCCAACTCCGTGATAAACAGCTTTCTGTCCCGTCTGTTGTAGATAGTGACAATACACCAGGAGCCATTTGTGTATGTGAAACCCACTCTGCCTGACGGTACTTGCAAGGAGGAAATGACATTAAATGGAGTCTTAATTAAAAAGGTTATCTGCACTGGGCCCAATGAGACCATCCCAGGTAACACATCAGGGACGTTTACATTATCACTGTGCTTCTAGCGCACCCGCCAAACATCCACCGGAGATGCATACATATATATGCAGCAGGTATCTATATATGTATGCATGTAGCCATTCAGACTGAGTGATTGTTGGGATGCTGGCACACACCTGGTCTGTGTGCAATGAGGCTGTGTGAGGTTGTCTGCAGTGTATCAGTGTGTCATGCATTCTGTGCAGTCTACATGCGCCGCCTTTGGATTCAAAAAAGCAAAAACAAAAAGAAACCAACAACAAATGAACCAGTTTCCACCAGGTTGTGCATAACTTCCAAATGTTGCTGTTTTCGTTACAGGACGCCCAATCGTACCCCAGTGTTGTTATGGATTTTGTATTGACCTCCTGATAAAGCTGGCTATGACCATGAACTTCACCTATGAGGTGCATCTGGTGGCTGATGGAAAATTTGGAACTCAGGAGCGGGTGAGTTTCACATTAAGATCCATGGTTGGTGTATTTTGGCTCACAAGAAGAATATATTTTCCATCTGCAGTCATTTAAATCTGGTGGCATGCCTTTATTTTGGGACTTTCCTGTAGTTCCACATGAATGTGTTTAAAAATCACTCAGATCTAAAAAGGAGATCATTAGCTCAAGGCAGCAAAATTATACAAATTTCCAGTTGTCAACTACCGATGAGTAGTTGCCTACCAGTTGCAGAGTGGCCTGCAAGCCACCAAGCACTTCCAAGGTCACCAGGTTCAATATGGTTTTGAGTATTTGTCTTTTTGGATGGCGTTTAATGCTTTTGTTAATCGTTTTTTATGAGTCACACTTACTTCACAGGCTCAGAGAACTTGACTCACATTGTCTGTCCTGTCTTCTAAATAATTCAGAAGACAAAGGGAGTAGAGTGCCATTTAAATTTAATCATGTTTATTTTTGACTCGAGTCCAGCTGTTTTACTGCGATCCAGCCTTCTGCTGCACATCCTTCAGCTTTCCAGCTGCTTTTTTTTCTTATTGATTGCCATCTTTGGATCAGATCACTTATATATGAGTCGTAGCTGTCTTGTTGCCAGATTGTGTTTTTACTGCACCGCTGCCAAATCTGTTCTGTGATCCATGAAAATGGAACACATACAAACTGTACATACCACCACTTGTGTGCTGAAGATTTTTTTTTGTGGTTGTTGTTTTGGCAAGGTTTGTTCATTTTTTATGAACCCCTCCTGGGAAAGAGTTGGGTTTTGTGCAGATAAAATAGGACACATGCCCTGCTAGGATCAGCTATATATAACCTAACCTTGTATTGCTCAAGCAGCACACTGTCATGAGTGCACAGAAACTAGCCTGTGACTTATCTTTGTAACCAGTCCAGTCTTTGGTTTCTCTGTTTACATTCTCAACAGATTGCATTACTTTTCCGGGAATCTGCTAATCATCAACTACAATACTATAGAAATATGTTAACAATGAGCTATCAGCAAATATTATTGTATAATATAAAAAAATGTAAGCTATCTTATTTAATAATAGCGGCAATGTTACTATTAAACTGCACTGGCTTATTTAAGATGAAGCTACTACAGGCCTACATGAGGTGCGACTTATGTGTCTATTAATTCTGATGTGCAATAGAAAATGTAATCATTACATTTTTATAACCCAAGGGCATCTTCTTTTGTTCCTGTTAAATGCTTGTAAATGACGCTCAATTTTACTTCCATCTAGGAATCTTTTTTTTTCAGTTCAACAAGGAAATAAATTAGTGTGCTAATAACACTTTATAGCCTGAGGACATTTTGAATGGAATCACACCATTTTGAGTCAAATCATGCATCATTTGGAAGAACAGAGCCTCAAAATATACAATAATAAACCATTTGAGAATCACAACAATTATAAATGTATACTACAGTGCATAGCACTTGGTAAAACAGTAGTTTCTTGCCTTTTTCAGGCATCTCTCTGAGCATATGTTTGTTCATTAAGTATGTACTGTAATGCACATTGTTTTTAAAGGCAATAGTCAATCATACAACATATTCCTAAGCTTTTAATAACTGTAGTGAAATGCATTGCTATGAATTGTAAAATTATGCTCTAATATTAAGAAGTCTAAAAATGGCCAACACATTTTATACCAACACAAAAGTCATATTATGTCCTTCATGCCTGTCCGTATTATTTTTGTGACAAAAGAAATTGGTGCAAAGATTTTCAGGTGTCCCTGTGAAAATATTCACCCTTCTAATGGGTCTTTAGCCCCCAAATCTCAAGAGCACAATCCACTGTATATAGGTGACCTGAATTAGAAAGGACATAAAACAGATTTAATCACCTCCTATTACCATTCTAGTATGTTCAGTGCAGATTTCATGTATCATTGCATGTTTATTTTTAGAGCATTAATTCTTATTTGTCACATATTAAACAAGGATGATCTCTTGAAATTGAGTCCTTCCCAAAACGGGAGCGTGAGGCTGTAACATGTCGCAGAAGCCGTAAGAACTGCAAGAAAGCAAAAAGAGAAGAAACTAGATACGCTGAACTGAAAACCTGCAACCTTCTGAAACCTGAAACTCTGTTCTTTAGGCAAAGCAAGAACACGCTGTTCTATATTTTTGACGTTTACTTGGTTTAACCCAAATCCTTAAATCCTGAGGCAAATCTGTGGTCTAGACAACAGCAGGGCTAAAGCTGATTCAGATTCTCAACTTTCTCAACTCCTTCCATTTTGGGACTCCAGGTCAACAACAGTAACAAGAAGGAGTGGAACGGCATGATGGGCGAGCTCCTGGGAGGCCTGGCTGACATGATTGTAGCTCCGCTGACTATAAACAATGAGCGAGCCCAGTACATCGAGTTCTCCAAACCCTTTAAATATCAAGGCCTCACTATCCTCGTTAAAAAGGTAAGCAGGATATTTGGTACTTAGACCTATGACTAGGGGAGATGCATCTATTGCTTACTTGTGCATCTGTTCATTTATGTAAAAATATAATGAAGCAGAGACAGAGATTGTATGGCTTCAAGAGAGATACATTTTAATACAATTTGCTCAGCTGTGGCAGAAAAAGGTAGTAGAGGTGGTTTCAAGATACCATCTATATTATTTGTATACCAGGTTAATGACAACACGACAAAGAACTACGTAGCTGCAATTTAAAGTGGTGGATGGAGATCAAATCACCCCTGACAGTTTGGAAAAATATTGATTTGATCCGTTAACTTTAATTTCCATAGGTTATTAAAATCTCTAAGTGGACAAAGACCTAGAGGGAATATGAGGTGATGCAGTATCAGTTAGCCATTGCCTCTACCATCTTTCTTTGAAAGAAATGAATGCCATCTGGGAAGGATTAGCCATGGATTACACATCTCAAACAAGTGTTAAGATAATGCGTTCTCATTTTCTGTCCTTGCAGATTTTCGCAGACACAGAAATGAGCCTGAAACAGTAAAAGAGACACAACTGTGTTCAGATATAAATAACACTGGTTAAAATGTTAAAGGCATGGAAACAGTCAAACTTATTTTATCTCATTTGCCAGGTTTAAACCTATTTGATGTATGTGAGTGCATAATAACCTGCACTGTTGTGTAAAAGACACCCTTTATTTTTGATCTTGCATTTTGCACTCTGCATTTTAGTCAGAGGTGTTGGGGATTTTGCCAAAGATGGAATCGAATTATGAATGCAGAAAAATACCATCAGGTTTTGACTCATCATGCATTAGCATGTCGAAAGTGTGTCTTCATTTTCCCAAACACACTGCCAATGCATCAAAAGCATATCCACTGAAGCAGTGTAGGATCATTTTGACAGAGAATAGAACAAAAGGCAGCCAACATCTAAAGAAAAGCGTTGAATGTCCTTCAATAACCCTGAAGAACTATTCCTGAAGACTACTTAAAGAAAGTACAAGAAAGTTATCAAAGCAGTCATGCAAATATTGACTTGAAGTTTACAATATTTGTACAGTTTCTGATTTTGCTTCTGTTTTTATCTGTACATGTTTCCCATTTTCCTAGCTGAATATAAAGAAATGAGGGATGGCTCAAGACTTTTGCACATTACTCATAAAAAGACCTAAATTTTTTTTACCCATAGTACATTTTGAAAAAATTTACATTTAGCAGACCACACAGTTACAGAACATATGAGCATATAAGTTTTTTCTTGCTAGAATCCTACTTCAGTGCAATATGGAAGGTCATGGGTCTTTGTCAGTAAAAAGACTGTAAAACCTGACAATGAGCCAGACCAATGGTTCCATAAAATTCTAAAAGAATTCATTATCAATCGATAATCAACTGCCTGTATCTGTTTTCAGGAAATTCCTCGCAGTACACTTGACTCGTTTATGCAGCCGTTCCAAAGCACGCTGTGGCTGCTGGTGGGTCTTTCGGTGCATGTGGTGGCGGTGATGCTTTACCTACTAGACCGGTTCAGGTACAAGGGGGGCCTGTATGTGTATTCATGTATCCATATGTGTATGAACGACTGTGTGTGTGAAGTACATGCTTGTGTGTGTGTGTACATGGACTCCTGAGCACTGCAGATCTTCCCTCGATGTGGACAGCAAGGCAGACAGAGGTGAAGATTGGTTCCAGTCATCCCACAGCTCTGTGCCACCGTCTTCACCCTGTTTTCTTTCTGAGGACTTTGTCTTGCTTCGCCCACTCATGTTCAGTTTTCCTCCCTTTTTTGGGGAATCACTGGGTTTTTCACATTCAGCAAGTTGTTGGACATTTCTCATTTTATATCTTCTGCAACCCTCCCAATTTCTTCCCATAGCCCGTTTGGAAGATTTAAAGTAAATAGTGAAGAAGAAGAAGAAGATGCCCTCACCTTATCATCTGCCATGTGGTTCTCCTGGGGAGTATTGTTGAACTCTGGTATAGGAGAAGGTGAGTCATACCCAGTTGTTGAATTTTCTCTTTCCCACAGAGCTCCTGGATGATGTCTTCTAGTCTTTGAACAGTTTTGCATTTGTAAAAGGATTGATATCAAGTGTCTGTGTGGCTCCAGATATCCAGCTGCTACTGTCATATTTTTCTTTGAAAACGACAAAGAAAAAAGAAAAAAAGAAAAGCTGGTACAGCTTGTAACAGTTTTGTTATCTTATTTGATTTTCTGTCAAGTGTTTCCTTTTCATGATATTTTATGAGTTTTATATATGTATATAAAAAAGCTACTTTTGCAAGGCTCCCTTTAGGAGAGCCCTCTCTTTAAGATTTTGTACTCATAAACAAACTGATCTATCCTCATAAACTTAAAATGAAACCATTAAAAATCTATAGGACTGGGTGCCAGTTTGTAGAAACCATGTCGCTGCGCCATCTTGAATACAGTGGAAATAAATACTGTCCCCGATGTTGTTCTAATTGCTTATTGTCAGCAGGTTAGTTACTGAGATGAAAACTCAAAACTTGGACTCACCACACAGGTGCACCACGTAGCTTCTCAGCGAGAATCCTGGGCATGGTGTGGGCTGGTTTTGCCATGATCATTGTGGCTTCCTATACTGCCAATCTGGCTGCCTTCCTGGTGTTGGACCGGCCTGAGGAGCGCATCACCGGTATCAATGACCCACGGGTATGTGAAACAAGGAGCTTATTACTACACATTACCTTTTTTCAATCATATTATCAGATTGTGCTTTTCCTTGTCTCTTTATGCAGCTGAGAAACCCATCAGACAAGTTCATCTACGCCACAGTGAAACAAAGCTCAGTGGATATCTACTTCCGGCGGCAGGTGGAGCTTAGCACCATGTACCGCCACATGGAGAAGCACAACTATGAGAGTGCCGCCGAGGCTATCCAGGCCGTGCGTGACAAGTGAGTCTCGGCCAGGCCGGGCCGACCAGAGTACGTGTCGGCCGGCTGTTCGACCTATCAAGCACGTAGACCAGGGCTATTCCAGTTAACTCTAGGGGAGGGACATGGACCTCCGGATCAGGTGGAAGTGGTAGGCTTTACTGCGACATTCGCCCTGATTCAGGCCCATCGCCCAGCCAAGGCAGGTTTCCAGGGACAGCAGCAGGAGTGGACGTGTCAACAGCACTGACAACAGTGTGAGGTTGAGCTAACATTGAGTCGAAGAGCCCCCTTTTTCAGGTTGTACCCAGACGAACATCTTTGAGATTGGGGGAATCCAATGGGGGACGCGCCCTCACCCATCTGGCATTGGATTTCATTTGGGACATAAGCAGCGGTAGAGATTGCTGGTAAACGCTGACTGACACACACGATGTGGTGTGAGAGAGAGAGAAGGGTGGGAGCCGTAAATGTGTATGTAAATCATTGTACTGTTGCACCGTAACCCCCTCCTTCCCCTCCTTCCCCTTCCTCCCCACTTCCTCCTCCTCCTCCCTCCCCCTGCCCCCACAGCAAGCTGCATGCTTTCATCTGGGACTCTGCGGTGCTGGAGTTTGAAGCCTCGCAGAAGTGCGACCTGGTGACCACGGGAGAGCTGTTTTTCCGTTCGGGCTTTGGCATAGGCATGCGCAAGGACAGCCCCTGGAAACAGAATGTGTCCCTGGCCATTCTCAGGTCTGTCCCAGCCGAAGCTGCATTACTCGTATGACCTTTTTTTTTTCTTTTTTTTTTTCTTATCAATATGATTTCATGGTCACATATTGACCCTTTATAGCCATCCAATACATTGCCTTATGTCACATCTTTGTATCTCCCCTTTCCTGCCCTGTTTGTCTGGTTGTCTCTTGTCAAGTGTATCACTGTTTGTCAGTACACGTGTCTGTACAGCTGTCTGTGCTTCATCTGTGTTGCTAGCTGGGAGTAAGCGGCTCAAACATTCGGTCATTTGCGGCATTCATTAACTCTGTTACCTCTCTCCCCACTACCCCCAACCCCCTGCAGTTCTCATGAGAACGGCTTCATGGAAGACCTAGATAAAACCTGGGTGAGATACCAGGAGTGTGACTCAAGGAGCAATGCCCCAGCCACACTCACCTTTGAAAACATGGCAGGTATGGTCCTTATGGCGTAGAGAAAGCGTTAAAAGTGATTGGACAAAAACTGCAGTGGTAAGGTACTGTAGCCCTTTTTTGTCCAATACCTTTACAAAATCGTTGTTTTAGTGTCAGCGTGGTGCTCTGTGGGTAGTGTGCTGTACAGTATCTTGTCCTGTGATTTCGTGCGGTTGTGGTTCTCTATTAATATTGTGTAGTTTGCAGCAGTCGTCGTCAGTAGGAGCTGGTTGAGAAAGGAGGGCGACCACTGAGCATGACAGTCAGACCATGCGTTCATGCTTAGTGGGAGCGGGGGAGATGTAGACAGGAAACTCACGCATCCCTGTGTCTGCTCTGTTTCTGTTCATGTGTCCCTCCTTCACAGGGGTATTCATGCTGGTGGCTGGAGGAATAGCAGCAGGGATCTTCCTCATCTTCATTGAAATTGCCTATAAGCGCCATAAAGACGCCCGCAGGAAGCAGATGCAGCTGGCCTTTGCGGCCGTCAATGTCTGGAGGAAGAACTTGCAGGTAGGATTGATACCCTGCATCCACTGAAGGTGGAAGGGTCAAAACTGGGGTGGAAGAGAGCCAGAAAAACCTCCCTCGAATGAGGGTTGATTTCTGTTTCTCAACCCATCTGAGAACTTTGGGGGTTTTTTTAAGTAGTGATCAAACCAGCAGATCACCATACAAGAAACAGTGATCTCTGATGCCTACATATAATGTAAGGCATGCTGAGTGGCCACCCTGTGGGTTTACACAGTTCCCTGAGGCCAAATGCACCCGTGTCTCTTGTGTGTGTGCCTGCAGGATAGTAAGGAGACTTCTGGAAGTCAAGCGGTGGCTGGAACTCCCTCTTTAGTATGTAGTAGAGCCATTTCCACCGTCATGTCACCTCTCGTTCTTGGCGTAACAATAAGATAATTAGAGATTCTCTCACACAATAAATCTCCAAATGAAAACTCTCCACTACCCACGTCCATGGCATGAACCAGTAGTTCTAAGCTGCTGCTGTGGCGCTATATTCTTCATAAGGTCATATGATTTGTACATGGAAATCCAGCAGAAAAAACAAATTCCCTGCCAGAAACATTGAAAAAACATTATTGACAATGAATACTCTAAGGTTGATGCATTTTGCTCGCGACCCCATTGATTTCCTTCTCTCTGGCAGCAAAACTAACAGCAGCCAAAAGCTGATAAGACAAATAGAGCATAAAGAGTCAAATCAATGCCCTGGCACAATCATACGGCAGTGACCGTTCCACAATTGTCAGCATAAGTGAAATGTGCAATGCTGCAGCGCACAGTGTGTCTCCTTATCCACCGCAGTGTTCATGATGCAGACACCAAGCAAGAACTTAAAATCTCGCATGGCAAAGGCTTCGTGCAACATTGCCTGAACAGGCATCAATCTAAAGGCTCAGTTCACTCAAATATAATTTTATAAGTCCTTATTTTCATACTTGCTCTAGTGGTATCTAACTATACAGCTAACTTAGATTCATTTTCAGGGGTTTTCAGAAACATTCACGTAATTAAAAAAAACAATAAATGGAACTTCTTTGCAGTTTAAAGTCATTTTCATGGCCAGATACCACTATGAACATTTTTGTTTTTTGTTTTTTTTGAATGAACTGACCATCTGAGCTATAATCAAGCGATAAGTTCCTTTGCTCAGCCAGTGAAGAACATGATTTCCCCTGCACTCTGATGCAATCAGTGCTGCTTTGAAGGTACAGGGTTTCCACATTTGATGGCCAATCACAGCCTGAGTCTGTGATGTGGCTGTGGCAGTTTGTCTGCTGTGTCTCTCTTGAACCAAGTGAAATGAGACAGCAGGGCTGGAGGAAGGTACAGTATAATTATCACAAGTGCCTGTCAGCAAATCAATGTCCTTCTAAAAGTGTCTACCATCAAACTGATAGCTGTATGTAACTGTCGTATGTGTCCTCATATAGCTGTACATATAGATGTAGGCGCATACAGCAGATGAATGCATGCAGGGGGGCGTCACTGAGAAAGGAGAGGGACACACTAAACTGCCCGCAGACTAATGTAATTTATATCCATGTCAGTGATGATCATGCCAATTTCTCTGCATCACTAAACAAAGATGGCTCATGCTTGCTCATCTTGCTCATTCACCATCACTCTGGGCCCAAAAGCTAAAATTGCTAGACACACATTGCTCTAACTATAGCTATTACAATGGCGCCTTACGCAAGAAGCGCTGACAGGACCCATGAAGTAAGGCTAATCAAATCTGCTTTGCATGAAAATTATTCAGGATCTTATTCACACTGTTTAGGTACGCTGATTTGATTACTCACAGTGATCTAAATTTCTGAAATTAAAAATGATAGCTTGGTTTTCCAGGGTACAAACTCAATCTAAGATCACAGTTTATGTGGCCTCTTCCTTCTCTAGTACAGCAATCACTAAAACCTCGATACCCATTACTGGCATCGTTTCGACTGCTTCCATGTGTGTTTTTTGTTATTATGTGCTTTTAAATGCCTCAGGTTGTATTATGCAAAGCAATGTGCAGGACTGTGCACCCAAATGCCTTCAAACAGAGGTTTAACTTCAGAGAAAGTGCACTTCTGAGTAAATCTGTTCACAAAGTAAAATCCTCACTAGTTGCCACCTTTGCATTATCTCTGCACCCAGTTATTTTTAAAAGCTAAAAGCTCTCAAACAAGAAGTTCATTAGGTGTCACGCCACCATGGCATTGGTTTTGCAGACTTTTACTAAGAAAGAAAAGTGCATGTGTGTAGGTTGCCCAGGATTGTAAAACTTTAAAAGCTGTAGCAACATACATGATGAGTGAGTAAAGGGTCTTTGGAGTAAAATTTATTTTTAGTTTTTTGAGTTCTATAATGAGAAATGCTAGTTTACTGGGGCATTTCCTACTTTTACCTAATTTAGCTAATGCACATGCATTTTTGTGTGTGAGAGCTTTTTATTTGGTTGCCGATGGTGCCTAAATGATATTAAGGCTTAACTGTCCCTTTTAAATAAAGGCATGATATATAGTAATGGGCCGAAGTGTCCGCTTATTCCATTATTCAATTTATAGAAAGAAAATCTTAGTATAAACAGAACCAGTATGACTTTAAAGTAAAAGTAGTTGTGCCTTTCAAAGTATGTTGGTTGGAGGGGAAAAGAATTAAGCCAAACCGATAAAGAAATAACCTAAATAGCAAACACAATTAATAAGTATACGTGTTACACAGTCATCTATCTGTCACTTTACCATAGCTGACTGTGAATAAATCGCCAAAGGGTGCGACCACTCGAGTGCAACGATTGCTATAATTTATGTAGGGTGTGTAAGTAATAACTCATCTTCATCTTTAATAAAAGCTGTCAGTTACATTAGGACTGGGGCAGGGTTAGGGTTAGTGAAAGGCTGCTGCTGATCCACTCTCTCTGTTCTCTTTTTTAGAGGTGGACAATGTAGCTACAATGTGAACATTTATATTATAAAAAAGTTACATTGTGTTCCATTACTAAGAGACTACACATGTGGCTTCTACATCTGTCTTTTCAAACAGATGTTACTTAGAAGTGCACTGTCTGAACCAGATTGAACCTGATGATAGTTTGGGATGAAAACAAAGCGTCAGAAAGTCTGCTGCGTGACGATAACAGTGATGTTGTATAATGATGCTGGACTATGACAGCTCACATCTGTTTCCAACGGGAAACACGCAGCCGATGTACACGGTGCAATTCCCATGCCGCTCTTCATCTGATGGTCCAGCATGCCCTGCATGGCCGGGACTGTGCACACGCAGCGCCTCATCAGGGCTCTGGATGGCCGGGCTTCACTCCTGCAGTCTAACATGTGTAAGAAAAGGGGAAAGTAAAGATTAAACGAACACCTGACGTCACTTGGGCATTGATTTTTCTGAACCAAGACCAATACGCACGCTGACTTTAACCATTTACTAACACGAGATGTCATCTTCCAACAGGAAAAAGATATTTTTTGCACTAAAATCGAACGGTGCCGTGCACCAATCACTCTTCTGCCAGCTTTCATCTATCCTGCACATGAGATAATACCTGCTCGCCACCTGATATTATGTCATCAGGGGGTTGAGAGAGTGCTGGTTGGCGGGGTGATGGTGGAACAAATGTGCCCTGAAAGAGCCTAGTCATGTGACCTGATGAAAAAGGATGAACTGCGGGGCCAGTGCTGGCCAGGATTGATTTGTCGTGCTATTTGTTTTGTGTTACTTAATCTATGTTCCCCCTTTTATTCCTTCCCTCCATCCATAAAACGATTTGGCATGTTGAAATTCACACCACACTGCCCCGCCCACCCCAAGGGCCTCCCTTGCTGCTACTAATCTGTCATCCTCCACTTATACTATACTCTTTTTTTTTTATTAGAAGTAGCATCTTTTAGCTTTCATTTGCTCAGTTAATTATGAATTTATCATTTAAACACTGACTTTTGTTTTTGCACTTTAATTTCAGTAGAAAACAGGCTTTTTCGTTGCTCTAGTAGACAACCATTCCTTCTTATTTTTACCTTTATGCTCTCCATCTCATCCCATTCCCTGGTGTGTGGGGTGAATTTCCATTATACCCCTTAAAGGTATAATGACGTTAAATGGGCTTTAATTACTGACTTATGTCGCTGTTGTTTTCCTTCTATGCATCCAATACTGTAGCTTTTTTATTATTATTATTATTATTTTTAACTTTTTATACCTGCCTGGCTTTGGATGTGAATGTTTGCTTTGCTAGTTTTGGGATTTTTTTATCTGCCATTTTTGGTTCCCTTGGCTTTTGCTTAAGGATATTCTTTAAAGTAATAACAATCCAAGTGGATGGACATTTATTTTATTTTTCTTTTCTCCCCCTATGCAGCCCTCTTCCTCTGTAGAGACTCAGGATGTAAGAATACCTTAATATGAGTTCTTAATATGAGTTCTTTTTTTATTGTTGCACACAGACATCCAGTAATTGTGCTGAGAATAGCTGTGGGGCACTCTGATGGTATGAGGGAGCGAGGGCACCAAATTGGCTCACCATGTTGTAAGAATACGGTTAATAGTGCTTCTTTTTCTTTATGTTTTTATTTTATTTTGACAGGTACGCATTTGAAGATGTTACCTGCGTGTTACTGAGTAAGAGTAGATTGAAGATTAATCATGTGCTGAGATAAAGAAGTGGCAGCTTTAAAGTGTGTGTGCACTCACACAATAGCGAGTGTACGGGTAGACTATTTTAGATGGTTTAAAACCTAGGTATCACACCCACTGACATCTTTACTAGTCATCACTCATTCCAGTGCATTTCTAGGGCCAACTGAGTGTGTTTCTAGAGGACTACTGTGCCATCTTGTGCAGTCCAAGTGTGATTATGTTGCATAAAATGTAGACAAATGCCCTCATATCAGACTGAACAGACTTTGTTCACTCTCACATCTAACAAGCTTTATCCCCTTCTTTCTCCCTCTTTTACATTTCCAAATGGTGTAGTGTTTTTCACAAGGACCCTCCCAGTAATTAGTCTATTAAAAACATAAGGTAATCTATTGGGGTGGCAGTGGTTTTGGTGGTGGTGGGTAGAGAGAAAACGGGTGAGACTGAAACCACGGTTATCACCCCAGCCATAGGACATGAATAATGTTTCTACATATATTTATTTTAGGATAGGAAAAGTGGTAGAGCAGAGCCCGACCCCAAAAAGAAAGCCTCTTTTAGGTCCATCAGTACCACCCTGGCCTCCAGCATCAAGAGACGTAGGTCCTCCAAAGACACGGTAAGGAGACGGAAGAAGCGACACCTTCCCTTGTTTATTCTTTCCTCTCTTTCCTCTTCTCCTCCTCTGTCTCTGCTTCCATCTCTTTGTCTTTCGCTGTCCTCTCTGCCCCCATCCCCATATCTGACCTCAAAAGAGTCCCATGTTCCACTCACTCATTTCCACACGGCTCCGCTGGCCTCTGCCACGTGTCTGTCCCTTCACCATCGATCAACCATTACCATTTAGCTCTTATGGTTCCTCTACAGCATAGAGGGCATCAGTGCAGGATCTCAGGTCAGGCCAGGCCAGGAGCTGGGCTCTGAATTTGGAAAGGGAGCGCCCCAAGTGTCCAGGATTTGGGGGAAAAGGGGGGAAGGATTTAATGGGATTAGTGTCTTCTGGAGGAAGGGGCGCGACAAAAGCAAGCAGTCTGCCAGTGGTGTTTTGTCTTGGGCTGCTCTTCCTCCCTGCCTCTGGTTTGGACGTGGATTCTGTCCGTATTTGGTGGTGATGGTGGTGGTGGCACTGTGGTACGTGTGTGCGTGAGTGTACCGTATGCGAGCGTGTCTGTTTATACGTTTCTGTTCATGTCCTGTCGTTTTGACTGCCTGATCCTTCGTATATCCATTGTTTCTTTGCACCAATCCTGCACTTCCTCTGTTTGGGTTTCAGCCGCTGTTGGTTTGCTTATGGTTTGAAAAGCATGCGCTGGTGTTCTGTCATTTTTTTATTCCCAAAACCCTTTTTTAAAATTTAAGGTGACGTCCAGCCCTCCCGAGAAGAAAACTAATGTGTTGTCATATTTTTCGGTGTGTCTATTTCAGGATTCCACTCATGGATTTCTATTAATCAATTTACTTTTTTGCATTATCATATTTTGTTTGTCATAATTCTTGTTTTATTTACAGTGTCCTTGTGGTCCGAACTGTGCATGCCTTTTGCAGGGTATATTTTCAGGTCGTGAAGACAGTCGACTTTAAGTTTTACATATTGTTTTTATTGTGCTAAAAACTCTGTGAAGCCTTAGACTCTCACTGTGTTGTGATGCAAGAATAAATACAAGCTACTGCCCCCCCCCCCCCCCATTCTTTTTATATCACTCCTTTGCTGCAGCACAATGAGAGTGTCAGGTTTTCTGCATTCCTTCACAGTTCGGTTGAAAGGCCCTGCTCATTGCGGTTTGGAGATTGCACTACACAAGCTTGGATCGCGCTGACAAACCGGTGACCCACGGTCATTTGTGCCCAGCTGATCTGCCAGGCATAGCTGGTTGTTAACCAAATCTGGGCTTTATAAAAGAATGGCAATAATTTGTGGAGATAGCCTTCATAGCCTTTTGCACTAACACTATGCTTTGAATGTGTTTCTCTGGAGAAATGTAGCCTATGGCAGCAAAGATAACAGCTTGCAACATTTAAAAAAAAGTTACGATTTGATTTTCTGTTTCTCCTTTCTTTCTCTTCTGTTAACTATCTGTTGTTGTTTTTTTGTTTTGTTTTGTTTTTTTAACGGATGTTTCAGCAATGAAGCCAAGCACCTTTACTCTTCCCCGGCGTTTTTCCAATAGAATTTCTTTCATTTTATGAGAAGAAGAGCGGGATCGCCACTGCCACTTTGTCTGTATGAGGTTTCGGATGCTGGTTTGGGAGCCCTATTGGGGGAAGAAAATGTCTCAAAGTGTAAAATGAAACAGGATTTAGTGTAATTACAAAAGATGCTCCAACTGAAAGACCTACCATCTTCAGTCTTTGACCATTATTTTTGATTTTATATAAATGTTCTTCTTTTCTATTAATGGATATCAATGGACTTGAGTGTCAGTGTCCCTCACCCACATGCCACACTGCTCCTCTCTCCCTCTACAAGCATGCTAATTACTTTAACTGTCATAGATGTAGTAACCGTAGAAGTAGTAATACTCTTTGTAGCTGTTCCATATATGACAAAAAACCCCAACAAAAAAACGTCATCTTAGTTGTGCTGAATAAGTAGCTTTTAACTGTGGTTGTGATGTCAGTGAAGTGTTTCTCTTTTGCTGGTCCACTTGACCCCAGTAGGGTGCGCTGTTAGCAGGCCCTCAAGGTACAAGACATGTGGAGACCCAAATGGGGGCTGTAAGCTATGTGATGATGCAACTTGCGGGTCAAGGAGATGAGGGACATCCACTCTGACTCCTATTTATTACCTTAAAATAAAAAGCAACAATTTTCCCATTCAGTCTGGATGCCCCCACATCTGTCAGCATGTTAGTTGCATCATACCAACTTCTGAAACTCACATGCTTGAATGTATCGGCTCTATCGGCTTAAAACGAGAGGTGCTTAAATCAAAAAAAGTGACAAATGAGACGGGTACACCTTCCCTGTTTTGGTTCTGAATGTCATTAATGTGCAGTAGTAATGTGCTTAATGTAAAAAGAAAAGATGCTTTCCTGCATGCTTTGCAACACAGCACTGTGAGTCAGAATTTTGATTGGCATGTTGGAAATTAGCTGAATTATAAAGGACATAATGCAGTTACTCCACCCAATCTCACTGTGTTTCAAAACATGAAGCAATTCTACAAAAACAACATGTTCTGCAAACTCGATTTATGATGTATAAAGCGGATTCTGTAATGTAGGATTTCTGTGTTTCTATGTAAAAGATAACATTTTAAAAAATGGCTTACTGCTGCCAAAAGCACTAAAAACAACCCACTCAAACGAAGCATATGCATGGATATGGGATCTTGCCTCCCCTCTCAGCATTGTAGAAGCCTATAATTCAACATATTCTGCTCTTAAAGAAGCACAGTGATGCAGGGATTGGACGTAAGAGTCGGACACAGCAGCACTTGTGCAATCAGCCCAAAATTCATGTTCTCCTCTTGAGCTAAATATAGAGAAGCTGCCTGTCTGCATGCACACAGATGACTGTGGGGGTGATAAATGAGCTGCCCATTTTATCCATGGCAGGAAGTTATCACCCAGTCATGTTGCTGAGGCAAAAAATAAAATAAAAAAATAAATGACTGCTGTTGTCAAGACTCTCGGGATCTTACGTCAGCTCCAAAACTAGCCCACCCCAGGCACAAACTGTTCTACAAAAATTCAGACTTTAAAGAAAATGACACAAAATTAAAGTCTGCCTGAGAGGGGTTAGAGCAACATCCAGCTTCTGCAGAACACAGTTGTTCCCTAAATTAAAATTAATATTTAGACAATGCTAGGACAACAACAACATCGGCAACAAAAGGGACACTAAATTTTGTCAAGAAATGACACCCTGTTATGTGTCTCTCTTCCTCCGCCCTGTTTTTCTTCACCTCTGCAGCAGTACCCACCCACTGACGTCACGGGCCAACTCAACTTGTCTGACCCGTCTGTCAGCACAGTGGTGTAAACGGAGAGGGCGACAATGAGGTTCACTCCCCAAGGAGAGGAGGAGAGGAAGCCAAAACCGAAGCTTTTATTTCACCGCCTGCCAGCGGAGCTTTTGAGGAAACTGCTTGCTGAGGAACTGGCTGAAAACACTCAACTTGCACCTTTCTTTTTCTTTTATCTTTTTTTTTTAAAGACGAAATGACTTTAATGTTCGTAGGGTCCCTGAGCATGCACAGAAGAACCCATCCGACATATACAATCTTTTCCTTCTGTATATTATTACCTAACTTATTTAACGTTGTTTTGTCCCTTTAATTGCACACATTTACTTAATGTTTGATGTTTTCCAATTTCCCAAGCAGCTTTATAGCTTTTAGCAAGCCAGGTTAGTTCGGCTAAGTTTATGGATGAACCAGTTTGGCTGCGAGTATTGTACTGGACATTTCACTTCCACTTAGGGCCTAGAAGTCACAATATTTAATATTTCTTAACAACATATACTGCAATACAAAATGGTCTGTAAGCTCCGATGGAGGTCAAGTATTTTTTAATAGGACATACCTGTGTTTTTATCCACACTAATAATGGCACTACAGAAGGCAGTTGGCTAACCATGTCAACCAGAGAAGATGATGAAGGCATGGGTGTGCTTGGGCAAGGGTATACATCAGCTTCTGGAGATGAACAAATTGAACCTTTCCCCACTTTTATTTTGCACTAACCTCAAAATTTGCATGTGTTTCTATTTTTAACAACAATTCAAGTTTGAAGTATTTAGCTTTACTACTATTTATAGCACGACATATGCAGGTGATATAAGAAATCACATCCTACTTAATTAGTTAAATACTAGTGGTGTCTTTCATATTCAGCCATATTTGAGACAGTTGGCTGTGAGCCATGCTGCTGTTTTGGGACGCCCTCTCTCTTCCTCTCTCCTGCCGCCGCCACTGCAGTCTTTCTCATTTCCAGTCTCCAAGGGGTTGCATCAAAGGGCCAGGTTTTTCACCCAACCAGCACTCGGTCTTTCATGCAAAACCTCCTCCCCTGTGCAGCGCCGGAGAACTTTTACACGAAGGAAGCCGAGTGAATTTGAAAGCTTCGCTCAGCTTGCAAGCACATGTGCAGGTTTGGTTAGATGCAAAAACAGGCCGTTTCCCAATTTCTGGAGATGAGAAACCACTGCTCTGAAGAAAACTGTAACATTCTTTCTGGTGTATGGCACTGCATAGCACTTTATGATGAGGAGTCTCCCCAAACTGTATTTAAACAAAACACCGATTCCCAAAACAGAACGACAGTCATACTGTAAAGTATCTTACCGGTTTCCTTTTTAATTTGCTTTATTGAGAAAAAACAGAGCAGGATCTACAAAGTCTTTATAGGATTAAATGATTTTAATTTGAGCAAAGAGGTTGCTTCTGATCTCATTCAGACCTGTGCATGCTTATGTGTTATTATTAATGCTTTAGTTTGGATGCGTGCTGTTGCCATGTACAGTTAGCTGAGCCGTGAGGAGCACTTAAAGTAGAGTCTGGCTCTGTGTAGATGAGGTTCATGAGCTCGTACAATGACTGCAGCTGGGAATGTCTTATACTATAGTTACACAAACACAAAACAGGTGTGATACACAGGCATGCATCAACACACACATATACATATGCATATACGCACGCGCACACACACACACACACACACACACACACACACGCACACAAACATTAAGGGAAGGTTCACTTGTTTTTCTTACCTTTTCCAGTGACGATCTTGCATTGAATCATGTTGTTTATACACCTGTAAATAAAATACACTTACATTGTCATGTCTAATGAATCCTTTGCTTTAATATGCTAAATATAGGGCTCCAACTAACAACTATTTCTCTCGTCAATGTCAAGTAATTCTTTCAGTTAATTGATGACATCTACACAATGTCATATAATCAAGGCAAGCAAAAAAAGTACAAATAGGGCTACAGCCACTCCATGCAGGTCTGTGAAAAACTTAGTGTATCATTACTGCAGCCATAGAAATTAAGAGTGAAAGTAGGAGACATATGCTGCTAATCAAATTCACTTGATTAACTGATTGTCAGAAAATTTTGGCAGTTCTATAAACGCAGATGTTTTGGCAATTTGATGGTTTTAAGCATCCAGATGTGTAAACACAATACTACAGTCTTCTCAGGAGTGGGCCTCCCAACAAATTCACTTCAAGGTCTGACCGTGCGATGCTCAGAGAAACCGCAAAACATCCAAGAGCTACATCTCAGACTCTACAGGTCTCATTTAGTATGATAAATGTTAACATTCACAAGTGCAAAGGTAGAAAAAAGACTAAACAAATTTAAAATGGTAGCATAACCCAGGTTCACACAGTTCCATCTGAACTATCCACAAGATTCCTGGAACTATGTCCTCCAGACAGATGAGACTACAGTAGAAATGTTTGGCCATAATGCACAGAACCACATTTGCAGTAAACAAAACACAGCATATCAGCACACACACTTCATATTAAATGCCAAGCACGGTGGTGGAGGGGTGATGATTTGGGCTTCTTTTTCATACACACCCATCTGAGCTTCTTGCACATGACTGCAAGAATCTAATAACTCCTCTGTATACCACAGTGATCTAGAGTCAAACCTGAGGCCACCTGTCCAACTAGCCAAGTCTAGTGATATAGGTTAAAGTTTGTGAATCCCCATAGCTTTGTTTCTGTTGTCTACATTTAGACTGTATAGTTGTCTGCTGCTTTTACTCATTGTTATAAAAGTATAATGCAAAGCAAAGGTGTGTCTGAAGTACTTTTTACATGTTCTCCTCAGCTGCTTCTCAGTTTGGTCCCAACTGAAATATCTCAAAAAACAGCCATAAAATCTTTGTAGATATTAACCATAGTACATTTCTGGATTGTAACATGGATCTCATTCGCAGGTCAACATGACAGCAGTATTGCTGTGAGTATATTAGCATGATTAGTAACATTATCGATTAGTTCAGAAGGAGTCTGCTAGCCAACTTGTTTTAGTTGCATCTGTTAGTTGACATATTTAGTTATTTTGGTTAATAAGATAAGATAACCTTTATTAGTCCCACACGTGGGAAATTTGTTAAATTTGTTAAATATCCACAAGGGTTATGAAACCAGCTTTTAGCTTTTCCTCTAAAACTCTCAGTAGAGTTACTCATATAAAATAGCTGATTTAAACTTGTATTTCACAGCAGCTTTCCTAATGTAAGGGTTAATAATTTGACATTTCAGCAGCTGTAATTATACCACTGTTTTCTTGGATGAAGCATAGCGCTAACATCAAAATCACATTAAGTGTAATCTGAAATTTAATTATGAGCGTCATCTTTGGTCATATCTCAGCTGTCACTATTAATTAATGCAAATGTTGCAGAAGCAGGAGGTGAGATATTTGTCTTGGTGCACTGACTTTCTGTCCTAATCACAGCAGACAGTCTGTCAGAGTCGTTATAATGCTCAGCCATCAACCAACAAGCAGATTTCAAGTCCTGAGATGAGACCACTGTATGTACACAATATGTTTTGGGATTTGTGCTCAGGACATTTGCAGGTTTGCTTTTAATATGCAGTGCAGTCATGCAGTTTTATAAAGGTATGTAAGTCAATTATTTCACACATACATACAAAGTGTTGAAATTGTATTTTATACTTTTTCAGCGTAATTTTAAATATAAGGTCCAAATTAATGTCAGTGGAAGTGAGGCTGAAAAAGCAAAATAGCCTTGTAAGACAGACCAAAACCTTTAAGATCTGCCAAATCAACAATCTAATATATATACTCTTAAAAACTTTGGATACACTGGCCACGTCAGCAACACTGGGGGGCCTGAACGACCACAGAAGACAACCTAAGTGCATGATGACCGATTTTTTCCGATGGTTAAGAAAAACACCATCAAAACATCAACCAAGTCAAGAACACACTCAAGGAGGTAGGAGTTTTTTTGTCAAGGGCTACAAGCAAAAGATGCCTCATGTGAATATAAAAGCATTTATAATAAGGTGAAACCCAACAGTTACATTAAAGAACAGGAAGGCAGATTAGACTTTACCAAAAAGAAACATCTAAAAGAGCCTGCATAGCCCTAAAACTAAGTCTTTGGATGGATGGAAGGAGGAATGAATATATCTACACTGAACAAAAATATAAACGCAACACTTTTGTTTTTGCTCCCATTTTTCACGAGCTGAACTTAAAGAAAGATCTGAAACATTTTCTACAAACACAAAGGACCCATTACTATCAAATACTGTTCACAAATCTGTGTTAGTGAGAACTTCAGGTTTGCCGAGATAATCCATCCTACCTCACAGGTGTGGCATGTCGAGGTGCTGATTAGACAGCATGAACATTGCACAGGTGTGCCTTAGACTGCCCACAATAAAAGGCCACTCTGAAATATGCAGCTTGATCACACAGCACAATGCTACAGATGCCGCAAAACCAGTCAGTATCTGCTGTGGCCACCATTTGCCTCACACAGTGCAACACATAGATGTGTTGCACTGTGTGAGGCAAATGGTGTGCAATGGGCATAGAGTTGATCAGGTTGTTGATTGTGGGCAGTGGAATGTTGGTCCACTCCTCTTCAATACTTGTGCAAAGTTGCTGAATATTGGCAGGAAGTGGAACACGCTGTCATATACGCCGAGCCGAGTGTCCCAAACATGCTCAATGGGTGACATGTCTGGTGAGTATGCTGGCCATGCAAGAACTGGGATGTTTTCAGCTTCCAAGGAATTGTGTACAGATCCTTGCAATATGGGGGAGGCCCATATTATCATGCTGTAACAGGAGGTTATGGTCATGAATAAAACGCACAACCATGGTCCTCAGGATCTCAACACGGTATCTCTGTGCATTCAAAATGGCAACAATAAAATGCACTCGTGTTCATTGTCCATAACCCCACCGGCACCATGGGCCACTCAGTCCACAACATTGACGTCAGCAAACTGCTCATCCACATGACGCAACACAAGCTGTCTGCCATCTGCCCTGAACAGTAAAAACATCTGTCAACAGAACACCTCTCCAACGTGCCAGATGCCATTGAATGTGAGCATTTGTCCACTCAAGTTGGTTAAAGTGATGAACTGCAGTCAGGTCTAGACCCTGATGAGGACCACGAGCATGCAGATGAGCTTCCCTGACACGGTTTCTGACAGTTTTTGCAGAAATTCTTTTATGCAAACCGATTGTTGCTGCAGCTGTCTGGGTGGCTGGCCTCCACCTGGTCGACCATCCTGGAGGTGAACATGCTGGATGTGGAGGTCCTGGGCTGGTGTGGTTACATGTGGTCTGCAATTGTGAGGCTGGTTGGATGTACAGCCAAATTCTCTTAAACGCCTTTGAAGATGGCTTATGGCAGAGAAATGAACATTCATTTCACAGGCAACTGTTCTGGTAGACATTCCTGCAGTCAGCATGCCAATTGCATGCTCCCTCAAAAGCTGTGACATCTGTAGCATTGTGCTGTGTGATCAAACTGCATATTTCAGAGTGGCCTTTTATTGTGGGCAGTCTAAGGCACACCTGTGCAATGTTCATGCTGTCTAATCAGCACCTCGACATGCCACACCTGTGAGGTAGGATGGATTATCTCGGCAAACCTGAAGTTCTCACTAACAGATTTAGACAGATTTGTGAACAGTATTTGATAGTAATGGGTCCTTTGTGTTTGTAGAAAATGTTTCAGATCTTTAAGTTCAGCTCATGAAAAATGGGAGCAAAAACAAAAGTGTTGCGTTTATATTTTTGTTCAGTGTACTTAAAGTAGTAATTATTTTGTTATACATAATAATAATGATAGCTGACTTCCAGATGCTGTTCGTGCTGGCTCACTGTCACACTGCCCTGCTTTACTGAGACATCTGAATAGAACAGACCCATTGTTGTCATTATTGGCGACACTAGTGCTTTTTCGACTGCAGCAAATTATACTGACTGCTGTGAAAAAGGCCTGTGACACAAGGTTTAGATGAACAGCAATAACCTTTTAGTTTATGGGAGACAAAAACTCTTAAGGTATGTAACAGGATTCAAGCAAACAGACAACAGGGCATGCAAAAACAAGCCTAAGTTTCCAGAAAATTGGAAAGAAATGACTTATACACACAAAACATGCTATGGCCTGCTGTCATGTGTGTGAAAAGAACTGGCTCCAGAAGGAGATGTCTGGAAAGTCACGCCATCTGGATTATTTATGCTTAGGCCCAGAGGTTAATAAAGTTTTGTCGTACAACCTATGCTACAACCTGGAGTTGTGAAATAAGGAAATCTTGGAAATGACCCAGGTAAGCTTTGACAACAGATATATCATGGGAACTATAAAGGATTTTGAAAAGTCTAAAATCCTCTCCTTAGAGTGCCATTTAGTGTAACCAAATGCTGAATAAGAAAAAATTGTATCTTCCTGTCACTTGAAGCACAATGTCTTATTGTTATTCACTTTAATTCTTTTTCCACCTTGTATAGGCCAATATCACATACAGAGGGTCAAAGAGTCTCTGTATGTGATATAGAGAAAAAAAAACATAGTAAAACACAAGGTGATGGTACTTGTCACATGTCCTGGTCATATCGTTTTGTTGCCACCTCCTCCTTCAGCAGGAACTTGATACATGGTTAAGGTTACCATGTGAATCTCTTTTTCTGTTTTTGTTTTCTTTTTACCTTCTCTAGTCTGACTTCTCCCAGTATCTCCGAACCTTTGCTGGTTACAAAGAAGGTCAAGGTCAAACGCTTAGACAACCTAGGTACCCACGTCCCCTGAGGTTTAGTATATTGCTGTGAAGTTTGAAGACATTCCATAAAAATATTAATAATAATATTGTAAAAATTTTCCTGAGTTGCACATTTGGTGTGACCTTGACGTGATTTCTACCAAAATTAAATCAGTTTGAGATGTTACTGGTATCTACCAACACACAAAATTTGAAAACAATATTTTACAAACTGTGAGTCTGTTGGGTCTGTGTTTCCACAAGCCCCGCTAGTTTAGAAACTTATTCTCGTTAATGACAAAAACAAGACGAACATCTTTTACTTGCTAGCAAGGGAAGTCTTTGCTCAAGAACCAGCTCTTGGAGCTCACGCTCCTAACCTGACTCCAGCCCAAAGTCCTTCAAAAGAGCAGCTGTCCCCGTAGCTATTTATTAACAAACTGTTACAATACACATCACAGCAAAAGCACCTCCCCTCGTAAGACCCCTCTTGATTACAAAGACCAAGAGGGGTATGTGTATGTATGAGTAAGCACCTATATGCATGTGCAAGAACGTGTGTGTGTGTGTGTGTATGTGTGTGTGACCTCCTGCTGACCAAAAGGGTCATAAAAGCAGGAAGAAACATCACAAGAAACAGATCTTTCAGATAGGATGTTTCTGCAATAAAACCTCCCCCAGCACAGAGTGGCTGGAGAGGTGTTCGGGATCAAAGGAATGTCTTGATCCTACTGCTTGAACCAAGACTGGACAAATTTAATAACATGACAAGATTCAACAATTAGACTTAACAGAGTCCCAGACTGCTAACAAACAGACAGAGAGACAAATGGACAGAACTGATTACATACCCTTTGAGGGAAGAAAACCAATATCTGTTCATTTTCTCATATCTGTCATTTAGGCCTCGATGGTCTTGGCTCATTATCGACGTTAGACAGGCATACATTTATTACCAGCGGCTTAATCACTCTATTTGTGAATGTGTTGGGAAAGCAAGGAATCAAGGCTGGACTGGGACAAAAAATCGGCCCGGGCATTTTGACTAGAGACCGGCCCACCAGGATAAAGATTGAAAATGTGACGTCATTCAGGGATAAAACCGCAAAGGATTCTGGGAACTTGTGGCAAGAGGTACTAGCGCACGCAGGCTTTCAATTGAACTCAGTTACACAGCGATAAAAAGAAACCCAAAAAATGGCAAGAAGCTGTTGTATTATTATTAACTGCAATAGCCGGTCGCATGACAGCCACAGGAAGTCGACGGGTAAAGAGATCGTTTTTTTTTTTTATCGGATTACGTCGTTGAAGTGAAATTTTTTAAGCCATGTTTCCGAAGTAAGAGCCGATGGATGGTCTGGATATACCAAATATAACGTCTCAGAACACTCCAGCTCACATGTTAGTCTGTTCCAGGCATTCCCACAAAGGTCAGAGTTTTGTAGTAGTTAATACGTCATGTTTCTTAACATAATTGGTGATATAGGTTACATGCAAGTCTGGCGCTGAACAGAAATTGTCGCGCTATGCTCCTTTATTTATTGTGCATAAATAGTGAATTGTTCTGACACAATATTGCGTTTCGCTTCTGTTATAACCATGGTACACTGACAAAAACATAAACTTTTATTCACAGGATAAAACAGTTGTTTTGTATCACTAATTGTCCAGTGCGATTACAGCATACAATATTACTGTCACTGCTACATTTCTGTAATGCTACTGTAACCGGTTTCTGCTTCATCCCGCTGCAACAGTTCGGCCCAAACAGACTCCTCGACTCTGCGTTGTGTAGTGTTTTTAAAAAGACAAGGAGTCTCTGATCGATCGTTGCCACTTTATTTCCTGAATGGAAACAACGGTGTATTATCAGTGCACAGGCTCGCCATACACCACTCCGCACAGCACACTCTCGTATGGCTCGTACGGCAGACTGGCAGCGATTACTGCAGCCAGCCACACCGAGAGGGGGGCGCTGTTTCCCCATTACACTGATATTTGTGGCAAGTGGAATAATACCACATAAACACTGTTACACTACCAGAAATTATTTCCACTACTAATTAATTACCGTTGAGCTTAAAGGTCCTATTAATAAACTGTTAACGAATGTGTATTTATGAAGACGATTTGTGAGACTGGTAAACTTATGATATGTACAATAGTCTTTCGTTCTACACGGTGCATTTCAAGGTCCTGTACCCATCCGTCGGTAAACTGTACCTGGGCTTGTTGCAGTGACCTGAAGTTACTAAAGTTCATGAGTGTATGCACTCACTCCAAGAAGCGTATAATTATAAATCTGAGCGTGGTGAAAGTTGGGCAGCACGCTGACGTCTTTTGTCCACTCTTTCACTCCTTTGATTTTTTCCTCGTATCTTTTCTTTGTCTTTTCGTCGAGTCTGTCTTTGTACGGACCGGCATTATTCTCCTTTTGTTTTGTACATTCCTTTTTTGTGCGGCAAAGAAAAAAAAAGAAGGTATTGGAACCGGAGAATGAACGTTTTGCGGTGCTGCAAATGTTTGCATTTGATCCAGTACTTGGATTGTTTTGCCACGAGTTCCCGGCATGCAATGCGCGAAAATCACGTGATTGCTAAAGAAGGGGGAGGGTGCAGCCAGCCTCCTCGGCTGTAATTGGTCCAGCCCAGAGTCGATCATGACCAATTGGCCAATCCAACACCTTTCATTATATATACCCTTCCTAAAAAAAAACAAAAAAAAAAAACATCGGCCCATAAAAACAAAAAATCGCCAGCTATGCAAGGAATGGAAAGATAATGGTATTTTATTATTTGTCACAATGGCAATAAATGTGCCATGTCTATTGATGTGAAGTCACTAGAAGGGAGGGAATGATTTAGCTTTGTGATACATTATATGCATTAAAGTGCTGCATTTATTCCATGTGCCATTTACATCTCACGTCTTCCTGAAGACAGATAAACTCATATGGAATATTGACAGTGAATGATGCAGCAATAACAATTTGTGCTATGAGTGATAATGTGGAGAGATGATATTCAGAAACTCTTTCAAAATAACTCATTATGTATTCTGCTAAATTTAGAGCTTGTCAAAAAAAAAAAAAAGGATTTCAGCAAAAAATAGACTTTAAAAAAGCACTTGTACAAACAAAGTATAGGCCTCTGGTGAAAAGACATCATTCAGCAGAGAACAATTTGCAAGTCGGGTTTAAGGCTGCACCTATTCAAATGCAAATACTAGTTGAAAACAACCAGCTCTGCAGCTCTTCAGTCCAGAAACTAGGATTTCTGTCAGTTTAAACCACCCAGTTCCATTCATGATTAAATAATTATGAATCATATGTTTTCCTTTCTGTGTTGAATTAACAATAAAGTGCCTGAGCAGCAATTAGTCAGTAGCTCCACCCAAGCTAACTGCTGAATATAAATGAACAGCAGGCCACTCCATTCTCTGCAGCTCTGGCCATGGCAAAACATTTTTCCTTCCATGGTTCGAGTAGCCTTGGAGCCATTCCCATTCAGTAGAGGTACATTGAAAAGGACTTGGCTGGCATTTAAATTCAGGTCTGACTTTGCTTTCTCAAGTAAAATACAATACAGGACACAAGGCAATGTAGCAGATGAAGAATATAGTGGACTTATTTGCATCTAATCTGGGCTCATTTTGGCATTTATGGCAGTTGTGGAACTGGTAAATATGTGTCTTGAGCCAGATTTGATATGAGCTACAGCAGGCGCAAGTGTTGACATCTGGCTTTGGTAAGGTGGACCTTTGGCTGAGCTGCAGCGGCGAGACTCACCTTGAGTCAACATGATCGGTCAAGATATCTGTCTGGTGGTAAAGACATAAGAGACCTATCGAGGCAAAATCGTGGAGTTATACAGATTCTTGGATTGAGACAGGATATAATAGATGCTGACGTAGTGACGTTTGAGAAGGTTTAAAAGTGTGATAAATGCAGATAAAAATAGACAGTACAACTTCCACTCCACTTCTTCTTTGTGACGATATACACTCACAGGACACTTTATTAGGTACACCTGGCTTGTACTGGGTTGGCTCCTTTTTGCCTTCAGAATGGCTTAATTCTAGAAATGGAATTCATAGATTGCATAGGTAGAAACATAGAAACATTCCTCAGAGATTTGGGACCATTTGACAGAGTATCACACAGTTGCTGCCGATTTATTAGTGGCTCATCCACTTTGCATTTTTCATTATGACAAATATCCACATGACTGACATGATACCTAAGGTGTTTTGCATTCACTGATCTAAATACAGGTGACAAAGGGAAAACTAAGATATCTTTACTTTGCGTTCCTTTGATAACGAGCTCCCAGTCTCTTGATCCAATATTCTTCCACACAGTATTCCTTTTTTTGTTCTTTTGTTGGTGGTGGTACGAAGCACTACTCACTGATTTTAAGTTGGGTTGACATCTGGTGAAAGGCAAATCTGGAGCTCTATCAGCAGTGAAGAAATGTTTGATTGTACACTAAGACAGGTGAATTTTATCTACATATATTTGGACAGACATGCTATTTTTCTGATATATTTACCAAAACATATTCATGTTGCAAATTCATGTTGATAAATCACAGAGAGGCGAAACTAAAAACAGACTGCAACTTAAGACAAAAGCAACATTTTTCAAATTTACATACATTTGGAAACTTCATAGGTTTGACACTGCAGCTTTATTATTATGATAAGAATAAAATGCCTTATTGGAAAAAAAACGCATAAATAACTTTTTTCAATAACTAACCTTTTCACATATTACGTAATATACTTCCTTATAAGCTTGCACTTGTAGCTGTTGCTCTCTTGGTGTGACGTATACCGGGTTGCGTGTTCTCAATTAATCATCAGTAAATCATTCGAATGATTTACACATGGGCACACCGCCTGATCTGGAAACAAATCCAGCATGCACTGTTCGGATTGGGTAGCTAAAGACTCCTTTTCTCCTGGATGTCTCACTTCTGTAGTGTTTTTTAACTACTCCTCCGGTTATCTGGCAGCCAGCCATTTCTCCCAGTTGGACGCTATTACAGTAGGTAGGCGCTTGAGTGTCCTGCAGGCGCAGAGAGGAGTTGCGTTTCACGCTTTCGCTTCATGGCTCAGCGGTCTGCTCACCTTGTCCCGATCGCGCTGCTGGTGTTTGGACTTGCCGGAATCCTCCTCCTTACTATTTCCACCGAGAATGTTCAGGAGGAACCTGAGCTCAGGGTAAGGTCGGATCGGTGCGCGTCAGTGTGTTGTGCGAAGGGTGTGAAACAGGTGGTACATTAAAAAAAAATAAAAAAAAATAAATTCAATAAATAAAATTTAAAAAAAATTAAATGTGGGACCAGGGAATTCGAGGACATTAGCCTTGATACCTGGATGTAACAGCCAGTGACTACTCTTGTTTATTGTCCGGATTAAGCTCTGTTTTATGTTTAATTATGGCCCCATATTTTGAATTTACATTTTATATTATGCTTAATTTTTCTAGCCCAATAGGGCCGTGTCAGTAGCAAGTGGCTTGCTGCAGAGCCATTCAACACCAAATTCTGTTACTGCTGATCCCTCATTTTTGTGTCACCAGCTTAATATCCCATGGTTCCCTTTTATAATGTAGCTCCCCTTCCACCCAGCAATAACGTGGGAATCCAGTCTGAGAAAGCAAGCACAAAGGTTTTCTTCTACTTTTTTTCCGAGGAGACAAATGCAACAGTGTGTTGAAAGGACTGAACAGACAATTAGAGCGTCTCGTGTTTTGTTTGCCATGTGTTGGGATTCCTCACAGCCGAGTGCACAGCAGTAATGAAGAATTATTATTAGGGGTGATTAGGAACATGTCTGTACATTGTTGCCGTTCACCTGCAGCACTGATATGAGACGCGTGTGGTCCCTTCCCTTTGCATTGTCGGTCACATGGGTTCCCGGGTGGGCAGATTTCAGCACACTCTCCAGATTCCTTTATTTTCAGAAGGCATTGAAGCTGTAATGATTTGATATTTATTGATCCACAGCAGCACAACGCAGACCTGCAACTGAGCTCAGAATTGAAATCTGTCTGGCTGCATAAACTTTTCTTTTAAATGTCTATACTACAAAGCATTTTACAAACAGCTGTGAGCATATACTGTAGCATAAAGCATGATCCTAAAATTATGATGAAGCACAGCTGAATCTGTGTTAATGTTACAAGTTCAGGATAACTTGTAGCACCCACACTGTTAAAAAAAAAAAAAAAAAAAAAAAAATTCCAAATATAATTTGACTCCATTGTTTTGGCTTCTTAGAATTATAAATTATAGGCATTTTTTTTCCAGAATTTCATACTTAAGCCTCTTATTACTCCGTTTCCAAAAAGCTGGGATGCTGTTTGCTTGTCTTCAAATCACTCTAACCATATATTGAAATGTCATACCACGTATGCAGTTGTGAAACATTTATGCGTCGCAAAGATCATTTCATTAAAGTAACCCGTGATGGGTCTTGGTCTTGTGACATGCAGGCATATAAGATGATGTCTGAAGTTCTGTTTCTGCAGATACTAATTGTTTGGCTTGCACAAACAAGTAGAGTAAAAACAATTGTAACACAGCAGTTTATATGGCAGGCAGCACAACTGGAGTGTATGAAGTGCATTTAACTAAAAGTAAGGAAAATGATTAAAATGTATTTTAGTTGATGCTTTATGCTATTAAAGTCTTACTCCTCAATTTATGGATTTTACACTCAGGTCATTCCATTTGAAATCTGCAAATTTTTACAACTTTTTCTGTTCATCTCTTATTTTCCCTAAAAATACAAATCCAGAATAAAAACTGGCTGAAAAAAGTATTTAAAAACAAAAAACAAAAACGTAAGCATTTTATCTCATCTCGTTTTTTGTGTGCAGGCCTGTTGTTGTTGTTGTTTGTTTTTTACTCTTGTTTTTGTGTTGAAGTGTGTAGCTCAAATTGTAGCTCCTGATTCATTTAAAAACCAGTTAAAATTCAGGTTTATCTTTCATAGTATGTGTGACATTAATTTTCAACCATTACCTCAGATTTCAGTGTGAAATAAAACAACCTGAAAGTGGGGCAACAGGATGCCTTTTAAGTTAATATATAAAAGTATTTAAGAGCTGAAGCTAAACTTTTACAGAAATTATTCTGTGTCCAAACTTTGGTTTGTTGTTCGGAGAGGGTCAAGCAGATGGTCCATGTTGATTTTTAGATGAAATGACTCATTTAAAATAATGATTTTCATTAGCCTTGAACTTGTTCATTTTTTTCTCATAGGGCCAAAACTTTGTATTATTTAAGCAGTGTGGATTGATGTAGTATTTGCATTGCACAACTCCATTAAGAGGACTCCACAGACAAACACAAAACTGATTTAAAATAAAATAAAAATGTATTATGGATACTGAGATATTTTATACATGTGCAGGGGGAGAGAGAGGATACTTAAAGGAGCTGCCAGGTAGGAAAACAGATGCAGAAATCAGAGGCAGTTCATGGATGAAGGACATGCAGAGAGTTAGTGTGACCGGGGAGGGTGCTACAGATGGGGTGAGATGGAGGCAGATGTGGCAACCCCCTAAAGGAAGCAGCTAAAAGAAGACGAAAACATGTTAGGACATCAAAGTCCTATTTTATAAAGATCTTATACTGCTGGATTAGTAGTTGAATCACTGTTTTCAAAGCAAACATGTGATCTTGTACAATATAAAATCCATAAGGCTCTTTTGATTGCCAGTTGACCTCATTTCTAGCCAGATGGTGAAGGTCACATCGCCACGATCCTTAAAGTCATTTTTGCTACTCTGCTATATTAACTTGAGGTCTGTTTCAAAGCGGTTGCCACAAAAATCTTTGTAAAGGGTGGAAAAAATGTATTTTCACTGCTTTTTCTCCTGAATTTCCCTTCTCTGTAGTATGGGATTGTCCTGGATGCTGGATCCTCACACACATCTTTATACATATACAAGTGGCCAGCAAATAAGCAAAATGGCACAGCCGTGGTCACCCAGCATAGCAAATGTCATGCTGAGGGTAGGTATCATAAGTAGCACTTCCCACACCAAAAACATTGGTAGAGTTTTGCTTGAAAAACAAAGGGTGCTTACAGCAACAAATATTTGCAGGAAATCGTGCAGACTTGTTTGACACATACGTTCATTTGAAGTTGGTGCAGTTCGTTTAGACAAATGGAAAAGTTATGTATATGCAAAAGTTGTATAGCATATGGACAATAGATGCTCAAAGTTTGAATGGTAATTAAAACATCAATGAAATTGAAGGCATTTTGGGGGGGGTTCCCTTTCTTTCTTTCTTTCGCAATTTTTACACACAAACCTTGGGAGAAGGAGGTCAGGATATTGTTTTGTCTTTTTTTGTCCGCAGCTGTTCTTTCCCACACAGCAGGAAATAGTCTGCCTAAGATTCATTCACGGTATTGAGTGATCTAATGAGAAGTAGCCTTTATTGTGCTAACAAAGAAGACTAACCAGTTTCAACATAACTTTATACATTCATTATAAGTGAACTACTCTTAAGTTAAACCTATTAGGTGTAGTTCATCACATTATTTCATAACAATATACATGCAGTTTACCTTTCATCTAATGGAAGAGTACTCTCATTACACCACATAGTAATTTATATACTTGGTTGATAATTGAGAAATAGTGGAAATCTTAATGATGAGTTGGTTGTGGGAAAGTCTGCATGGAGTTTTTTCTGAATGAGTCATTTTTATTGCATCACTGCACTGATGTCAAAGCAAATGTTTGCCTAGCAACAGTCAGGATCGAGTCAGAGTTGAGCTTTGTGGTTTGCCACTCCTGCCCTGTAAAAGGCTTTTATTCCTGTGTTAAACAACTTTTCCCCCCTTGTCATTCATGAGCACGGTGTTTATGCTGACATGTTTCATAATAAAACGATCCTAAGAAAGGATTTGTAGATGGATGTCTTGAGGAGGAAATATGCGTTCTTATTTAAATATAAAGTGTTTTTCCCCAAATCATTTTTTTTCTGAGTTAATGCAGATAACTTGCTTTAATATTACTTATTCTGTGACTTTAGATAACGTTAATATTTTAAAATTTCACACACAATTCAGCAGATTTTCATACAGCTGGCTGGGAAGCTGGGATAGTAGTTGGATTCTTTTGTATTGCAGCACCACAAGGATATGGGTCACAATTGCTAACACTGATTTTTGTGAATATTACACCAAGTTGATTATGTTATCAAACAGATTTTGTTTGTTCGACATGTTCATCATTCGCTCAGGTGAAGGAATTGCAAGTTATGCAGGTCAACCGGGAGCAGCAGGGCAAAGCTTAGAAGCATGTCTGGATCACGCAGTGAAGAGCATCCCAAAAGACAAGCACCAGCTCACACCTGTGTACCTGGGAGCCACAGCCGGCATGAGGCTTCTGCAGTAAGTCATGTCTGTTTTGTTTCCATGTGTTTTAGTTATGCATCACCTTAATTTTTATCCTGTTCCAAGTAAATCTTGTAATAATGCTAAAATGGCGATCCATACTGGCCTTTTTAACCGGCTTACACATTCATTAAACAAGATGAATCTCATGGAGATGAATGTGTTGGGAATATAATTATTTCTGTGCCAAATATAGCAAGTTTCTACAGTGCAGAAGAAATCAGAGAAAAGTGAAAAAAGCTAAATGTTGTTTAAGAGTTCTCAGAGTAGCTGTTGCACTGTTTGTTGTAATGACTCCACTGGACAAACCTAACCAGCTTCATGATATTGCCACCTACAATGTGTAATTGTTGTCAGTTGTGTTGGCATGCAGTGAATAGCCCTGTTTGACTCCTGGATAATAGACTAAGAGGTCCTGCTTCAGAAAATGAGGTATCCACCAAAAATGGTCTCCCCTAGATTCAGTTTCTCTCTTGCAAATTTCTTACCATCATAACGTGTTTTCTGTAAAAGAGCTGCTTAAATGTAATCCTTCATTTAAGACTGTTTTAGCCAGATTATTTTAGCGGCAACCCTTGTTGCATTGAATGGTCTGAGGATGAAAAAATATAAACACGAGGAATAAGCAGTGATTGCAAATTTCATAGGGCTGAAGTCACATGTTTCAGGATAATTTGGCTGTGTTATGTTATTTTAAAATAAGGAAATTACCTTAAAAGTGTTTGTAGCCACCTGCAAGCACTTAAGCCTCTCCTCCCTCTGCATTTCTTATTGGAAAGACAAACACATCTGAGGGTCTCTCAAAACCTGTAGATCCCCTCAATATCCACACACTGAAGTTCACAGAGAATTGATTGGACAGTGTAAAGTTGTTTTATGTGTTGATCTCTAGTATCCTGAGCAGGATATGTTTTACATTTGTACCAGTTCTATTGTGCCTGGTGGAGGGCATGCAGCAATGGGGTCAAACCAAAGTCTATAAAGTTAAGAGCATTGAGTGGGGATGGTGACGGGGCATTCAGACATGTAGATAAAATTGAAGGTATGAGTGTTGAAAATGCAAAGCATTATCGAGAAGAGTTTAAATGTATTCAAATATTTGGTTTAGTGGCTTAACGTTGCCTGCAGACAGGAATCCATCTTTTTATTTTCAGTTCAGCCAACAAAACTGCCTGATTGGGTTTAGGCAGCTATCAAGTATGGATTTAAACATCTGGAAGAAGGCCTCCTGTCCTTGTATGTGTACCATAACTCAATCAAATATGCAGCGGAAAACAGCTGGACAGTCACTCAGTCTAACTTGCATGCGTGCGTAAATCATTTGATTCTTGCAAATGTGTTTTAAAAGCTGTTTTGTCACAAATGCATTTCCATACACAAATACACCACCTCATTTTATAGTTTGAGCTGTTTTGTTTGTGGGTTTTACTGACGAGTATCAGCATGAATGTTTACTAAAATGTTTTTCATGTAGCACTGACACTAAACTTTAATGTGACACACAATCTTGACTTCAGCTTATTCTAAACTCTAATAATAATAATAATCATAATCATAATAATCATAATAATAATCATCATCATCATCATCATCATCATCATCATCATCATCATCATCATCATCCTTTAATTTAAATTTACTGGGAGATCTAAAGACCTCATAAGGATGACTTATAGCTTGGAAAATATCTGGAAAAGATTTCATATAATTTAAATGTTAGTTTTGACTTTAATCTGTTCTTTAGTTCCTGTCTGCATATTTGTCTCATGCAGAGGTAATGAACAGATTAAAAATAAATAAATAAAAAATCATAATGTTCTATAGTACTTCTAGTAACTTTATTATTTAATTTCTTCTTTGCCTTTTCTGTTATGAAGCAATTAAGTAAATGTAAATCTTTGGTGGGCATTTCTGCTCCCCTGGCCTTATGTTTGACACCCCTGATTTGCAGTTTTAAAACTTGTGCCTGAAGCTTACAGCAGAAGGTTTGTTTGTTTTTTTTTTTGTTTTGTTTTTTTGTTTTTTTTGTTTTTTTTTTAATAATGAAGTGTTCATAATTATCATCATGATCATCATTCTTCCTAATGATTTGCTGAAAGTCTTATCACTAAAAATCTTGATTATATTTGTTTTTATTTGTTTTTCCTTGTTCAGTTTATCTAGTCCAGAGCTGTCCACTCAGATTCTGAAGGAAGTGGGACAAAAAATCCAGTCCTACCCTTTCGACTACCGGGGAGCAGCCATACTGAGTGGCAAAGAAGAGGGGGCATATGGATGGGTCACAGTTAACTATCTCTCAGAGAACTTTATTAAGGTATCCAAGTGTGTAAATGTGAAAATCAGTAGGAATCTGCAATACTATTTATGAGGAGACTAGAAGTCAGTTATTGCTGTCACTGTGAAACTTCACCAGCAAATTGATAACATTATGAGAGCGTTTGTATTGCAAGTTTTCTGAAAATGGCTTTATATATTCAGTAAGGCATTAGTTTAATTTGTAAATACTTTTCCAAAACAGAGATGCAAACATTGGATGAAGCCAGGTTTTTGTGACTGTTCCTTTGCAGTATGGCTTTGAGGGGCACTGGTTCAGCCCCAGCAGACCGACAGTGGGAGCTCTCGATCTGGGTGGCGCGTCCACGCAGATAACATTTGCTACTCAGGAAAAAATTGAGAACAAAGACGATCTGATGAAGCTGCGCCTTTATGGTCATGAGTATACTCTGTACACACACAGCTTCCTGTGCTATGGGAAGGACCAGTTCCTCATGACACTGCTGGCTCATATAATGAAGGTAGTGTAACGTGACACTTAAATCACAAGAAAAGCTCAAAAGAAAAATCCTGTCCACAAAATGACTGTTTTTCAGGATTTTACATCAATTACTTTTATACATGAACTAATCAATTTATCCAAAACAAGATTCATCCCAAACCTAACCAGTCACTAGGCCTAACCAAATGTTAGATCTTGCCACAAAAACACAGAATGACTACAGGGAGCAAAGAATAGAGCTGAGATGTTGCTGCTGCCAGAGCCAGACTTTCTAAGCAGCACCAGGAATGTTGCAGCGGAGCCAATCAGCAAAATGCTGAGATTTAGAGAATGTCACTTAGTTATTCTTCTAACCACAGTGTAAAAAAAAAAAAAAAAAAAAAAAAAAACCCACTTGGGTAATAATGCGAACACAGACGGCCAAATACATAAATGATGAAGAAGGGGACAGGCCCAGTGATTCTGAAACTCTTTTTCTGAAATCGCCACTTCAGGTTCTCCCTGGCTTCAGTCTAATATGATGCGTAGTATTAGACTTTAGCTTTGTAACACAGAAATGTTCACTCCTATAATAGAATAACGTAAGTGTAGGTATGTGGCTTTAAAACTGGCACACATTAAAATGAGTTACTAGGAACTCCATTCAGTAAATGTCAGCTGCAAGTTAAGGTAGAAACATGCAGCTATGTAGAGAGGAACATATCTAACTATACTGATGTATTTTTAAGGTCAACTTCTCCAATAAAATCACCAGTATAATGTATATAAGATCATTGTACTCAATGTTTCCTCTTCCTCAGTCTCAGGGTTACCCTCAGTCTGTCACTCACCCCTGCTATCCTGCAGACCACAGCAGGACGGTGAAGCTCAGCAGTATACTCGACTCTCCATGTACAGTAAAGTACAAACCCAGCTCCTACGACCCTCATGCTTCTGTGACAGTACATGGCAGCGGACACTATGAATACTGTCTGGGTAACGTGTCTGAAGTCTTCTCCTTCAACAGCTGTCCCTTCTCCCAGTGCTCATTTGACAAAGTCTTCCAACCAAATGTCACCGGAGGTTTCATGGTAAGAGAAGCAGAACAAATGCTTTCTTGAACTTAAAGCTCAGCCTGTATGTCAAAGGTGCCGCCACAATCCCAGATTTCTTTTCACAAAACTTTAATGTTTTAAAGCTGCTATACTGTTTCTGAAAGTAACATCATTGCAGACCACACTATACATTCAAGATTGTTCCTGTCCATGCTGTCATAAGCACAGGTCTGTTTATCAAGGGTAGTTGAATATTAACATTTGCTTTCCTCCTGAACAGTGACACCTTTTCTCAGGTGTAGTTTGGTAATCAAATTACACCTGCCCTACATGCCAAGTCATTCTAACCTCGAACATCACCAGATGTTTTGAGTCTCATCCTCTCTCACATTAAGACGGGCCTCCCCGCTGATCAACCTACAACAATTTGCATATCAAGCAAACATGTCAACGGAGGATGCAGTCATCATAGCTCTCCACAACTAAATCTGGAAAACTCCAGTGTAAGAATGCTGCTGTAGGTTTCGTGAGTAACAGATCCCAGAATATCAGGGTGGGAGATCGCTCTTATCCTGAACACTGGCACATCACAGAGGTGTGTTGTCAAATTTACTGATCATGCCACCATAGCAGGACTA